>NC_135234.1:500572384-500885717 GCF_051348905.1 Ranitomeya variabilis | reverse complement strand
TTCTAAATAGTGGAAATAATCCCTGTGGAATGTGCAGGTGGTGCTAAATAAGAGCATTGATCTGTTATCCTAAAGGCCACTTTAGCATATGATTTAGTTTGTTAATTAAAAAAACATGAACCATCAAGTACTAGAATTTTCATGCTACTGCAAACCAGCACAGCCACAGAACAAGGTGCACCACCCAGTAGCATAGCTACTGGGGGGGCAGAGGGGGGGGGGTGGCCCGGGGCCCTGCACTCTGAGAGGGCCCACCCGGAGCTACTCTATGTAACTGTATTGGCGTGTGCATCGCGCCGATACAGTTACATTCTGCGGCAGAGCACGGAGACACGATCTCCCTGCTCTGCTGCCCGGCCGCAATGGGGCCCCTGAGGAGGCATTGAGAGGCCCTGCGCCAGCAGCTACATGCCGATACAGCTGACCGCATTGATGAGAGAGGGAGCGTTACACTCCCTCTCCCATCATTCCCCTTGTCAGCGTCTGACATCACAGACACTGACACTGACAGGGGGTCGCGATGATGCGAGTACTCGGCGCCCGCTATCTGGAGATGGGCGGGAGCTCAGAGCACCACGGGAACAAGTAGGAAGAAAGGTGAGTATTGGATTTTTTTTTTATCGGGTGCATTATATTGTACTGGCTGCCTAATGGGGGATCATTATACTGTACTGGCTGCCTAATGGGGGTGCATTACACTGTACTGGCTGCCTAATGGGGGTGCATTATACTATACAGGCTGCCTAATGGGAGTGCATTATACTATACAGACTGCCTAATGGGGTGCATTATATTGTACTGGCTGCCTAATGGGGTGCATTATACTATATAGACTGCCTAATGGGGGTGCATTATACTATACAGGCTGCCTAATGGGGATGCATTATATTGTACTGGCTGCCTAATGGGGGTGCATTGTACTATACTGGCTGCCTAATGGGGGTGCATTATACTATACAGACTGCCTAATGGGGTGCATTATACTATACAGGCTGCCTAATGGGGTGCATTATACTATACAGACTGCCTAATGGGGGTGCATTATATTGTACTGGCTGCCTAATGGGGGTGCATTTTACTATCCAGACTGCCTAATGGGGGTGCATTATACTATTCAGGCTGCCTAATGGGGGTGCATTATACTATACAGACTGCCTGATGGGGGTGCATTATACTATTCAGGCTGCCTAATGTGGGTGCATTATACTATATAGGCTGCCTAATGGGGGTGCATTATATTGTACTGGCTGCCTAATGGGGGTGTATTATACTATACGGGCTGCCTAATGGGGGTGCATTATACTGTACTGGCTGCCTATGGGGGTGCATTATACTGTACAGGCCTATGGGGAGTGCATTATACTATGCAGGCATATAGGGAGTGTATTATACTATACTGGCCTATGGGGAGTATATTATACTATACAGGCCTATGGGGAGAGCATTATACTATACAGGCCTATGGGGAGTACATAATACTATACAGGCCTATAGGGAGTGCATTATACTATACAGGCCTATGGGAGTGCATTATACTATACAGGCCTATGGGGAGAGCATTATACTATACAGGCCTATGAGGAGTGCATTATACTATGCAGGCCTATGGGGAGTGCATTATACTATACAGGCATATAGGGAGTGCATTATACAATGCTCAAAAAAATAAAGGCAACACTAAAATCCCACATCCTAGATATCACTGAATGAAATATTCCATTTGTTAATCTTTATTCATTACATAGTGGAATGTGGTGAGAACCAGAAAACCTAAAAATGATCAACGAAAATCACAACTAATATCCCACGGAGGTCTGGAGTTGGAATGATGCTCAAAATTAAAGTGGAAAATGAAGTTAGAGGCTGATCCAACTTCAGTGCAAATGCCCCAAGACAAGGAAATGATGCTCAGTAGTGTGTGTGGCCTCCACTTGCCTATATGACCTCCCTACAATGCCTAGGCATGCTCCTGATGAGGCGGCGGATGGTCTCCTGAGGATCTCCTCCCAGACCTGGGCTAAAGCATCCGCCAACTCCTGGAGAGTCTATGGTGCAACGTGACGTTGGTGGGTGGTGCGAGATATGATGTCCCAGATGTGTTCAATCGGATTCAGGTCCAGGGAGTGGGCGGGCCAGTCCATAGCTTCAATGCCTCATTTTGCAGGAACTGCTGACACACTCCATCCACATGAGGTCTGGCATTGTCCTGCATTAGGAGGAACCCAGAGCCAACAGCACCACCATATGGTCTAACAAGGGGTCTGAGGATCTCATCTCGGTACCTAATGGCATTCAGGCTATTATTATTATTATTATTACCTCTAGCAAGCACATGGAGGGCTGTGCGGCCCTCCAAAGAAATGCCACCCCACACCATTACTGACCCACTGCCAAACTGGTCATGCTGAAGAATGTTGCAGGCAGCAGATCGCTCTCTACGGCGTCTCCAGACTCTGTCACGTCTGTCACATGTGCTCAGTGTGAACCTGATTTCATCAGTGAAGAGTACAGGGCGCCAGTGGTGAATTTGCCAATCCTGGTGTTCTGTGGCAAATGCCAAGCGTCCTGCATGGTGTTGGGCTGTGAGCACAGCCCCCATCTGTGGATGTCGGGCAGTCAGACCATCCTCATGGAGTCGGTTTCTAACCATTTGTGCAGACACATGCACATTTGTGGCCTGCTGGAGGTCAATTTGCAGGGTTCTGGCAGTGCTCCTCCTGTTCCTCCTTGCACAAAGGCTGAGGTAGCGGTCCTGCTGCTCGGTTGTTGCCCTCCTACGGCCCCCTCCACATCTCCTGGTGTACTGGCCTGTTTCCTAGTAGCGCCCCAGCCTCTGGACACTACGCTGACAGACACAGCAAACCTCCTTGCCACAGCTTGCATTGATGTGCCAGCCTGGACGAGTTGCACTACCTGAGCCACTTATGTGGGCTGTAGAGTCCATCTCATGCTACCATGAGTGTGAAAGCACCAGCATTCAAAAGTGACCAAAACATCAGCCAGAAAACATTGGTACTGAGATGTGGTCTGTGGTCCCCACCCACAGAACCACTCCTTTATTGAGTGATAATTGCCAATAATTGCCATCTGTTGTCTATTCCACTTGTACAACAGCATGTGAAATTGATTGTCAAACAGTGTTGCTTCCTAAGTGGACAGTTTGATTTCACAAAAGTTTGATTTACTTGGAGTTATATTCTGTTGTTTAAGTGTTCCCTTTATTTTTTGAGCTGTGTACTATGCAGGCCTGTGGAGAGTGCATTATACTATACAGGACTATGGGGAGTGCATTATGCTATACAAGCCTATCGGGAGTGCATTATACTATACAGGCCTATGGGGAGTGCATTATACTATACAGGACTATGGAAAATGCATTATACTATACAGGCCTATGGGGAATGTATCATACTATATTGAGGACTATCTGGCACATTATACTATATGGAGACTATCTAGGGGGCCATCATACAGTGTGGGGATTACAGTGAAGGGGCCATCACACAATGTTCAAGCAGTTTGGGGGCTACTAAGGGGTCAGTATACTGTGTGGGGGTACATTACAGTGAGGACTGGGGAGGCATCATGTTATGTATAAGAGAGCATAATGAACAACTCCATCAGAAAGAACATGAGGGGTAAGTGTTCTGTCCTCACTAAATGAGGCAGGCTCATTGTAGCTATCCAGTCAGCTAAACCGCTATACCGGGGTCCAATAAGGAGACTGTGGTTGAGTCTGTGCTTTATTAAACGTATTGGTATATTGATGCGGTGAAACTGTGAACAATGATATACATGGAATCAGTACATGGTATAGAACGATACATACTACACATGATAAACATTATGCATTACATTTAGAAGGCTAGTAACTGAACTAGGAGTGCAACTGGTTAAGCTAGGCTAATATAGAGCAGAAATATCTAGAGAAAAAACATAAAGACATACCGGCAATGCAATCGCAAGGGGAATGAAGTGTAAGCGTCTTCCCTGGAAGGCAAACTAGAGGAAGTGAATGAAAACTGGAGGGAAATGTGGGCTGAGCTACCATAATGCATTGCAAAGGAGGATCAGACATAAAAAATACATAGCAGAAAAATAGAACAGTCAACATATCTCTGACCGCTAGAGGGAGCCAAAGCACTACAGATGAATAAAGGCATGAATATATCAATACTGTATACTAAGAAACTGCGATTATGCAAACAAATAATTGGAGGCAACAAATTAGATGGCGGAGACAGAACACTCCCCGTCTGACATCAACGGATGTCACTACTCCTTTCTTCCGAAGGCAACAATAGGACCAGTTCAGATACCGGTCTGGAAAATGTCTTAGGTTCATTCCCTTTGGTCATCCTTAGTTCAACTTTGCGGACATTGCCATCCTTGCTGGGGAACGTTGCGGTAACTAGACCAAGTGGCCACTGGTTCCGGTGAATTTGACAGTCCTTCACAAGAACAAGGTCACCTACGTTCAGATTAGGTTTAGTAGATTGCCACTTCGTACGTGGCTGCAGAGTAGACAAATATTGTTTGCGCCACCTGTCCCAGAAAGTATTTGCAAGACTTTGTACCTGTCTCCATTGGCGCTTGTAGAGGTCCTTAGCGTCGAATCCTCCTGGAGGGGCACTGGACAGTCCCGTTTTCTGGGTAAGTAGAGTAGCTGGAGTCAATAACAAGGGCTCCTCAGGGTCGTTAGGAACTGGAACCAGGGGTCTTGCGTTAATTATAGCTGCAGCTTCTGCCATGAAGGTGATGAGGCTTTCATGGGTGAGCCTCGCTGCCCCTTCTTGAAGAAGAGTGGAGTCAAGAATTCTCCGTACTAGACCAATCATTCGCTCCCAAGATCCTCCCATATGTGAAGAATGAGGTGGGTTGAATGACCATGTGCAACTTTGGTCACTGAGGAACCTCTCAAGAGTCTTATAGTCTAGATTTGAAGGTATTCCCAGTTCCTTTGCTGCACCGACGAAGTTGGTACCTCTGTCTGAGCGTATGTGCTTGATAGGACCACGGATGGCAATAAAGCGTCTTAAGGCATTGATGAAGCTTGACGTGTCGAGGGACTCAATGACCTCTATGTGGACGGCTCTGATTGACATGCAAGTGAACATGACTGCCCAACGTTTACTATTGGCTTGGCCGCCTCTAGTACGACGTGTAACAACTGACCAAGGCCCGAACACATCGAGACCAACGCTGGTAAAGGGAGGGTCTGGGCTGAGTCTATCTGCTGGTAGGTCAGCCATCTTTTGAGTTTGAGTCGAACCACGAAGCTTACGGCAGGTAATACATTTGTAGATGACACTACTGATGAGTCTCTTTGCACCAACGATCCACACACCGGCAGACCTGATGGCTCCTTCAGTAAATAGTCTTCCTTGGTGCTTGACCAGATTGTGGTAATGTTGTACGATTAGGTAGGCAACATGACATTTTCCGGGAAGTATAAGAGGGAATTTCTCCACAAACCCCATCTCAGCTTCTTTGAGTCGGCCTCCTACTCTCAGTAGGCCACTGTTGTCGATGAATGGGTTGAGTTTTCTCAATACGCTGCTCACTGGTATTGGAGCTTTGTTGATAAGACATTGGATTTCTGCAAAGTAGGTTTCTCTTTGAACAGTGAGGATGATGTGATTTCTAGAGAACTCTAAGTCGGAGGTAACATAGGTATTTTTACAAAGATGCCAACCTTTACATTTTTCTGTGCCACAAGTTCTGGTGGTCTTGAATGAGCGAGCTATATGAGTCAGGCAGGTAATAGCTCGAGTAAGTGACTTCCAACTTGAGAATCTGTCGAACCTGCAAAATCCAAGCTGGATGACAGAGGTCATTGTATGAAGTGTAGACACCTGAGGGCGGATTTCAGCATCTGAGTCCTCTCCTACTAGTTTAAAGGTGTCTGGAAAACATTCCTCAATGTACAATAGTTTTGGTCCTGAGAGCCACGTTGTGCTTCCTAGTCGACTTGCGTCAACTGCTCTAGTTGCATGATCTGCAGGATTCTGGTCTGTGGGTATGTAATGCCACTGCTTTGGATGAACTGATCTCCTGATTCGTAGCACTCTGTTATTGACATAAACGTAGAATCGCCTGGTTTCGTTGTGGATATATCCCAGGACTACTTTGCTGTCCGAGTAGAACTTGGCCTGTGTCAGGTCGATATCCATTTCGGATGTGATGAACTCTGCTAACTCAATGGCTAGGACTGCGGCACAAAGCTCTAACCTGGGTATAGTGTGCTCTGGTTGTGGTGCGAGTTTGGCCTTTCCCATAATGAAACCAATGTGGCACTGACATTTGGAATCTACAGTTCTCAGGTAGGCAACAGCGGCAATCGCTTTGACAGAAGCATCTGCAAATACGTACAGTCTTTGGCTTTGTATTTCAGTAGATGGCACAGGGGCGTATGGTCTTGGCACATTCAGGTTGGAGAGTGCCGCTAACGAGTTCTTCCACTCTTCCCACTGGATCCTCTTATCAGGTGGCAGAGGTGCATCCCAGTCAGATGTTTCCCTAGTTAAGTCTCTTAGTAGGGCCTTGCCTTGTATAGTAACAGGAGCTGCGAAACCCAAGGGATCGTACAGACTGTTGATGGTAGACAGGACGCCTCTACGTGTGAAAGGCCTTTCTTCCTGGTTGACCTGAAAGGTGAAAGTGTCTGACTGTAGATTCCAGAGAAGCCCAAGGCTGCGTTGCATTGGTGCGGGGTCTGACCCCAGGTCCAGGTCTCTGAGACCATTACATAGGTCCTGAGAAGGGAACGCTTCCATGAGTTCTTGGCTGTTTGAGGCTATTTTATGAAGCCTAAGGTTCGAGCAGGCAAGCATGTCCTGGGCTCTCCTGAGAAGACTGATGGCAGTCTCAATTGAAGGCATTGCTTTGAGACAGTCGTCGACATAAAAGTCCTTTTCTATGAATCTTCTGACATCTTCTCCGTATTCTGCTTCTCCTTCCTGAGCTGACCTTTTGAGTCCGTAAATGGCGACGGCAGGGGAAGGACTGTTGCCGAAGATGTGCACTCTCATGCGGTACTCTGTGACTTCTTTAGTAGGATCATTGTCTCTGTACCAGAAGAATCTTAGGAAGTTCCTGTCTCTCTCTCTCACAAGGAAACAATGGAACATTTGCTGGATGTCAGCGATGAAGGCAATGGAATCCTTACGGAAGCGCATAAGTACTCCCAGCAGTTTGTTATTGAGGTCTGGTCCTGTTAGTAGAACGTCATTTAGGGAGACATCATTAAATTTGGCACTGGAATCGAACACGACTCTAATCTGGCCTGGTTTCTTAGGGTGGTATACTCCGAACATGGGTAGGAACCAGCATTCTTCAGAGTCTTTGAGAGTGGGAGCTAGTTCTGCGTGACAGTTTTCAAAAATCTTTGACATGAAGGAGAAAAAGTGATCTTTCATCTCTGGTTTCTTTTGCAGATTACGTTTGAGAGAGGAGAAACGTTGTAATGCCTGATTTTTGTTGTTCGGTAGACGTGGTCTGTGGGTTTTGAAGGGAAGAGGTGCGACCCAGCTGTTGGTCTCATCTTTAACGAGTCCCTTGTCCATTACCTCTAAGAACAACTTGTCCTCTACCGACATTGCCACTTGGTTGTCCTGTTTAGTTCTCTGGAAGACTGTGCACCCTAACTGATCCTCATAGCTTCCCGACACTATACTGCTGTCGTGAGTAAAGTCTATTAAATGATTGGGCAGTTGGATGCTGTGTGGCAGTTCCCTGACATGGAACTCATTGTTACAAGGTTGAAACAGAGATGGTCGTCCTTTCTCCAATGTATTTGTCAGCATGCTTGTCACAGAAGATGGGGCGTGCATGTGTCCCAAGCATACGTTGCCAATTATGACCCATCCTAGGTCTAGCTTTTGGGCATAGGGAGCATTGTGGAGTCCATTGATATGACGTCTCACTTTATGAACCTGCAGGATATCTCTCCCCAACAGCAGAATTATCTGGGCCTGATGGTCGAGTTCTGGTATAAGGTGTGCTATTTGCTTTAAGTGAGCGTGATGGATTGCTACATCTGGCGTAGGGATTTCAGATCTGTTGTCTGGGATCTGGTTACATTCGATGATCGTAGGTAGTGGTAGGCAGAATTGTCCGTCTAATGACTCGATTTGGTAGTCTGTAGCTTTCCTGCCTGCTGTTGTCACAGTACCTGCACATGTCTTTAATGAGTAGGGAGTGCTTGGCCCTTTGATGTTGAATAGGTCAAAGAAAGTTGATCTAGCCAAGGATCGATTACTTTGATCATCCAAGATAGCATACAGTCTTACAGCCTGGTCTCTATGGCCTTTTGGGTATACTCTGACAAGGCATATTTTTGAACAGGACCTACTGTCTATTGTCCCCTTGCAGACCTCGGTACATTGTGAAGTGATCTCTGGCGTAGCTGTATCAGTGTTCCTTTCCTCCCCGCCATGCTCACTGTCAGCTGGCGTGTTTTGTGCACTCCATGGAGCTGGGCCTGGGTGTAGAGCAGTGTTATGGTCTGTGGTGCCACATTCTGTGCATTTTACACTGACCTTGCAGTCCTTGGCGAGATGAGTTGTGGACGAGCAGCACTTGTAGCAGATACCGTTCTCTTTCAGGAAGCTTCTGCGGTCTGGCATAGATTTTCCTCTGAAGGCTCTGCATTTCAGGAGAGGATGAGGCTTCTGATGAAGTGGGCACTGCTTGTCAGGGTCCTGCACCTTTGTCTCTGATTGGGAGCAGCCAGCAGACCTGTAATTAGAACCTGGAGAAGAAACATAAGTCTTGTGTACTGCCACAGATGTTCTGCGTGGATTTGCAGGTGGTGACGGTGTGGCATATGGCATTGCAAAGTCAAAGCTGGGATCGTTTCTAATTCTCGCTTGTTGGTGTATAAAGTCTACAAAAACGGAGAAGGGGGGAAATGGAACACTGTGTTTGTATTTGTACGTGGAACCATGTGTGAGCCACCTCTCCTGTAGATTGTAGGGCAACTTCTGGACTATAGGGTTAACACCTCTGGCTGTGTCGAGAAATGCAAGTCCCTGTAGGTCGTCCTCGTATTTGGCAACTTGGACTTCCTTTAGTAGGTCGCTTAGCTCTCTAAGTTTCTGGAGACCTTTGTTAGAAATTTTAGGAAAGTCATCGATTCTTTTGAACAAGGCTCTTTCTATTACTTCTGCTGAGCCGTAACACTCATCCAGCCTCTTCCAGATCTCTTTGAGGCCGGTCTCAGGGCGGTTTATATTAATGTCTCTGATCCTTACTGCGTGTTTGACTGACTCTCCTCCCAGGTATTTGACTAACAGGTCTATCTCTTCCCTGTGTTGTAGCCCCAAGTCTCTAATGACATTTTGGAAGGAAGCTTTCCAAGCTCTGTAACCTTCAGCTTGGTCAGTGAATTTCATGAGTCCCTTGGCAACCAGTTCACGTCGTGTGAAGAACTTGGCAAATTCTGTTGTGAACCGGTTGTCGGTGGAGTACACTGGTGATGGATCGCCCTGATAGTGATGTGAGGTGCGTTCATACCTGTTAGTGTCCTCAGGGTGGCGCCAGCCGGTGTCGTATTGCTTCGGTCTGACGTACGGTGTGTCAGCAGGGTGATCCACGTTGGTTACCTGGTGAGGGGCAAGGTAGTCATTAGCAGAGTCGTTTTGTCTCACGTTTTCGAGTTTGTTTCTGTCCTGGAGCTGAGCCTCGTGGTGACTCTCGCTCACTTCGCTGGAGACGTCGTATTCTCGTTCTGGTGCTGGTTCAGGGTTATAGTTTGGATCAGGAAGTTCATTAACATACTGAGATGTGCGTTGTGGTGTGTCTTGTAGTGGAAACTCCAGACTTGACGTACTGCTTTGGCTATGCAGCTTGGGGCTTTGCGCGGCTTCTAGCGATTCCGCTTCAGCGAGGGCTGCGGCAGCTTCCCTTTTTGCTGCTAGGCTTTCTAAGGCGGCATCCACACGTGCCTTTTCTAACTGCATCCTTCTCTCTTGATCGGCTCTCTCATGATCTATGCGTGCTCTCTCTAAGCGTGACCTTCTCTCTTCATCATCTAGGCGTGCTTTTTCTAATTTAAGTTGCATCTCTTGGTCAGCAAAGCTCGCTCGTATTTTGGCGGCTTCAGCATTTGCGCGGGCAATGGCAACCGCGCTGGTGATGGATGTTGTCTTTGAGGAAACGGAAGTAACAGATCTTGTTCTATGCGATTTGTGAGACATGGTGTCTTGGGAAAGTGCTTGGCTGTGCAGAGATTGCTGTAGCTGTATTTAGTCTCTGAGTAGCCGGTGACTTGAATCCCACTAGTTGGATGGCTGCCGTTTCACTGTTCTGTCCTCACTAAATGAGGCAGGCTCATTGTAGCTATCCAGTCAGCTAAACCGCTATACCGGGGTCCAATAAGGAGACTGTGGTTGAGTCTGTGCTTTATTAAATGTATTGGTATATTGATGCGGTGAAACTGTGAACAATGATATACATGGAATCAGTACATGGTATAGAACGATACATACTACACATGATAAACATTATGCATTACATTTAGAAGGCTAGTAACTGAACTAGGAGTGCAACTGGTTAAGCTAGGCTAATATAGAGCAGAAATATCTAGAGAAAAAACATAAAGACATACCGGCAATGCAATCGCAAGGGGAATGAAGTGTAAGCGTCTTCCCTGGAAGGCAAACTAGAGGAAGTGAATGAAAACTGGAGGGAAATGTGGGCTGAGCTACCATAATGCATTGCAAAGGAGGATCAGACATAAAAAATACATAGCAGAAAAATAGAACAGTCAACATATCTCTGACCGCTAGAGGGAGCCAAAGCACTACAGATGAATAAAGGCATGAATATATCAATACTGTATACTGAGAAACTGCGATTATGCAAATAATTGGAGGCAACAAATTAGATGGCGGAGACAGAACAGTAAGTCACCATATGTAACTGTACTTTGATCTGTTATATGTTCTGCAGGGCTGGTATTTACCACTGACCATATGGCGGTAATATCAATGTTGCTCTTTGTATAGAGATTATTTTCAGCAACATCACTGTCATGTGCTGAGGTTCTCCTCCACTATTAGGGTGCGTTACCCAGTTGTAATCAAGGTTACCACTCAGAAGCTTTGTCCCCTGAACCAAAACCCTAGCTACGCCTCTGGCACCACCCCATGTCACCTGAGGGTCTCCAGCATTACATGTTTGAACAATAAAATGACAGGTCATAGCCAACCTCCTCCCCCTTACAAAAGACAGGAAACTATTAAATACAATGGTGGCTCAGTGGTTAAGGTTTCTGCTTTGCACACCACAGCAGGAGGCTTATAGTGATATAACAGAACATGTATCTGATGAGCCCACAGAGCAGTGGGGTACTCGATACCGGATCAGGTCGCAAAGGGGGATATCGCGGTGGCTGTGACCCAGTCCGTGGCCCTGGGCATCAACGTTACAGGGGATTACAATGTTCAAAGTTTTCCGTGACGCCACCTCAGTAGTGGGACCGATGCTGCGTTAAAGGGGTCCCCTAGGGGATGTTGCAGCAGCCCAGATGTTACACTTCCCACAGGTGAAGCAGGGTCCTCAGGGGTCCTATGGTGTAAGGCATGGTGTAAGGCATAGATGGTATAGCCGGTAAATAAATGGAGGAAACAGGTTGTAAGTCTTTACCTGGTTAACTGCAGGTTGCTGGCCACAGTCCAGGGTACCCGGCACGGGTGATGGTGGTCTGGCTGGCTCAGAGGCAAGTGAAAGTTCTCCTGTTCCAGTAGAGGTCCATGAGCCTTTCCAACTAGCGCCTTTTAAGGTGAGGTCCCTGCTGCCTGAAGCTTCCTACAGGGTCCTCCAGTTTCCCCTGGTCCTGGGACAGGTACCTGCACGACGGGCTTAAGCCTTTTTACAGGGACTCTAACATGCCCCAGGCTCCTCAGGTGCTCCTGCGCCTCAGGTGTGTAGTAACATGTAGAGTCGTGCCCTCCGGTACTGCTCTGTGTCCTAGAGTCCCACAAAAGCCTCGGGCTCCCAGTTCCCGGCTACTGCGCTTCATCTCTGAAGGTGTCCTGCCACAGTTCCTGTAATAATTATAGGGGATATCTCAGGAGACTCTTTGCGTGGAACATGACAACTACAGGACACAGTTTTATAAGTGGTAAAGTCTATATTATCACACGGTGATTCAAACAGGTGCAGAGAGAAACTCAAGTCCACAACACTTGGAGTAAATATTAAATGCAGCTTAGCAGTCTATAGGAAACTTCAGAGGAAAATGCAATCACACAGAAAGTCTATGAAGCACAATTATTCTTGAGGATACTTGACACGAATAAGTCCTTGCTTAGTCCAAAACACAGATAGATATGCTTATAAAGCAGTTCAAATAATATCTTAGCTCAACAAAGGGAGGCCTGGGTAATAGTCTCAGGTTCTTGCAGAGCAGAAACAGCTTACATGTCCAGCAAATGCAGATGGAAGTAAACACGAGCAGCAGATGAAGGAGGATTACTGGAACTGGTGTATGCAGCAGGAACTCAGAGCAGAGTAGCAGGAAAACCCCACAGGTTCACAGGAGTAGGTATATAGCCAGGGCATCACCAGAGGTCAGGAGCTGGATGCAAGGCAAAATACTCTAGCACAGACTGAGACCAAAGACGCCATCTTGGATAAGGGCAGTAATGCATAAAAGGTAATAAAAAATGTTCAGAGTCCTGACATTACTCCCTCCTAAGAAGCGGCCTCAGGACGATCCTGGACCTGGTTTCTCAGGGAATCTCTGATGAAAATGAGAAATCTTCTGTTGGGCATTGATGTTTTCCACAGGTTCCCAAGAGTCTTCCTCAGGGGAATTGTTGTGAATTCTGCTTTTGGGCTCCCTCCGGTGGTTGTAGGTGGTAATGCAGTTGCCCCTGAGTTGCAGTCCTGGTCAGGTGTATCTGCTGATTGCAGTTCTGACTGGGGTATTTAGGCGTGCAGGATTCATTAGTCCTTGCCAGTTGTCAATTGTTGTTGGGAGGTGTTGGACCTCTGCTTGGTTCCTCCTGCCTTTCTGCCAAATCAGCAAAGATAAGTGTGTTTTTTTTTCCTGTGGCACACATGCTATGTGCTTCACAATTCAGTGCTATTCTTTGTGTTTTCTTGTCCAGCTTAGATTGTGTCAGTATTTTCTCAGTCTTGTTGGATTCTCTGGAGTGGCAGATATACATTCCATGTCTTTAGTTAGATTGTGGAACTTTTTGTATTATCTGCTGTGGATATTTTTGGAAGGGTTTTAATACTGACCGCCTAGTAATCTGTCCTATCCTTTCCTATTTAGCTAGAGTGGCCTCTTTTGCTAAATCCTGTTTTCTACCTGCGTGTGTCTATTCTTCTCCTACTCACAGTCATTATTCGTGGGGGGCTGCCTATCCTTTGGGGGTCTGCTCTGAGGCAAGGTAGCATTCCTATTTCCATCTATAGGGGTATTTAGTCCTCCGGCTGTGTCGAGGTGTCTAGGGTATGTTAGGCACACCCCACGGCTACTTCTAGTTGCGGTGTTAGTTCAGGATTTGCGGTCAGTACAGGTTCCACCGACTCCAGAGAAAGTTTCATGCGGCTCCAAGGTCACCAGATCATACCAGGGGATATCCCTGCCATCTTATCAGATGTTGGAGCCGATTCCTGCGAATCCTGGAATCAACAATTTCCTCAACCACAAATTGTTCTTGCCTATCAATCACCACAGGCTGCGGAGGTGGCACAACACGTCCCTGGAAGGTATTAGGAGATACAGGCTTTAGTAAAGATACATGTAAAACTGGGTGTACCTTCATAGTCCTAGGCAGCTTCAGCCGGCAGGCCACAGAGCTCACAATACCGTTGATCTTGAAAGGGCCAATGAATTTCTGTCCAAGATTTTTTGAAGGAACATTTAACTTCAGATTCTTAGTTGCTAACCTCACGGAATCTCCTACCTTGAACATGGGTGCAGGTTTACAGAATCTATCAGCCGATCTCTTATAACGTTCTTGAGCTGTGGTCAGCGATTACTTCAGAATCTCCAGATTTTGCCTCATCGCAATCAGCCTTTCCTCCACTGCCGGAACCGGAGAATTAATTGGAGACCTAGGTAAGATACACGGATGATAACCCAGATTGGCAAAGAAAGGTGTAAATTTAGTGGAGGCGCTCTGAGAATTGTTATATGAAAATTCGGCTAACGGCAGCAACTCCAACCAATCATCCTGGAGATGGCTGACATAGCATCTTAGATATTGTTCCAGCGTCTGGTTGGCACGCTCAGTCTGACCATTTGTCTGGGGATGGTAAGCGGAAGAGAGACAGACATTAATATTGAGTGCAGAGCAAAACCCCTTCCAGAATCTTGAAGTGAACTGCACTCCACGGTCAGAGATGATCTCATCCGGAACCCCATGCAACTGAAAGACATTCTGTATAACCAAGTTCACTGTATCTTTAGCTGAGGGGAGGCCGGTGCACGGAACAAAATGAGCAGCTTTAGTCAGGCGATCAACTACCACCATGATTGTATTCATGCCCCCCGATGTAGGCAGCTCCACAATAAAGTCCATTGATATAGACCCCCAAGGGCGGGACGGAACAGGTAATGGTTGCAGAAGACCCGTAGGTGCCACATGAGGAGTCTTGTAACGAGCACATACCTCGCAAGACAGAACATAGTCCTTGGTATCCTTCAGGCAAGTTGGCCACCAGAAAAATCATCTCAGGAACTCTTGTGTCTTCTGTACCCCCCAGTGACCAGCCAACTTGGAGTCATGTACCAACTTGAGGATCTGCAGACGGACGACCTCAGGGACGTAGATACGTCGATCTCTGAACCACATGCCACCCTTAAAGACAAGATTAATATCCACAGGTGGGTTGGCCAGAAATCCATCACCGTCATAGGCCTCTGTCATGTTCTCAATGGCAAGAGAACATAGCATCAGCATAAATAGGAACTAGCTCTTGGAAGATGGGAACTGAGCTGACCATGAACTAAACCTAACGCACAACTAGCAGTGGCCGGGTAGCATGCCTACGTTGATTCTAGATGCCCAGCACCAGCCGGAGGACTAAATAATGCTAGCAGAGGAAAATATTAGTCCTAGCTCACCTCTAGAGAAATACCCCGAAAGGAGACAGAGGCCCCCCACATGTATTGGCGGTGAATTAAGATGAAATAACAAACGTAGTATGAAAATAGGTTTAGCAAATTTGAGGTCCACTTACTACATAGCAGAAGACAGAAAGGACACTTTCATGGTCAGCTGAAAACCCTATCAAAAACACCATCCAGAAATTACTTTAAAACTCTGGCATTAACTCATAACACCAGAGTGGCAATTCCTGTTCACAAGAGCTTTCCAGACACAGTAACGAAACTTCAGCTGTGAACTGGAACAAAAATGCAAAAACAAACATGGACAAGAGTCCAACTTATCTAGTAGTTGTCTAGGAGCAGGAACAAGCACAGAGAGGCTTCTGATAACATTGTTGACCGGCAAGCAACTAACAGAGCAGCAAGGTTATATAGCGACTCCCACATCTTGATGGGAACAGGTGAACAGAGAAGATGACAACACCAGTTCAATTCCACCAGTAGCCACCGGGGGAGCCCAGAATCCAAATTCACAACAGTACCCCCCCCTCAAGGAGGGGGCACCGAACCCTCACCAGAACCACCAGGGCGATCAGGATGGGCCCTATGAAAGGCACGAACCAGATCAGAGGCATGAACATCAGATGCATTCACCCAAGAATTATCCTCCTGGCCGTATCCCTTCCACTTGACCAGATACTGGAGTCTCCGTCTGGAAACACGAGAGTCTAAGATTTTCTCCACAACGTACTCCAACTCACCCTCAACCAACACCGGAGCAGGAGGCTCAACGGAAGGCACAACCGGTACCTCATACCTGCGCAACAATGACCGATGAAAAACGTTATGAATAGAAAAGGATGCAGGGAGGTCCAAACGGAAGGAAACAGGGTTAAGAATCTCCAATATCTTATACGGGCCGATGAACCGAGGCTTAAACTTAGGAGAAGAAACCCTCATAGGGACAAAACGAGAAGACAACCACACCAAATCCCCAACACAAAGCCGAGGACCAACACGACGGTGGCGGTTGGCAAAAAGCTGAGTCTTCTCCTGGGACAACCTCAAATTGTCCACCACCTGCCCCCAGATCTGATGCAATCTCTCCACCACAGCATCCACTCCAGGACAATCCGAAGTTTCCACCTGACCAGAGGAAAATCGAGGATGAAACCCCGAATTACAGAAAAACGGGGACACCAAAGTGGCAGAGCTGGCCCGATTATTGAGAGCGAACTCCGCCAATGACAAAAAAGCAACCCAATCATCCTGGTCAGCAGACACAAAACACCTCAGATATGTCTCCAGGGTCTGATTAGTCCGCTCGGTCTGGCCATTCGTCTGAGGATGGAACGCGGACGAAAAAGATAAATCTATGCCCATCCTAGCACAGAATGCCCGCCAAAATCTAGACACGAATTGGGTCCCTCTGTCAGAAATGATATTCTCAGGAATACCATGCAAACGAACAACATTTTGAAAAAACAGAGGAACCAACTCGGAAGAAGAAGGCAACTTGGGCAGAGGAACCAAATGGACCATCTTAGAGAAACGGTCACACACCACCCAGATGACAGACATCTTCTGAGAAACAGGCAGATCTGAAATAAAATCCATCGAGATGTGCGTCCAAGGCCTCTTAGGAATAGGCAAGGGCAACAATAATCCACTAGCCCGAGAGCAACAAGGCTTGGCCCGAGCACAAACGTCACAAGACTGCACAAAGCCTCGCACATCTCGTGACAGGGAAGGCCACCAGAAGGACCTTGCCACCAAATCCCTGGTACCAAAAATGCCAGGATGACCTGCCAACGCAGAAGAATGAACCTCAGAGATGACTCTACTGGTCCAATCATCAGGAACAAACAGTTTATCAGGTGGGCAACGATCCGGTCTATCCGCCTGAAACTCCTGCAAGGCCCGCCGCAGATCTGGAGAAACGGCTGACAATACCACTCCATCCTTAAGGATACCTGTGGGCTCAGAGTTACCAGGCGAGTCAGGCTCAAAACTCCTAGAAAGGGCATCCGCCTTAACATTCTTAGAACCCGGTAGGTATGACACCACAAAATTAAACCGAGAGAAAAATAATGACCAGCGCGCCTGTCTAGGATTCAGGCGCCTGGCGGTCTCAAGATAAATCAAGTTTTTGTGGTCAGTCAATACCACCACCTGATGTCTGGCCCCCTCAAGCCAATGGCGCCACTCCTCAAAAGCCCACTTCATGGCCAAAAGCTCCCGATTCCCAACATCATAATTCCGCTCAGCGGGCGAAAATTTACGGGAAAAGAAGGCACAAGGCCTCATCACGGAGCAGTCAGAACTTTTCTGCGACAACACTGCCCCAGCTCCGATCTCAGAAGCGTCGACCTCAACCTGAAAAGGTAGAGCAACATCAGGCTGACGCAACACAGGGGCAGAGGAAAAACGGCGCTTAAGCTCCCGAAAGGCCTCCACAGCGTCAGGGGACCAATCAGCAACATCAGCACCCTTTTTAGTCAAATCGGTCAATGGCTTAGCAATATCCGAAAAACCAGCAATAAATCGACGATAAAAGTTAGCAAAGCCCAAAAATTTCTGAAGACTCTTAAGAGAAGAGGGCTGCGTCCAATCACAAATAGCTTGAACCTTGACAGGATCCATTTCAATGGAAGAGGGAGAAAAAATATATCCCAAAAAGGAAATCCTCTGTACCCCAAAAACACACTTAGAACCCTTCACACACAAAGAATTAGACCGCAAAACCTGGAAAACCCTCCTGACTTGCTGGACATGAGAGTCCCAGTCATCCGAAAAAATCAGAATATCATCCAGATACACAATCATAAATTTATCCAAATAATCGCGAAAAATATCATGCATAAAGGACTGGAAAACTGACGGAGCATTTGAAAGACCAAAAGGCATCACTAAATACTCAAAGTGACCCTCGGGCGTATTAAATGCGGTTTTCCACTCATCCCCCTGCCTGATTCGCACCAAATTATACGCCCCACGAAGGTCAATCTTAGAGAACCACTTGGCCCCCTTTATGCGAGCAAACAAATCAGTCAGCAACGGCAATGGGTATTGATATTTTACAGTGATTTTATTCAAAAGCCGATAATCGATACATGGTCTCAAAGAGCCGTCTTTTTTTGACACAAAGAAAAAACCGGCTCCTAAGGGAGATGACGATGGACGAATATGTCCCTTTTCCAAGGACTCCTTTATATATTCTCGCATAGCAGCATGTTCAGGCACAGACAGATTAAATAAACGACCCTTTGGGTATTTACTACCCGGGATTAAATCTATGGCACAATCGCACTCTCGGTGCGGAGGTAATGAACCAAGCTTGGATTCTTCAAAGACGTCACGATAGTCAGACAGGAACTCAGGAATTTCAGAGGGAATAGATGATGAAATGGAAACCACAGGTACATCCCCATGAGCCCCCTTACATCCCCAGCTCAACACAGACATAGCTTTCCAGTCGAGGACTGGGTTGTGAGATTGCAGCCAAGGCAATCCTAGCACCAAATCATCATGTAGATTATGCAGCACCAGAAAGCGAATAATCTCCTGGTGATCCGGATTAATACGCATAGTTACTTGTGTCCAGTATTGTGGTTTATTATTAGCCAATGGGGTGGAGTCAATCCCCTTCAGAGGAATAAGAGTCTCCAAAGGCTCTAAATCATACCCACAGCGTTTGGCAAAGGACCAATCCATAAGACTCAAAGCGGCGCCAGAGTCGACATAGGCGTCCGTGGTAATAGATGACAAAGAGCAAATCAGGGTCACAGATAGAATAAACTTAGACGGTAAGGTGCAAATGGAAACAGATTTATCAAGCTTTTTAGTGCGCTTAGAGCATGCTGATATAACATGAGTAGAATCACCACAATAGAAACACAACCCATTTTTCCGTCTAAAATTCTGCCGCTCGCTTCGGGACAGAATTCTATCACACTGCATACTCTCTGGCGACTTCTCAGTGGACACCGCCAGATGGTGCACTGGTTTGCGCTCCCGCAAACGCCTATCGATCTGAATAGCCATTGTCATGGACTCATTCAGACCCGCAGGCACAGGGAACCCCACCATAACATCCTTAATGGCATCAGAGAGACCCTCTCTGAAAGTCGCCGCCAGGGCGCACTCATTCCACTGAGTAAGCACAGACCATTTACGGAATCTTTGACAGTAAATTTCCGCTTCATCTTGCCCCTGAGATAAGGACATCAAAGTTTTTTCTGCCTGAAGCTCCAAATGAGGTTCGTCATAAAGCAACCCCAAGGCCAGAAAAAACGCATCCACATTGAGCAACGCAGGATCCCCTGGTGTCAATGAAAAAGCCCAGTCCTGAGGGTCGCCCCGGAGCAAGGAAATCACAATCCTGACCTGCTGTGCAGGGTCTCCGGCAGAGCGAAATTTCAGGGACAAAAATAATTTGCAATTATTTCGAAAATTCTGAAACCCAGATCTATTCCCCGAGAAAAATTCCGGCAAAGGAATTCTCGGCTCAGATACAGGTGCATGACAAACAAAGTCTTGCAAATTTTGTACCCTCGTGGCGAGATTATTCAAACCTGCAGTTACACTCTGAAGATCCATTACAAACAGGTGGACACAGAGCCATTCAAAGATTAGAAGGAGAAAAAAAAAAAAAAAAAAAAATTCTCAGCAGACTTCTTATTTCTCTCCTTTCTCAGCCAAGGATTTTAACCCTTTAGTGGGCCGGTCAAACTGTCATGTTCTCAATGGCAAGAGAACATAGCATCAGCATAAATAGGAACTAGCTCTTGGAAGATGGGAACTGAGCTGACCATGAACTAAACCTAACGCACAACTAGCAGTGGCCGGGTAGCATGCCTACGTTGATTCTAGATGCCCAGCACCAGCCGGAGGACTAAATAATGCTAGCAGAGGAAAATATTAGTCCTAGCTCACCTCTAGAGAAATACCCCGAAAGGAGACAGAGGCCCCCCACATGTATTGGCGGTGAATTAAGATGAAATAACAAACGTAGTATGAAAATAGGTTTAGCAAATTTGAGGTCCACTTACTACATAGCAGAAGACAGAAAGGACACTTTCATGGTCAGCTGAAAACCCTATCAAAAACACCATCCAGAAATTACTTTAAAACTCTGGCATTAACTCATAACACCAGAGTGGCAATTCCTGTTCACAAGAGCTTTCCAGACACAGTAACGAAACTTCAGCTGTGAACTGGAACAAAAATGCAAAAACAAACATGGACAAGAGTCCAACTTATCTAGTAGTTGTCTAGGAGCAGGAACAAGCACAGAGAGGCTTCTGATAACATTGTTGACCGGCAAGCAACTAACAGAGCAGCAAGGTTATATAGCGACTCCCACATCTTGATGGGAACAGGTGAACAGAGAAGATGACAACACCAGTTCAATTCCACCAGTAGCCACCGGGGGAGCCCAGAATCCAAATTCACAACAGGCCTCCCTGCACTCCCTCCACAAGTCCTGATCGTGGATAACTCAGATGAAATTGGCATCAGATAGAATGGTCTTGGACGGGGCTCCAGGTACGGAATCCACAGCATGGATTCGGGATAAAGCATCAGCCTTCCCATTACAAGAACCTGGACGGTACAAGATAGCAAAGTTAAATTGATTTAAAAATAAGTTCCAACGAGCCTGACGAGGAGAAAGACATCTAGCGGATGTAAGGAACTCTAAATTGCGATGGTCAGTTAGCACTATGATCTGTTGTGCAGCTCCTTGCAGATGATGCCTCCATTCTTTGAAAGCCGCAATAATAGCCAGCAATTCCTTGTCTCCCACGTTGTAATTCTTCTCTGCTCAGGTTAGTAATATCAGAGAACCCGAAAGCATAATGAGCCAAACCCGGGAACAAACACTAGTGTGATATATAATAATAATCACCCGGGCACTTAAATCATTGCTCCAGCAACATTATATAAAAAGGAGAAACAGGAGCCTAGAGTACAAATGTAACCAATACTTTATTAATGAAAAAGTTAAAAATGTCGGACAGAAGACTGTGTAAAAATGAGAGTACCACAACAATACATGGAGGGGAACAAGAAAAAGGAACAACTCTACCTGTCCACTCCCTGGCACTAGATGAAATGAACATTAATTGGCGCCAATGTGATGGAAAATAGTAGGTGCCAAAATAGTGCATAGTACTAGAAAAATGGGAAGCGCAAAAAGCATGTAAAAAGGAGCTGCCGTGTGACTGTACAGCGCATGGTCTCAGGGCCCGTGCCCTGTGTAGTAACATGCAAAAACCTGAAGCACACCGGCAGTGAACAAGTATAGTATGCTTACCCAAGTGAGGGGAGACAGACAGGAGAGGGTCCCACCGGTGGAGAGGCCCCAACGCACGTTTTGTAGCGCTAAAACGCTACTTTTTCAAGAGGATGTGGTGTCTGGTCGGTACAGGACCTGCCTTTAACCCCCCTGACCCCAGTCACATGACCGGCGGCCACCAATCATGTTTGCGCTGTCGGCGCATGCGCACTGCGGCGGAGCAGCGCCGCACAAGGACCTGGCGTCAAGCCAGATGCGCAGACCAGGAGAAAAATCTCCGGGCCAGCGCAGCAGGCCAGTGAGACACCCGTCCCAGCGCGGCAGCCGCCCGCACACAGGGCGATGCGCACGGCCACATGGGGGCTCACGCAGTAGTGAGGACAGTGACGCAATAAAAAGACGCAATAATAGCCAGCAATTCCTTGTCTCCCACGTCATAATTCTTCTCTGCTCAGGTTAGTCTATGGGAAAAGAAAGCACAAGGATGTAGCAGACCCTTCTCTCCAGTTCTTTGGGAGAGAATAGCCCCCAAGGCATTATCAGAAGCATCCACCTCCACAATGAAAGGAAGTGTTGGATCTGGGTTTATCAACAGCGGTGCTGATGTGAAACAGATCTTAAGCCGATCAAAAGCTTCTTGAGCCTGTGATGACCACTTAAAGGGCTTTTCCTTCTTTGTCAAGGAAGTAATGGGACGGACAATATCAGAAAAATTTTGAATGAAGCGTCTGTAGAAATTTGCAAAACCAATAAAACATTGGACCTCCTTAACGTTCTTGGGTACCGACCAGTAAAGGATAGCCTGAATCTTACCAGATTCCATGTTCAGCCCCTGGGGAGAGATGATATAACCTAAGAACTGTATCTCAGAACGATGGAACTCGCATTTCTCCGGCTTAATATACAGATGGTTCTCTTTCAGATGTCTTAAAACAGTTTTGACATGTTCTTCATGTTCCTGTAGAGAGTCAGAAAAGATTAGTATATAGTCCAAATAGATCACTACAAAGTGGTCCAACAAATCTCTGAAAATGTCATTAGCAAGGTGTTGAAACGTTGCAGGGGCGTTACAAAGCCCGAAGGGCATCACAAGAGATTCAAAGTGTCTATACCGGCATCTGAATGCTGTCTTCCACTCATCCCCTGGACGAATACGCACCAAATTATAAGCCCCACGAATATCCAGTTTAGAGAACACCTTAGCATGGTGGACTCTTTCCAGTAATTCGGGAATCAGAGGCAAAGGGTAACGGTTTCGTACGGTTACCTTATTGAGTTCCCGATAGTCAACACAGGGTCTCAGGGTCCCATCCTTCTTTACAAAAAAGATTGGTGCCCCTGCTGGTGAGGAAGAAGGATGTATGAAGCCTTTGGCGAGATTTTCATCAATATACTCCTTTAAGGCTTGAAGCTCAGGTGCCGCCAAAGGGTATACGTTACCAAATGGAATACCTGCCCCAGAAAGCAACTCAATGGGACAGTCATAATGCCAGTGTGGAGGATGCTGATCTGCATTCTTCTTGTCACAGATGTCAGAGAACTCTTTATATGCTGGAGGTAAAGAAAATACCTGTACATGTGGTTCCATAGCCGTGGACTCAGGGACAGCTTCTGTTAACGCTGAGTTGCTCCTTGTTGGAAAGATAATCTCCTTGGTCTCCCATTTGATAATTGGGTTCTGAGAACGCAACCAAGGAATGCCTAAAATCACAGGAAAATGAGGAGAAGAAATTAGCAAGAAAGAAAGTTGCTCCTGATGATTAGGCTCCAACAAAATTTCAAGGGGTACGGTCTCCTGATCCACAGGCCCAGAGATTAAAGGTGACCCATCCACTGTTTCCATGGTAATTGGAGAGGCTCTTTGTTGAATTTCAATACCATGTTCCTTGGCAAATGCGATATCCATGAAATTGCCACCTGCACCAGAGTCAATCATAGCTGCACTGGAAATCCACTGTCCTGAACACAGGATCTTAATAGGG
This sequence comes from Ranitomeya variabilis, assembly GCF_051348905.1. NCBI lineage: Eukaryota > Metazoa > Chordata > Amphibia > Anura > Dendrobatidae > Ranitomeya > Ranitomeya variabilis. The sequence goes on along the minus strand of NC_135234.1, from coordinate 500,862,364 downwards.
AGAGAACAGTGAGAGTTATTTTCCTTAAGCTCCTTGGGGGGTTAAGTCATAGAAAGTGAATGGAATACAGTGTTTAAAGGCAGGCTACTTTCAGAGATGTCAGATTCATCATCACAGTTGTCATACTCCCCTACTGCTGCTAGCACCTTGTTAGGCCGTAGACACTTAGGACAATTGATCAAGAAGTGGTCAGACTGGCCACAGTAGAAACATAGACTTTCACGAAGGCGATGCTCCCGGCGCTCATTGATCTCGTGCCTCTGAACGGAATCAATTTGCATTGGCACCTCCTCCACCTCCCGAGATGTTTTACCTGCAGGCTCTTTGGAAGGAAGGGAAAAGTTAGAAATACGGTTATATGCAGCAAACTTCTCCTGCCTACGCTCAGTAAGGCGAATGTCAATGCACACACAATACTGTATAAATGTCTCTAGCTCTTGTGGTGACTCAGAGCAAGCTAGTTCATCTTTTACAATACTAGACAGACCCCTTTTAAAAATAGGCAATTGTGCATAACTGTCCCAATTGGTATCTACCGCTAATCTCCTGAATTCAGTAGCATACTCAATAACAGAACGTTTTGCCTGGTGTAAAGACAATAAAGCAGATTCAGCGGTTGCATGGCGATTAGGATCATCAAACATTAATGCCATAGCGGCCAAGAAATCATCCAAGTTATTTAACCGTGGGTCACGAGACTCAATCATCGGATTCGCCCAGGCGAGCGCTCGTGTGGTCAGCAGCATTATTACACACAATACTTTGGATCTATCATTAGGAAAATGGTCAGCATGCACATCAAAATATAGCATACATTGATTCACAAAGCCACGAAATTTGTTGCGATCACCATTAAATCTGAATGGGGGGAACTTAGGTGGGCTAGCTGGTGGCGGTTGCCCAGAGGGAAAAGTCGCTTGTGCAGCTATTTGCGTGCCTATGTCCTGAAAAGCCCGTCCATACTGGGACTCTATGCCAGCAAGTTTGTTTTCCTGGGCTGCCATGCGGGTGCTTAAGTCCTGCAAAGTCTGACCAAACACTTGTTGATTGTGTTCAAAGCTTCCAAACTTCTTTTGCAGACCTTCCACATCTTTCTGCAGTGAACTAATTATGGAAAACACCTGCTCTAGTCTGCTTTCTGCAGTCATTGTTCCAGCAGTCTCCTTTTTTTTTAGGCTAGAGTATCCTGTAATAATTATAGGGGATAACTCAGGAGACTCTTTGTGTGGAACAAGACAACTACAGGACACAGTTTTATAAGTGGTAAAGTCTATATTATCACACGGTGATTCAAACATGTGCAGAGAGAAACTTAAGTCCACAACACTTGGAGTAAATATTAAATGCAGCTTAGCAGTCTATAGGAAACTTCAGAGGAAAATGCAATCACGCAGAAAGTCTATGAAGCACAATTATTCTTGAGGATACTTGACACGAATAAGTCCTTGCTTAGTCCAAAACACAGATTGATATGCTTATAAGGCAGTTCAAATAATATCTTAGCTCAACCAGGGAGGCCTGGGTAATAGTCTCAGGTTCTTGCAGAGCAGAAACAGCTTACATGTCCAGCAAATGCAGATGGAAGTAAACACGAGCAGCAGATGAAGGAGGATTACTGGAACTGGTGTATGCAGCAGGAACTCAGAGCAGAGTAGCAGGATAACCCCACAGGTTCACAGGAGTAGGTATATAGCCAGGGCGTCACCAGAGGTCAGGAGCTGGATGCAAGGCAGAATACTCTAGCACAGACTGAAGGCTGGGGTGGAGTTTTATAGCAGGAAGACACAGTGCACATGAGACCAAAGATGCCATCTTGGATAAGGGCAGTAATGCACAAAAGGTAATAAAAAATGTTCAGAGTCCTGACAGTTCCCCTCTGAGCTCTGTTCCTCTCCTGTACTCCTTCCCTTCCGGCTACTCCACATTCAACAACCCTTCAGGTTCTTCCTCCTTCCAGAGGCTGCATCTCCCTCGTGGCTGCCAGGCCTCTCTGTCTGCTCTGCGTCTCTCCTAGACGTCTGCTCTGCTTGGTCTCCCAGGACCAACTAACTAGCTCCTCCTCCAGGTAAGGATACATAAAGCCTAGGGAAGCTCCCCTGAATCCGGGTATTAGGCTCCCCCTCCTGGCCTGGATTCAGAATGTGTTGCATGTGTGCGCCTTACCTGGTGAAGAGAACTCCTTTGCCTCTGAGTATGACATCACCTTCCCCGAAGGAAAAGCAACATCACTGCAGCAACCGGTAACCTGGGGTGCTGCATATCTAATGCAGACATAGTCAAACCTTGGCCCGAGGGCCACTTCCAGCTGTCTGGCCTGCAGACCGAGACAGCTGAAACCCTGTTGGGGGTTCTCATGCTGTAGGTTCGGTGGGTTGTGTGGGGGCTCATACAGTATGTAGGGAGATGTCAGTATACTTAATTCTGCTCAATATTAAGTGATACAATTAATATGAATTTAAAATAATTATACTGTAATAAATATACTAATATTAGTATCCAGTGGAATTAATGTCAGCCTATTGGTTTGGACCCACACAACAGTCGCGGCCCTTCGGGAAAACTAATTTTCCACCCCTAATGCCATCATGTGATAACTCCCTGACCTGTGTATCTAATGCCATCGTGTGATGCCATCATGTGATACCCCCCGAACATGTGAATCTAATGCCATCATTTTTTTACCCCCAGAGCTGAGTATCTAATTCCCATCATGCATGTATGCTCCAGAGAGTGTGTTTAATTTCATAATGCGTGATAAGCCCCAGAAAGTGTATCTAATGCTGATCATTTATGGTACGCCTCAGAGAGTGCATCTAATTCCAATCATTTATGATGAGCCTTAGGGTATGTTTCCACCTTCAAGATGGCCGGCAGTTTGGACGGAGCGGCAAACCCGCTCCGCCCTAAGCCCCGCCCCCTTCTGTGATGCGATGATGCCGGATGTGTTCATTGCACAAATCCGACATCATCGCACCCCACACATAGGGCCCTGTGATATACCTTGCGGAGGCGCAGCATCGCCGCAAGGTACACGGACATGCTGCGATCTTAAAAGACGCGCAGCATGTCCGGAATCGCAGGGCCGCCGGGTCCGTGTTACCACGCATAGTGGAGACGGGATTTGATAAAATCCCCTCCACTATGCTGTAATATCTGGATGCCGCGTGTTTGACGCTGTGGCTCTGCGCAGCGTCAAACACGCAGCGTTTCCTGACCCCACTCACTACACTACTATGGAATTAGTAATGTGTGACACAGTTCTGTCCACTTCTATGGGAGTTGTAGTATAATTTGTGACTGTGCTCTTTCCACTTATATGGGCACAGTAGTGTAATGTGACCCCCCACTTTGCCCACTTCTATAGGAATAGTGGTGAAATGTGTGACATTGCTCCATCCACTTCTATGGGAGCAGTAGTGAAATGTGTGACACCGCTCCATCCACTTTTATGGGAGCAGTAGTGTAATGTGTGACCACACTCCATCCATGTGTATTGGAGCAGAAGTTTAATGTGTGACCCAGCTCTGTCCACTACAATGGGAGCATTAATCTGATGTGTGACCCAGCTCCATCCACTACAATGAGAGCAGTATTGTAATGTGTGACCCAGCTCTGTCCACAGCTGCATCCCAATACTATACAAGGGATCAGCCTTCCAAAAATGATAGTCCCATAGTGGGACAAAGTGATAAAGGTAAAAAAAAAATACAATTTTTTTTTGTATTAAGTAATTGTAATATACAGTATGTATATATATATATATATATATATATATATATATATATATATCATTTATTTGTATAGCACCATTGATTCCATGGTGCTATACATGAGAAGGGTTACATACAAATTACAGATGTCACTTACAGTAAGGAAACTAACAATGACAGACTGATACAGAGGGGAGAGGACCCTGCCCTTGCGGGCTTACATTCCACAGGATGGTGGGGAAGGAGACAGTAGGTTGGGGGGTTGCAGCAGCTCTGGTGATGGTGAGGCGGTAGCTCCAGTAGCGGTGAGGAGGCAGCAGGGTCATTACAGGCTGTAAGCTTTCTTGAAGCGATGGGTTTTCAGGTTCCGTCTGAAGGATCCGAATATCGTTGATAATCGGACGTGTTGGGGCACAGAATTCCAGGGGATATTCGGGAGAACTCTTGGAGGCGATTAGGAATAAGTGTGGAGAGAAGGAGGTCTTGGGAGGACCAGAGATTACGTGAGGGAAGATATAGGGTGAGTAGTTCAGAGATATATGGAGGAGACAGGTTATGGATGGCTTTGTAGGTCTGTATTAGTAATTTGAACTGGATACGTTGAGGGAATGGGAGCCAGTGAAGAGATTTGCAGAGGGGAGAAGCGGAGGAGTAGCGAGGAGAGAGATGAATTAGTCGGGCAGCAGAGTTAAGGATGGACTGGAGAGGTGCGAGAGTGTTAGAATGGAGGCCACAGAAAAGGATGTTGCAGTAGTCGAGGCGGGAGATGATGAGGGCATTTACAAGCATTTTAGTAGATTGAGCGTTGAGGAAAGGACGGATTCTGGAAATATTTTTGAGCTGGAGGCGACAGAAGGTGGAAAGAGCTTGGATGTGCAGTTTGAACGACAGGGCAGAGTCAAGGGTTTCTCCGAGGCAGTGGAATTCTGGTGCGGGGGAAAGAGTGATGGTCATTTATTGTGATAGATCAGGTAAGGAAGATCTGTGAGATGGAGGAAAGATGGTTAGTTTGGATTTGTCCACACTGAGTTTGAGGAAGCGAGAGGAGAAGAAGGAGGATATGGCTTATAGACACTCCAGGATTCTGAACAGCAGAGAGGTGACATCTGGTCCAGAGAGGTAGATCTGTGTGTCATCAAAATAAAGGTGGTACTGGAATCGATTTGACTTTGAGTTGTCCCAGGCCAAGTGTATATATTGAGAAGAGTAGGGGTCCTAGAATAGAACCTTGGGGACTCCAACAGAGAGAGAGTGGGATGAGGAGGTATTGTGGGAATATGAGACGCTGAATGTCCAGTTGGAAAGGTAGGAGGAGATCCAGGATAGGGGAGGTCTTTGATGCCAAAGGAAGAGAGGATCTGTAGTAGGAGGCAGTGGTCAACTGGGTCGAAAGCAGAGGACAGGTGTAGAAGGGGAGTATAGAGTATTGTCCGTTAGGTTTGGCTGTAAGTAGGTTGTTAGTAATTTTAGTCAGGGCAGTCTCAGTCGAATGATGTGGACAGAAACCAGATTGTAGATTGTCAAAGAGCAAGTTAGATGAGAGGTGGGAGGAAAGTTCAGTGTGCGCGTGCTGCTCCAGGAGTTTGGAAGCGAATGGAAACAGCTATATTCGGCTGTAGCTGGACATAGCGGTTGGGTCCAGGGTTGGATTTTTAAGGATAGGCATGATTGTGACATGTTTGAAAGCAGAAGGGAAGGTACCTATTTATATATATTGTAGGGGTTGTACTCGCTCAGGTGCGGTGGGTGACACTCAGGAGACACGTTCCATTAAAAGTTCACAGGGTTTATTGCTCCATAAACCACATAGCAACATGAACCACAGGTAAACAGTCTTCAGACAGATGAATCCTCAATGTCCATAGTAGAGCTCTGCTCTCTCTCAGACCTGTAGGCACACAGGCTGTGCTATGTCCAGCACGCAGGCTCTCCAGCCTGAATATGGTCTCTGTGTGCTGTTCAGGACGTCTGTCCCCACTTGGAACCGTCCAACACACAGGCCACTCTGCAGTGTCCAGCCAGGACACATGGAAGTCTGTCCACACTTGCAGACTCCCAAACACTCACCATGTGCTACACACACCTCCTTTACATAGGTGTAACCACACCCAGGTACCTGTCACATGGTCAGTCAGGTGAGCGTGACATCACCACAGGTCCTTAAACAAAAAACCATCTTAGGTGTTCAGACACGCCTCTTTGGGTGGGTTTGTAGATGACTGGACCCACCCATCTCTCCAATCACCTGGAAGCCTTCCAAATGTAAACAAATCCCTCAGCAGTAGATCTGCTTGAGCAAAACATACCCAGGCTTCCATCACAGGGCCACCCACCTCTGCGATACGTACCGTCCATTAATCACATGACCAGTCGCTATGCCACAATATATATACAGTATATATATATATATATATATATTAAAAAAGGAACAGCACAGTAATTCACAGAGGGTGCCAGGCCTCCAGGCAAACAGTCCAATACTTGCCAAACTAAACAGAAGAAAAAAAATCAAGGCAGCACTCCAATTGTTTCAGGTGGAAAAAAGTGAAAAAAACCCTCATCCTTGGAAAAGTTTCGGCTCCTCCTGAACCTTTGTCAAGCCCTTTGGCGAGTATTTGTGAGTGCTCGGGGATTTAGTTTTTGTCGACTCAGCTGCAAGATTTACAGCTGCTAGACAGGCTGAATACATGTGGGAATTCCCTAGCAACCAGGCAACCCCCACATGTACTCAGGTTGGCTAGCAGCCGTAAATCATGCAGCTGTGTCAACAAAAACTAAATCTCTGAGCACTCACAAATACTTTTAGACCACCCGAGCAACGAGTATACTCGCTCATCACTACTCAACACACATTTATCCTGCCCTCTGCGCCGAGAGCTTACGCTGAGGTTTCTGTGTAAATCTCTGAAATACGTGATTCAGATGGTATCTCTGGAGGAAAATTCCCTATAATGAGGCAGGTGGAGGCACTGTGGACGCTGTCTGACCTGTGATACGGGGGTGTCTGTCTTTTTAGGATTGCATAAAAGTGCTGTCAGCCACAATTTTGTGCACTTTTGAAAAGAAGGATAATACTGAACAGAGGTCAGATGAAGTCCTGAGTAACTCTGCTGCCTTACTATAGTGAATGGACCCAGTGAGGGTATCATCTGTCATGTCACTCAGACATTTAGATAGAAACCCCAAAGTAAGTGCCGCATAAATGTGATAACAATCGTTATTTAAAATGTTCCCAATAAAAGCTTCAACTCAATCTGCAAAAAAAAGCATGCCTTCACTCAGGTCTGTCATCTGTTAGCGTAAATATAGGGGACTTCCACGTAACTGGTAATACAAAGGCTCTGGAAAAGTAAAATGGCTCCATAATCCTCCAAAAGAAATTCAGAAAATTCTGCACTCCCAAACCCCAATGCCCCTCCCTTCTGAGCCCCATAGTGTACCTAAACCACATATAGCGTCCACATGTTTGGCATTTCTGAAGCGATGAGAGCCCACCTAACTTACGGGTGCCTGTCTGCAGAAGTACGGGCTGGGCATAATGTACTGGTGATGGCACACATTGGTCATTACTATGGCATTTTGCTATTTTCACTCGGCAACATTCATTGCTGCTTGTTTCTGGAAAATACCCATGGAGTCAAAATCGTCACTACACCCAGGGCCGGACTGGGACTAAAATTCAGCCCTGGCATTTGAAGTTACACAGGCCCACTTATCACATGGTGACTGTATAATATCTTTGTACACTTGTAGGCAGGGCCGGTTTTAGGGAAAGTGGGACCCTAGGCAAATTTTAAAATGGTGCCCCAAATGCTAACATATTGAACATCACACAAAAGCATTTTGGTTGTATTTACATGCGCTGATCTAGGGCCACTAAATGAGTTTGATCGACAATACTGAAGTTGTTCAACGCTTGTTTCCTGGCCTCTTTCCACCAGCTGAGGAATAATGATGGGACAGAACAATCACTAATAGATCACTAACAGATCACCATACAGTATCACGTTATCAGCAGCACATCTACAGTTTACACCAGCGATGTGCTGCTGAGAGCAATGATTTTTGTTGCAGCAAAAACAATCCGAGTATGCAGCATTTTACTTGTTTAGTAAAATACACCCCATAGTCCTCCATATATTAAAATACACTGTTCAGTCCTCCATATAGCATAATACACTCCTCAGTCCTCCATATAGTATAATACACTCCTCAGTCCTCTATATAGTATAATGTACTGCCACAGTCCTCCATATAGTATAATACTCTCCTCAGTCCTCCATGTAGTATATTATACTCCTCATAGTGCTCCATATAGTATAATGCACTGCCTTAGTCATCCATGTAGTACAATTCACTTCCCAAAGTATAATGCACCCCATAGTTCTTCATATAGTATAATGTATTCCCCACAGTCCTCAATACAGTATAATTCAGCCCACATATAGCATAATGCAGCCACCACCCTACAGAATATAATGCAGCTACCCCAGAGTATAATGCAGCCACCCCATAGAATATAATGCAGCTCCCCTCATAGTTTAATGCAGCTCCCTCATAGAGTATGATGCAATCACCCCTCAAAGAATATAAAAATAATACAGCCCCCCATAGAATATAATGTAGCCCCAAATAGAATATAATACAGCCCACCTCCCCACAGAATATAATGCAGCCCCATCAAAGAGTATGATGCAATCATCCCTCATAAAATCTAATACAGCCCCCCATAGAATATAATACAGCCCACCTCTCCATAATATGTAATGTAGCCCCCATAGAATATAATGAAGCCCCCATAGTATATAACACAGCCTCCCCCATAGAATATAATATACCCCCATAGTATATAACACAGCCTTCCCCATAGAATATAATATACCCCCACAATAGTATATAACACAGCCACATAGTATATAACACAGCCTCCCCATAGAATATAATATACCCCCATAGTATATAGCAAAGCCAGCATAGTATATAGCACAACCCGCATAGTATAGAGCAAAGCCCGCATACTACAGTATATAGCAAAGCCTGCATACTATATAGCAAAGCCCACATAGCAAATAGCACAACCCGCATAGCAGATAACACAGCCCACATAGTAGTATACAGCACAGTCCACACAGTAGTATACAGTACAACCCACACAGTAGTATACAGCACAGCCCACACAGTAGTATACAGCACAGCCCACACAGTAGTATACAGCACAGCCCACACAGTAGTTTACAGCACAGCCCACATAGTAGTATACAGCACAGCCCATGTAGTAGTATACAGCACAGCCCACGTAGCAGTATACAGCACAGCCCACGTAGCAGTATACAGCACAGCCCACATAGCAGTATACAGCACAGCCCACGTAGCAGTATACAGCACAGCCCACATAGTAGTATACAGCACAGCCCACACAGTAGTATATAGCACAGCTCACATAGTAGTATACAGCACAGCCCACATAGTAGTATACAGCACAACCCACACAGTAGTATATAGCACAGTCCACATAGTAGTATACAGCACAGCCCACACAGTAGTATTCAGCACAGCCCACACAGTAGTATATAGCACAGCCCACATAGTAGTATACAGCACAGCCCACATAGTAGTATATAGCACAGCCCACATAGTAGTATACAGCACTGCCCACATAGTAGTATATAGCACCGCCCACACAGTAGTTTACAGCACAGCCCACACAGTAGTATATAGCTCAGCCCACATAGTAGTATATAGCACAGCCCACACAGTAGTATATAGCACAGCCCACAAAGTAGTATATAGCACAGCCCACATAGTAGTATATAACACAGCCCACACAGTAGTATATAGCACAGCCCACACAGTAGTGTATAGCACAGCCCACACAGTAGTTTACAGCACAGCCCACACAGTAGTATATAGCACAGCCCACATAGTAGTATATAGCACAGCCAACACAGTAGTATATAGCACAGCCCACAAAGTAGTATATAGCACAGCCCACATAGTAGTATATAACACAGCCCACACAGTAGTATATAGCACAGCCCACACAGTAGTTTACAGCACAGCCCACATAGTAGTATACAGCACAGCCCATGTAGTAGTATACAGCACAGCCCACGTAGCAGTATACAGCACAGCCCACGTAGCAGTATACAGCACAGCCCACATAGCAGTATACAGCACAGCCCACGTAGCAGTATACAGCACAGCCCACATAGTAGTATACAGCACAGCCCACACAGTAGTATATAGCACAGCTCACATAGTAGTATACAGCACAGCCCACATAGTAGTATACAGCACAACCCACACAGTAGTATATAGCACAGTCCACATAGTAGTATACAGCACAGCCCACACAGTAGTATTCAGCACAGCCCACACAGTAGTATATAGCACAGCCCACATAGTAGTATACAGCACAGCCCACATAGTAGTATATAGCACAGCCCACATAGTAGTATACAGCACTGCCCACATAGTAGTATATAGCACCGCCCACACAGTAGTTTACAGCACAGCCCACACAGTAGTATATAGCTCAGCCCACATAGTAGTATATAGCACAGCCCACACAGTAGTATATAGCACAGCCCACAAAGTAGTATATAGCACAGCCCACATAGTAGTATATAACACAGCCCACACAGTAGTATATAGCACAGCCCACACAGTAGTATATAGCACAGCCCACACAGTAGTGTATAGCACAGCCCACACAGTAGTTTACAGCACAGCCCACACAGTAGTATATAGCACAGCCCACATAGTAGTATATAGCACTGCCCACACAGTAGTATATAGCACAGCCCACACAGTAGTATATAGCACAGCCCACATAGTAGTATACAGCACAGCCCGCATCTCTCCTCCCCCCAAGAATGGCCCCACAGTCCAGTGTAAAAAACACTCCTCACCTCTCCTCGTGCCCGCGTTGCTCCCTGCTCCTGTTTCGGCGGCTGCCGCTGCACTGCCTTGGACACTGAGTTCGCGCACCCGCAGTGTCAGAGGCAGAGTGGGGAGTGATGGGAGAGGGAGCATCAGCAGACGCTCTCTCCTCCATCATTGCATTCAACTGTACCGGCGTCATAGACGGCGCGCAATGGCCCACTACTGGCACCGGCCCTTCTGGCATTTGCCAGAACTGCCTGATGGCCAGTCCGGCCCTGACTACACCTGTAGATAAATTCCGAAATGGAGTAACTTGAGGGGAGCATTCTGCCCTTCCAGCAACTAGAGGCTCTGTATATGGAGTCCACAAACTGTTTTAGGAAAACCTGCGCTCCAGGAGGTAAATAGTGCTCCATTCCTCCCAAGTCTCTCCGTATGGTTAAGTAGTACTGTACAACCACATATGGGGTATTGCCACATTCAGTAGAAATTGTGGGACAAATTATGGTGCCATTTTTACTCACTTGTGTGAAAATGTAAAATCTGGGGCTAAAACAAAATTTGGTGGTAAAAATTGAGTTATTTTTTCTTCATTGCCCAACGGTATAAAATTCTGTGACATGGTATCAATATGACCACTACACTCCTAGATGAATTCATTGAGAAGTGTAGTTTGTAATTTGGGGTCACTTATGGGGGATTCTGCTGTTTTGGCACCTCAGGCTATGTGCACACGTCAGGATTTCTGGCAGAAATTTTCCTGACAAAAACCGGACATTTCTGCCAGAAATACGCATGCGTTTTTACCGCGATTTTACCGTGTTTTTACCGCGATTTTACCGCGTTTTGATGTGTTTTTTATGCGTTTTTTTGCGTTTTTTCCCAATGCATAGAATAGCGAGAAAAACGTGAAAAAAACGCAAAATTAATGAACATGCTGCTTTTTTTACCGCGATGCGTTTTTTTCGCGGAAAAAAAACGCATCATGTGCACAAAAATTGCAGAATGCATTCTAAATGATAGGATGCATAATGCATGCGTTTTTAATGAGTTTTTATAGCGTTTTTATCGTGAAAAAAACGCGAAAAAACCTGAACGTGTGCACATAGCCTCAGTGGCTCTCCCAGTGGGTCATGGCACTTGCGAACCTTAACAGTAAAATCTGGCGCTCCTTGCCCTCTGAGCTTTGCACTGTGCCTGAAAAATACTTCCCGATTACATGTAGGGTATTGGCGCATTCTGGAAAAATGGACCTCAGTTTATTGTAAAAAAAGTCCTATTAGCCCTTAGAAAAATTAATAACTTAGGGCTAATGCAACATTTTAGTGGTAAAAATGTAATTTATTCTTTCTTCACCACTGGTATAAAATTCTGTGAGCCACATGTGGTGTCAATATGATCATGGTTTTGGAAATTTTGTTTGAAAAAGGAAAAATTGCTGGTCAACTTTTAACCCTTAGCAATATACCTAATTTGGAAGTGTCCATGTGTCTGAGCACAATGAGCCATCCACAGTTGGGCGTAACCATGGATACCTAAGGAGATGAGCTCCCCCTCGTGGCGAGTTAAGGCATAAGCCTTTTTTGAATGTTAGCCTGTGGGGCAAAACACTTTGAGTTATTGCAAAAATGGATCAAATTGAGCTGCTGCACGTAGAGAAGCGATTCGCATATGGATGCATAACCTGCGTCTTAATGAAACAGAAGATGAACAAAATTGTCAAAGAACTGCTGATGCAGCCCGACAGAGGGCGGCCAGACCAAGAGAAACAAATGAAGTAACTGAATCACATAGAGCATCTAATGCTGCACGACAATGAGCAACACGTAATGCACAAAGTGATACACATATTTCACAAAAAAGAGAACAAGATAGAATATGTGTCCAAAATGCAAGAGCCACTCGACGACGGCAAGTTACATTTGCCGCTAGAGGACTTCTCAATCAAATTGAAGAGACACGTATTGAAGAGTACTATGCTGGAGAACTGACATTTCGATGTCAGTTCTTGCTAATCTAAAAATTTCAAAGACGAAATGGACCAGGACAAAACATTCCCTTCCTGCTGCAAGAGAGGGCACATCCAATTACGACCCATTCCTATGGATGATCAATTAGTCAAGTTGAGAGCATCAGCACTCCAATAACTTTATGGCTAATATAAGGCAATACAATAGCTTACTTGCTTTGGCATCAATGGGAGCACAAGTAGCGCCACCTCCTGGGCATAGTCCATACTGTTTTCAAATTCATGGACAAATTTACCACAGAACTGCCCCATTGCATCCCACTGTGGGTAGTACTCTCAAGTTTGCCCAGATTTATATCTTGGACAGTGAAGAAGCATTAAGTACAAGAAGTCAAGCAAAAAAAAAAGTACCTCCCAGCACTTCTATCCTCTCTTGGAGGGAAAATGAAAGCAATTAACCCACTCACAAGAGCCTTCACAATGATGAGGGAATTTGAAAAAGAGGAAGAGAGGATTGCTGAACTAGAAAATCGCGGTCCACTCGAAATAACAATGTCAATTATAAATGACTACAACGATGACCAGAGGCGCTACAATGCACCAAGGTGCAATGAAGTAGCTGTAATTTATCAAAATGCAATGGGTGAACCCCCATGTAATAGGGACATCAGAGTTCACCTCAAAATTAAAAAACAAACTGTTCAAATAAGCTTTCTTCACAGAAGGTGTGATGCAATGACATATCCACTTCTATTACCATAAGGGGACAGTAGATGAACAATAAATTTGACAACTCCAATTGCCCTAAGTGTGCAACATCAAGGAATTGGTGACATTCATCTACCATCCATACCAGTGGATCAAGATCGACAAGAAAAACTCACCCTGTTGCAGTACTATGCATACAGGCTTGCCATTCTTGACGAGTTCAATCCCCTTTTAAATGCTGGGAAGTTGATGCAACAATTTATCGTTGACAGTTACATCAAAATTGAATCTGACAGGGTCGAATATATAAAACAAAATCAAAAGGCATTAGGTGTCAACAGTTATGCCAGCATTATGGATCACATCCATAATGCTGCATTACACCAAGGGCTAAAAGCTGGGACACCAGTAATTTTACTATCCACTTTCATTGGAAGCCCAAGAGCTATGCAGCAAAATTACCAAGACGTCATGACAATTGTCCGAAAATTCAGAAAGCCAGATCTTTTTGTTACGATGACCTGTAACCCAAAGTGGAAAGAAGTTACTGAAAACTTAGAACCATGGCAAAGGCCAGAGTTCAGACTAGATTTGGTTGCACGAGTATTTAAAATCAAACTCCAAGCCGTGCTTAATGAGAAAATTTTTTGAAAAAACACATTTTTGGCTGTGTAGTTGCCTATGTGCATGTAATAGAATTTCAAAAGCGTGGACTACCACACGCTCACATGCTCTTAATCCTCGGAGAGGAAGATAAACCAGACCTGAACCCAATCGAGATGGTTTGGGGTGAGCTGGACCGCAGAGTGAAGGCAAAAGGGCCAACAAGTGCTAAGCATCTCTGGGAACTCCTTCAAGATTGTTGGAAGACCATTCCCAGTGACTACCTCTTGAAGCTCATCAAGAGAATGCCAAGGATGTGCAAAGCAGTCATCAAAGCAAAAGGTGGATACTTTGAAGACCCTAGAACATAAGACATAATTTCAGTTGTTTCACACTTTTTTGTTAAGTATATAATTCCACATGTGTTAATTCATAGTTTTGATGCCTTCAGTGTGAATGTACAATTTTCATAGTCATGAAAATACAGAAAAATCTTTAAATGAGAAGGTGTGTCCAAACTTTTGGTCTGTACTGTAGATGTCAGTGACACACACACATACATATACAGTGGGGGTAATAAGTATTTGATCCCTTGCTGATTTCGTAAGATTGCCCACTGACAAAGACATGAACAGTCTATATTTTTAAGGGTATATTTATCAGGATTACGAGATATTTGCAATTTTTGATGAACATTACTCCTATCTAATGTTTTATGATAAAAACACATGATTTTCGATACTACATTGTATATTTTAGTCAAGGAATAAGGATGATTACAAAGTCTATGTACAGCAAATCAAATATACTTACAGAAATAAACTACAAAATATAAAAACACATATATATGGCACACAGATGAATGACAAATGGCAGTTATTTGAGCTTTCTTTTCTTGGCTGATCTGTGATGTACAGCTTCTGGGTTGTCTCTCATCAAGCTCCAGCAATAGTCAGCCATCATATGTGAGTCCCACCGGCCTTGATACCGCTCTTCCATTGTTTTAATGTCCTGATGAAAATGCTCCCCTTGTTCCTCGCTCACATCCCCAAGGTTCTCTGGAAAAAAAGTCCAAATGGCTGTGAAAATACTGAATCTTGATACTCATTCTACATCCAAGATTTTGCAGACTCATTAGTAGCTCTTCCACAATCTCTTCATAGTTGTCTGCTTTCTAATTCCCTAGAAAATTCTGCACCACATTACAAAATGCATTCCAAGCTCTTTCTTCTGTCTCATTCATTGATGTGATAAAATTTGGGTCTCTCATAAGTGTTCTTATTTGACGTCCATCAAATATTCCAGCCTTTTTCTTCTCTTCACTGAGACCAGGAAAAGTTGAACATATATAGTTAAAGCATTCTCCACTGTGATTGAGAGCTTTGACGAACTGCTTCATCAATCCAAGTTTTATGTGTAAGGGAGGAAAGACAATGTCCTTCCTATCCACTAGAGGATCATGGATGACATTCTTATCGCCAGATGCCAAACTCTGTTGCTGAGGCCATTCAGTTTTCACCCAATGCTCTGCTGTAGCTCTACTGTCCCAGTAGCACAGAAAACAAGGGTGTTATCATAACAAATGGGAATTATGCATGTTCAAAGAAAACAAAGATATTCTCACATTTATTGGGAGACTAAATGAGAACTAAATTTACCTTAGTGAACCGTATAAACCGGCACTTTTCATACACTACTTACACTCACCGGCCACTTTATTAGGTACACCATGCTAGTAACGGGTTGGACCCCCTTTTGCCTTCAGAACTGCCTCAATTCTTCGTGGCATAGATTCAACAAGGTGCTGGAAGCATTCCTCAGAGATTTTGGTCCATATTGACATGATGGCATCACACAGTTGCCGCAGATTTGTCGGCTGCACATCCCAAAGATGCTCCATACAAGGCAGGATGGATCCATGCTTTCATGTTGTTTACGCCAAATTCTGACCCTACCATCCGAATGTCGCAGCAGAAATCGAGACTCATCAGACCAAGCAACGTTTTTCCAATCTTCTACTGTCCAATTTCGATGAGCTTGTACAGATTGTAGCCTCAGTTTCCTGTTCTTAGCTGAAAGGAGTGGTACCCGGTGTGGTCTTCTGCTGCTGTAGCCCATCTGCCTCAAAGTTCGACGCACTGTGCGTTCAGAGATGCTCTTAGGCCTACCTTGGTTGTAACGGGTGGCGATTTGAGTCACTGTTGCCTTTCTATCAGCTCGAACCAGTCTGCCCATTCTCCTCTGACCTCTGGCATCAACAAGGCATTTCCGCCCACAGAACTGCCGCTCACTGGATTTTTTTTCTTTTTCGGACCATTCTCTGTAAACCCTAGAGATGGTTGTGCGTGAAAATCCCAGTAGATCAGCAGTTTCTGAAATACTCAGACCAGCCTTTCTGGCACCAACAACCATGCCACGTTCAAAGGCACTCAAATCACCTTTCTTCCCCATACTGATGCTCGGTTTGAACTGCAGGAGATTGTCTTGACCATGTCTACATGCCTAAATGCACTGAGTTGCCGCCATGTGATTGGCTGATTAGAAATTAAGTGTTAACAAGAAGTTGGACAGGTGTACCTAATAAAGTGGCCGGTGAGTGTATATTTATCATGGAATTCTTGAAAATGGACTATATACCTGTAGCACAAAAACGTGATGCGATAGTCAAAATTATAAGATCAGATTTGAATTTAGCACCCTCAAATTAGTCTAAAACTGTTCTTAAAGTCCATGCCAGAAATTTTTGTTATAGAGTTATAGGGGGACCCCAGGTCATTTTCTTTTTGGGGTTCCGCATTTTAATAGTATACAGTTGTGAGCTGATATTAATAGCCTGGGAAGCTCCATGGTAATACTCCCTTCCCAGGCTATAAACATCGGCCCCCAGCAGTCGGCTTTCCCTCTACTGGTTATGCAAATTGCATGGGTTCCCACGCAATTTTTTTCTGAGCAATAATCTTTTATTAATTAAATACATGTACAGTTAGCTGCACAAACACTGTACTAATTGTATTTGTCACTAAGGCTATGTACACACATTCCCGGATTTTTCGTGTTTTTTTCTCGTTTTTTTGGCGCCTTTCCACTGCAAAAATGCTTAAAAACGCTTACATTAAGCATCCCATCAATTTTAATGCATTCCGTAATTTTTGTGCACATGTTGAGCTTTTTTCTGCGAAAAAAACATATCGCGGAAAAAAACGCAGCATGTTCATTAATTTGGCAGATTTCTCGCCCATTTGCCACTCTATTATTGCTTTGGGAACCTCCGGAAAAATCTGCAAAAAAAAAACACGCAAAAAACGTGATAAAAACGAGAGCGGATTTCCTGCGAAAGTAGTTCAGATTTGCTCAGGAAAATTCTGCTAAATTTCCTGAACTTGTGCACATAGCCTGACATCTATATATCTATCTATTCTATATGTATTTACTGTATGTAATCCATCTCTTCTATCCTGTCGGCTCCTGCACTGATTTTACAGTACATGGCAGATGAATTGTTGGCTTTTCTTCTATCTATCTATGTGTCACTGACATCTACAGTATATATATATATATATATATATATATATATATATATATATATATATATATATGCATATATGTATTCAACGTGTATGTATCGATTATATCTATCCTATTCCAACCTGTCATGCTGTGATTATACTGTACGCGGCACATAAATTGCCGGCTTTTCTTGCATCTATCTATGCAATATAAATACATATATATGTGTGTGCCACTAACATATATATATATATATATATATATATATATATATATATATATATATATATACATATATATACTAGATGGTGGCCCGATTCTAATGCATCGGGTATTCTAGAATATGTATGTATATAGCAGCCACATAGTATATAGCACAGGCCACGTAGTATATAGGAGCCATGTAGTATATAGCAGACAAATAGTACGTGGCCTGTGCTATATAGTATGTGGCTGCTATATACATACATATTGTAGAATACCCGATGCGTTAATACAGGCCACGCAATATATAACACAGCCCAAACAGTATATAACACAGCCCACGTACTATATATCACAGGCCACGCAGTATATAACACAGGCCACGCAATATATAGCACAGCCCACGCAGTTCAAAACACAGGCCACATAGTATGTAACACTGGCCACGTAGTATATAGCAGCCATGTAGTATATAACGCAGCCCACGCAGTATCTAACACTGCCCACGTAGTATATAGTACTGCCCACATAGTATATAGCAGCCATGTAGTATATAGTACTGCCCATGTAGTATATAGCAGCCATGTAGTATATAATGCAGCCCACGCAGTATACAGCAGTGTGGGCACCATATTCCTGTTAAAAAAAAGAATTAAAATAAAAAATAGTTACATACTCACCTCCTGGGATCCAACGGCGTGCTGGCGATGTGCGTGCGGCTGCCGGCATCTTCCATTCCCAGGATGCATTGCAAAATTACCCAGAAGACTTAGCGGTCTCGCGAGACCGCTAAGTCTTCTGGGTAATTTCGCAATGCATCTCTGGGACCGGAAGCTGGCGGAAGGCGCGAGCGCATCCTCGGACTACGGAGGGTGAGTATAGCAGGTTTTTTTTTTAATATTATTTTTAACATTAGATTTTTTTACTATTGATGCTGCATAGGCAGCATCAATAGTAAAACGTTGGGGACACACAGGATTAATAGCAGCGGTAACGGAGTGCGTAACCCGTGGCATAACGCGGTCCATCACCGCTGGCATTACCCCTGTGTGAGCGGTGACCGGAGGGGATTATGGAGCGAGCGGGCGCCGGGCACTGACTGCAGGGGAGTAGGGAGGGACTAATCGGACTGTGTCCATCGCTGATTGGTCGCGGCAGCCATGACAGGCAGCTGGCAAGGCCAATCAGTGACGCGGGATTTCCATGACGGAAGTTGCCGACAGAAAGACAGACAGACGGAAGTACCCCTTAGACAATTATATATAGAGATATATTCTATGTGTATATATCTATTTTATCTATTCTATTCTACCCTGTCACTGTGATTTTACTGTACGCAGCACATGAATTGCTGGCTATTCAAATGCGATTGGTATGTAAACATCCGACAGCACTCGCATGGTCCGAGTGCTGTGTAATTTTTTTCTCGCAACCATTGACTTCTATTGCGGGATGCGATTAGATTTCCAATTACAATGGCAGCATGTTGCAACTTTTTTCCAGTCCGATCGTGATTTGATGCAGATGAACACATAATCATAGAATAAATTAGTCCGAATTCAATCCGATTTTTTATCGGATTGCATTAGTCCGATTTCATCGCAAGTGGGAATGAGCCCTAACTAATAAAATGCAAAACACCAATGCTCTGAAGTCCCCACTGGTCTTGTAGCAAGCACATACATCATTAACCTTACAATTTAATTGCAGTCAATTACTGCAGCATAGCACGCTTGCAAACATCACCATTTTGGCTAGTAAATGGCTGCAGGTTATGAATGATGTATGCATGTAGAAAAGCCGCGGAGACACCATCACGTGTTTCTCAATGCAAGCAATGAATAGCCAGGTCTTTCACCGGGAAGGAACAACCACGGGAAGGGCAGCATCCAAGAAAGGAAAACCACCTATGCCAAAACATGATATCCATCCACAGACAGCTGTTTCGGGGTATTTGCCCCTCATCAGTGTGGAGAAGGAATGAATGACCTCGGGGAGATCAAAACATCCAATACCGCGGAGACACCATCACGTGTTTCCCCGAGGTCATTCATCCTTATGTTTATAGTCTTTTCACTAGGCGCTGCTCCTAATAGCCAGTTTCCTACTCCACACTGATGAGGGGCAAATACCTTGAAACAGCTGTCTGTGGATGGATACCATGTTTTGGCATAGGTTGTTTTCCTTTCTTGGATGCTGCCCTTCCCGTGGTTGTTCCTTCCTGGTGAAAGACCTGGCTATTCATTGCTTGCGTTGAGAAACACGTGATGGTGTCTCCGCAGCTTTTCTACATGCATTTGCATATTTCCCTTTAGGGATGGGGCAGTGTTCTGGATCACTGCGTTGAGAAACACGTGATGGTGTCTAGGCGGTGTTGGATGTTTTGATCTCCCTGAGGTCATACATCCTTATGTTTATAGTCTTTTCACTAGGCACTGCTCCTAATAGCCAGTTTCCTACTCCACACTGATGAGGGGCAAATACCCCGAAACAGCTATCTGTGGATGGATACCATGTTTTGGCATAGGTGGTTTTCCTTTCTTGTATGCTGCCCTTCCCATGGTTGTTCCTTCCCGGTGAAAGACCTGGCTATTCATTGCATGCGTTGAGAAACACGTGATGGTGTCTCCGCGGCTTTTCTACATGTATTTGCATATTTCCCTTTAGGGATGGGGCAGTGTTCTGGATCACTGCGTTGAGAAACACGTGATGGTGTCTCCGCGGTGTTGGATGTTTTGATCTCCCTGAGGTCATTCATCCTTATGTTTATAGTCTTTTCACTAGGCACTGCTCCTAATAGCCAGTTTCTTACTCCACACTGATGAGGGGCAAATACCCCGAAACAGCTGTCTGTGGATGGATACCATGTTTTGGCATAGGTGGTTTTCCTTTCTTGGATGCTGCCCTTCCCGTGGTTGTTCCTTCCCGGTGAAAGACCTGGCTATTCATTGCTTGCATTGAGAAACACGTGGTGGTGTCTCCGTGGCTTTTCTACATGCATTTGCATATTTCCCTTTAGGGATGGGGGCAGTGATCTGGATCACTGCGTTGAGAAACACGTGATGGTGTCTCCGCTGTGTTGAATGTTTTGATCTCCCCGATGTCATTCATCCTTATGTTTATATGAATGATGTATGCAACATCATCGCTACAACACCAGATATGTCTACTAGAATGGCATTGCTAAGTGCAGGATTTAATGGGTAAAAAAATTAAAATTACAAGAAAAACACTACTCTGATAGTTACCGGGAGTCAAAATTATCATGTGAGTAACTCATAAATATAAGTATAATAATAATAGTAATAATAACAATAATAATAAGTATTTTACTATTATCTATATATATAGTTGTCTAAGGGTCTGTTTGTCTGTAACCAAAATCCCACGTCACTGATTGGTCATGCCTGGCGGGCCTCGACCAATCAGCGTTCATAAATAAACTACATACATATACTAGAACGAGTATAACATGAAGGACAGTCTGTGAGGGAGAGAATAACATGGAGAACAGTCTGTGAGGGAGAGAATAACATGGTGGTTACTCTGTGAGGGCGAGAATAACATAGAGGACAGTGTGTGAGGGAGAGAATAACATGGAGGACAGTCTTTGAGGGAGAGAATAACATGAAGGACAGTCTGTGAGGGCGAGAATAACATGAAGGACAGTCTGCGAGGGAGAAAATAACATGGAGGACTGTCTGTGAGGGAGAGAATAACAAGGAGGACAGTCTGTGATGGAGAGATTATCATGGAGGACAGTCTGTGAGGGAGCGAATAACATGGAGGACAGTCTCTGAGGGCGAGAATAACATGGAGGACTGTCTGTGAGGGAGAGAATAACAAGGAGGACAGTGTGTGAGGGAATGAATAGCATGGAGGACAGTCTGTGAGGGCGAAAATAACATGAAGGACAGTCTGTGGGAGAAAATAACATGGAGGACTGTCTGTGAGGGAGAGAATAACAAGGAGTACAGTCTGTGAGGGAGAAAATAACATGGAGGACAGTCTGTGAGGGAGAGATTAACATGGAGGACAGTCTGTGAGGGAGAGAATAGCATGGAGGACAGTCTCTGAGGGAGAGAATAACATGGAGGACAGTCTGTGAAGGAGAGAATAACATGGAGGACAGTATGTGAGGGAGAGAATAACATGGAGTTCAGTCTGTGAGGGAGAGAATAACATGGAGTACAGTCTGTGAGGGAGAAAATAACATGGAGGACAGTCTGTGAGGGAGAGATTAACATGGAGGACAGTCTGTGAGGGAGAGAATAACATGGAGGACAGTCTCTGAGGGAGAGAATAACATGGAGGACAGTCTGTGAAGGAGAGAATAACATGGAGGACAGTATGTGAGGGAGAGAATAACATGGAGGACAGTCTGTGAGGGAGAGAATAACATAGAGGACAGTATGTGAGGGAGAGAATAACATGGAGGACAGTCTGTGAGGGAGAGAACAACATGGAGGACAGTGTGTAAGGGAGAGAATAAAAATGTTGCCCATTTTTAAGTTTATCATATGGTAAAATAAATGGTGTCTTTGAACACTATAAGTCATCCTGTAGAAAACAAGCTGTCATACAGCGATAGATGACTAATAAAGTTTTGATTCTTAAAATAAAGACAGGAGAAAAACAATGGCAGTGTGTCCAATGGGTTAAAACATAAATGTAAGCACCGATGTTTACATGAATACTAAATGGTGGCCCGATTCTAACGCATCGGGTATCTACTATATAATTGCCTAATTCTGTCTGTTTGTCTGTAATGGAAATCCCACGTCGCTGATTGGTCTCGCCAGCTGCCCGCAGCCAATCAGCAACAGGTGCAGTCCAGCCGTGAATTGGAACAGGATTTAAACCACGCTTCGCTGATTGATCACGCCCGGCCTCAACCGTTCAGCGACAGGCGCAATCCGGCTGCGAATTGGCGCAGGATTTGAACCACACTTCGCTGATTGGTTGCGCCAGGCTGGCCGCGACCAATCAGCGATATTGGCGCAGTCCGGCCACAAATTGGCATTGAATTTGAACCACGCTTCGCTGATTGGTCGCGCCCGGCCGGCCTCGACCAATCAGCGACAGGTGCAGTCCGGCCGCGAATTGGCCCGGGATTTGAACCACGCTTTGCTGATTGGTTGCGCCTGGCCAGCCGCAACCAATCAGCGATATTGGCGCGGGATTTAAACACCGCTTCGCTGATTGGTCGCGCCCGGCAAGCCGCGACCAATCAGCGATAATGGCTTGGGATTTAAACCCCGCTGAGCTGATTGGTCGCACCCGGCCTGACGCGAGCAATCAGTGATATTGGCATGGGATTTAAACACCGCTTCACTGATTCGTCGTGCCCAGCCAGTCATGACCAATCAGCGATATTGGCTTGAGATTTAAACCCTGCTGCGCTGATTGGTCGCGCCTGGCCGGCCGCGACCAATCAGTGATATTGGCGCGGGATTTAATCACCACTTCACTGATAATGTATATATTTTTCCTGGAAAATCCTGTGTATTCATTGCATTATTCTTAAATCGTCATAAATAAACTACATACATATTCTAGAATACCCAGTGCGTTAGAATCGGGCCACCATCTAATGTAATAATAGTAAGGATAGAATTCTTCTTATAAAGGTGTCATTATTATACTTTTACAGATAATGTATGAAGAAATAGAGCTGAGCAGATTTTACTTTTTAATAAGAATAATACTTTTTAAATATATGAGCCAACTCCCGGGGTTGTTTCTACTAATTGTAAGTTTGTTCTGATATCTGTATTTATAATTATAAGTTTTGTATTTGTAATTAGTTATGGTAGGTATAGCTAAACCCCTTTCTGA
Organism: Ranitomeya variabilis; assembly: GCF_051348905.1. NCBI lineage: Eukaryota > Metazoa > Chordata > Amphibia > Anura > Dendrobatidae > Ranitomeya > Ranitomeya variabilis. The sequence goes on along the minus strand of NC_135234.1, from coordinate 500,838,940 downwards.
CATCGGACGTAACAATTAGAGTTGAGCGAATATGTTCGGATTTGGTAGCCGAATATGAATTTGCCATATTCGTGCCATATTGCTACCCTATTAATGCCTAATTTATGTTTGATGATTGGTTCCAAACATATATGTTAATTTCTACTCCCATTGACTCGAATGATGTTCGGCAAATATTGCAAAAACAATATTCGCTGCCGATCGTAATTGGAACCAAATTTTGCAAAATTCGCTCAACTCTAGTAATAATCCGTCCATGTGCCCTGGGCCTACTTGACCAGGGACAGATTATTACATCCTCACGATCGCCCGCTCCCACAGGCTGTGCGCGGGCTACCGCAGCCGGGTGTCAGCTGATTCTGACAGCTTACACTCGGCACTAAGTGCCAGAAGTAGTCACACACCGCTCCTGGCACTTTTACCCACTGAATGCTGTGATCGAACGCCATCTCTGGTTTTGGATCGGAGACCCTGCGTCGTGACACAGGGTCCTGATCGTTGCCATGGTGGCCCAATGTCATCATGACGACATTCGGGTCACTAGAGCTAGGAAAGTTGCTGATCATGCGTAGTGCATGACTTTCTCTGTCAGTGCACAGCTGACAGTTTTTACAGCATGGGGATGCTAATTTTACATTCAAAAAGTTAAATGACGCTCCTTACCTTCCAAGGCCTGCCATCTACCCAAACTGTAGTTTTCTCCCTCATATTGATGCAATTTCTCCTGTTACCTTTATGAAAATGCAATATTTTGGGCTAAAAACATATTTGTGTGGAAAATTTTATTTTTTTAAATTTTTACAGCTCAAGATTATAAACTTTTGTGAAGTACCTGAGGGTTCAATGTGCTCACCAAACATCTATTTCAGTTCCCTGAGGGGTCTAGTTTCCAAAATAGTGTCACTTGTGGGGAATTTTCACTGTTTAGGCACATCAGAGGTTCTCCAAATGTAACATGGCGTCCGCCAATTGTTCCAGCAAATTTTGCATTCAAAAAGTCAAATGGTGCTCCTTCCCTTCCGAGCTCTGCTGTGTGCCCAAACAGTGGTTTTCTCTCTCAACAAATTTTGGGGTGCAATTTCTCCTGTTACCCTTGTCAAAATAAAAAAATTAGATCTGAAATACATTTTTGTGAAAAAAGTTAAATGTTCATTTTTTTCCACATTCCAAAAATTCCTGTGAAGCACCTGAAGGGTTAATAAACTTCTTGAATGTGGTTTTGAGCACCATGAGGGGTGCAGTTTTTAGAATGGTGTCACTTTTGGGTATCTTCTATCATATTGACTTCAAATGAGAGATGGTCCCTAAAAAATGGTTTTGTAAATTTTGTTGGAAAAATGAAAAATCGCTGGTCAACTTTTAACCCTTATAACATCCAAAAAATTATGTTTGCAAAATTGTGCTGATGTAAAGTAGACATGTGGGAAATTTTATTTATTAACTATTTTGTGTTTTATATCTCTGTGATTTAAGGGCATGAAAATGTTCGGCAAATTTCAGGTTTTTTTCCACAAATAAACGCAAGTCATACCGAAGAAATTTTACCACTATCCCAATGTACAATATGTCATGAAAAACAATCGTAATAGAGTTATTACTTCATAAAGTAAAAATTGGCTTGGTCATTAAATTTGACACCAGGTTTTTGCCACTTAATCTGAGATCAGCCTGATGTACAGACTGAGACCATGATTCCAGCGATGTGTCACTTGCTTGGCTGCTTAGTGTAGTTTTATTTTATCAGCAGAAGATTCTCACTAGAGGACTAGTACACCTGTTGCCAAGTAGTCAAGCATATTCATTTGCTCAATATAACCCCACCCCGACCACTGATTGGTAGCTTTCTGTTTACACAGTACATGTGAAGATAGCTGCCGATCAGTGGTGTGGCTGGAGTTATCCTGAGCTCAGCATTCAGAGAACTGTTAGATCTGCAGCAGGTAAAATAGTGATTAAATAAAAATGACAGCATGTAGCTCAGTAAATGACACATTGCTGGAATCAGGATCTCTGCCCCTACATTATGCTGCTCTCAGATGGGGTAGCAAAAACCTGATGACAGATTCCCTTTAATCTCCTCCTGCCCAGTAGTCTGTAGTTAAAGACATTCATTTGAAAAACATTTTTTTGCGAATTTACAGTTAATATATTTGGTTATAAATATTGTAAAACACTGATAAACATTTCGCAAACTCGACTGTCACAGCAATAATATTTTAGATTCCTTACATCACTTCTCTTGTTTCAAGTGTATTAAATAAAAAAAAAGCAAATCAAATGAAAACATTCTGCTTATGGTATGCTAATCAAGCCATAATCTCTTGTGTTTAGAGATCAGTTCTTCGTTCTGACTGCAATGATGCAGATCCTTGTGTCAAACAGTAGGAGAAGAATTTACTTGTCAACGTTGATGCAGATGACTGACTGGATATTAGTCTGAATATCGGCAGGAGTTCTACTCAGTATTCGTAAAAAGGCAGCACAATGTAGGACCAGCAACGGCTATTTGCTTCCCAAACTAATCACGTTGCATATTTGATTTTTTTTTCATTAACATTAATTGACAATTTTCATCTGTCTGGACTTTATATATAGAATTTATTTTATAGATAGCTTTATATAAAGTACAAAGATGGAGAACAGCTTTAACCACAACATGCCATAACAGGCCAGTACTCCAGTAACTCCTAAGACTCTTTATTGAATTCTTTATGTACAGTTGTGCTCAAAAGTTTACATACACTGGCAGAATTTTTGCTTTCTTGGCCTTTTTTGAGAGAATATGAATGATAACACCGAAACTTTTTCTCCACTCATGGTTAGTGGTTGGGTGAAGCCATTTATTGTCAAACTACTGTGGTTGATCTTTTTAAATCATAATGACAACTCAAAACATCCAAAAGACCCTGATCAAAAGTTCACATACTCTGATGATTTTGGCCTGATAACATGCACAGAAGTTGACACAAATGGGTTTGAATGGCTACTAAAGGTAACATCCTCACCTATGACCTGTTTGCTTGTAATCAGTGTGTGTGCATAAAAGCTGAGTGAGTTTCTGGGATCCAGAAAGACTCTTGCATCTTTCATCCAGACACTGACGTTTATGGATTGTGAGTCATGGGGAGAGCAAAACAATTGTCAACGGATCTGCAGGAAAAGGTAGTTGAACTGTGTAAAACAGTAAAGGGATACAAAAAGATATCCAAGGAATTGATAATGCCAGTCAGCAGTGTTCAAACAGTGATTCACAAATGGAAAATAAGGGGCTCTGTAAAAACAAAACAAGGAAAGTTGTTTGGGATGCAAAGAAAAACCCACAAGTAACATCAGCTGAAATGCAGGTCTCTGAAAACTAGCGATGTGGCTGTTTCAAGACGCACAATAGGGAGGCACTTGAGGAAAAATGGGCTGCATGGTCGAGTCGCCAGAAGAAAGCCGTTACTGTGCAAATGCCACAAAGTATCTGGCCTACAATGTGTAAAATAGCACAGAGACAAACCTCAAAACTTCTGGAACAAGGAAATTTAGAGTGATGATGAGACCAGAATTGAACTTTTTGGCCACAACCATACACTTTACATTTGGAAAGAGGTCAACAAGGCCTATGATGAAAGGAACACCATTCCTACTGTAAAGCATGGAGGTGGATCACTGATGTTTTGAGGATGTGTGAGCTACAAAGGCACAGGAAACTTGATCAAAGTTGAAGGAAAGATGAATGCAGCACGCTATTAGCAAATACTGAAGGCAAATTTGCACTCATCAGCCCAGAAGCTGTGCATGGGACTTACTTGGACGTTCCAACATGACAACGATCCAAAACACAAGGCCATGTCGACCTGTCATTGGCTACAGCAGAACAAAGTGAAAGTTCTGGAGTAGCCATCTCAGTCTCCTGACCTCAATATCATTGAGCCACTCTGGGGAGATATCAAGTGCACAGTTCATGCTAGACAGCCCATAAATTTACAGGAACTGGAGGCTTTTTGCCAAGAAGAGTGGGCAGCTTTACAATCTGAGAAAATAGAGGACCTCATCCACAAATACCACAAAAGACTTCAAGCTGTCATTGATGCTAGAGAGGGCAATTAAGATATTAAGAAAGTAAGTTGGATGTTTTGAGTTGTCATTATGATTTAAATAGAGAAAACACAGTAGCTTCACAATAAATGGCTTTACCCAACCACTGACCATGAGTGGAGAAAAAGTTTTGGTGTTATCATTCATATTTGCTGAAAAAAGGCCAAGAAAGCAAAAATTCTGTCGGGATATGTAAACTTTTGAGCACAACTGTGTCTGATTCATTAAGACTTGTGTTATGTATTCCAGTCTTAATGAGGGGCATGTAGAAATAACATGGGGCAAATTCAGTTACTTTATGAGTTATCAGTGGCGGGTGCCTACATATAACAATGCCTGGAATGTTAGATGAATTTGCAAGTGAGCATAGCCACTCTCCAAACCATCCAAGCAGCTCTCCATCACTGCCAATTTTTGCAGAGCTGCTTGAAACTGCCACAAAAACCTCAAAAGTCATAACATTTTGTGACTGTTTAAAGTGTTTCATTCCAGTTTGCTAGCACATACACTATGTTGTATCCACATCATAGTTTTCTCTTGAATCAGAGCCAATTTAAACTGATAAAATACTGCTTGACATATTCAAAATATTTTTTTTTAGGCTGGCATATTTAGTGGTGATGAAGATGTTTATAATTGTAGATAGCTGGTTGGACAAGGTTCTAGTGTCTAGTGAAGATTTTAGATGGTGTCCATTCCCCCCAACCTTAATAAGAGTAGCAGAATTCTACTGCTCTATATGAGATATAAAGTGCTTAATACGTGATAAATTATACTTGGGGTGCACTACTCAAAAGATTAAAAAATGAATTTCAGAACACCTACTCGATATATATAATATGTCTGATACTAACTGTGCCATTTCGTACGCATCCAGGCACTTTATCCAGCATCACAATCGTGACATACTCTCTCTTCAGGTGTTCGGCATAGAAAGAGTGCTGACTAGGGTTGAGCGAAACGGGTCGGCCATTTTCAGAAGTCGACGACTTTTGGCAAAGTCGGGTTTCATGAAACCCGACCCGACCCCTGTGTGGGGTCGGCCATGAGGTCGGCGATCTTCTGAATCTGGTATCGGAATTCCGATACCGAGTTCCGATATGTTTGCGATATCGGAAATCGGTATCGGAATCCACATTTAAGTGTAAAATAAAGAATTAAAATAAAAAATATTGATATACTCACCTCTCCGACGCAGCCTGGACATTGCCGCTGGTAACCGGCATCTTCCGTTCCTAAGAATGGCGCTTGAAAGACCTTTCGATGACGTCACGGCTTGTGATTGGTCGCGGCCGCCCACGTGACCGCTCAGCGACCAATCACAAAGCCGTGACGTAATTTTCAGGTCCTAAATTCCTCATTCTAGGAATTTAGGACATGAGAATTACGTCACGGCTTTTGATTGGTCGCTGAGCGGTCACGTGGGCCGCCGCGACCAATCACAAGCCGTGACGTCATCGAAAGGTCCTTCACGTGCTCATTCTTAAGAAGGAAGGCTGCCGGAAAGAAGCAGGGCGCGTCCGAGGGTGAGTATATACCTAATAGGAATATACTCACCCTCGGCTTCTTTCCGGCAGCCTTCCTTCTTAAGAATGAGCGCGTGAAGGACTGTTGTGAACTCTATTTTTGGGCTCCCTCTAGTGGTCACAAGCGGTACTGTGTAGTGTTGTCTTTCTGCAGGTTGGCAGCATCAGCTGGTTCGTTATCCTTGGTTGGTTTCCTATTTAACTCACCTGGATACTCAGTTCCTTGCCTGCTATCAATGTATTCAGTGCTCTTCAGATTCCTTGTGTCTACCTTGCTCCCAGTCTCTCCAAGACAAGCTAAGTTTTTGTTTGTTCATTTTTGATTATCAGCGTTCATCATGTTTCTTGTCCAGCTTGCTAAAATGTGATTTCCTCGCTTGCTGGTTGCTCTAGGAGACTGAGTTTCTCCCCCCACACCGTTAGTTGGTGCGGGGGTTCTTGAAATCTCAGTGTGGATATTTTGTAAGGGTTTTTTACTGACCGCATAGACCCCTTTTCTATTCTCTGCTATCTAGTATTAGTGGGCCTCATTTGCTGAATCTGTTTTCACCCCTGTGTATGTGCCTTCCTCTTACCTCACCGTTATTATTTGTTGGGGGCTTCTATATCTTTGGGGATTATTTCTCTGGAGGCAAGAGAGGTCTTTCTTTCTCTCTAGGGGTAGTTAGTTCCTCAGGCTGGCTCGAGACGTCTAGGATTTTTAGGCACGTTCACCGGCTATTTCTAGTGTGTTTGGATAGGTTCAGATTTGCGGTCAGTCCAGTTTGCCACCTCCCTAGAGCTTGTCCTATGTTTGTTACTTAGCTGGAGTAATTTGTGATCCTCAACCACTAAGGATCATAACAAAGGACCTTTCGATGACGTCACGGCTTGGGATTGGTCGCGGCGGCCCACATGACCGCTCAGCGACCAATCAAAAGCCGTGACGTAATTCTCATGTCCTAAATTCCTAGAATGAGGAATTTAGGACCTGAAAATTACGTCACGGCTTTGTGATTGGTCGCTGAGCAGTCACGTGGGCGGCCGCGACCAATCACAAGCCGTGACGTCATCGAAAGGTCTTTCAAGCGCCATTCTTAGGAACGGAAGATGCCGGTTACCAGCGGCGATGTCCAGTCTGCATCGGAGAGGTGAGTATATCAATATTTTTTATTTTAATTCTTTATTTTACACTTAAATATGGATCCCAGGGCCTGAAGGAGAGTTTCCTCTCCTTCAGACCCTGGGAACCATAGTATCCCATTGCACTGCATTGGGTTTCGTGTTTCGGCCGACCCCGACCCCGACTTTTTTATAGGATCGGCCGATTTCACTCGACCCGACTTTTGAGAAAGTCGGGTTTCGTGAAACCCGACCCGATCCTATAAAAATAAAAGTCGCTCAACCCTAGTGCTGACGAGTCTGAAAGGTGGCAACATCAGGAAGCGCATACTTGACAGTGAGGTGTATTGGATCTACAATTTAAACGCATGCCATCCTATGGAGTTAATATCCTACGTTAATTAATGTTCCATTTTTAACAAATATAATTCCTTGGGTTTTCTATTTTTTCTTTTATGCAATCGTTCTCATTAAATTTGATTTTCTTTGTTTGCTTGCTCTAATACTTTTTCGGTGTTTTTTGTTTGATTTTACTATATGTGTCACAAACAGTGTAGGAAAGACTAAGTTCAAGGAAAGTGGGGACCCCTTGGCAGATTTAGAGTCACCCTGTCTGCCCTAAACATCCCTATATAGGTTCTGCACTTATTGCTGACCAGGAACCTAATCCCTGCCTGACCCTGACAATAAGCCCTGCTTAGGGAAGGACAGAGTAACACTACTTAATCACCACTACAACTAAAGACAGCGGGGATAGACAAACAAAGGGTACATTTATCTTGGAGTAGACACAGAGAAGTAACACAGATGTCCTTCAGCAATGACAAAGAGGAAGATAGCCGACTGCTATAGCGCCAAACCTCAACAGGGGAAAATGGAAATATCACCGGCGATTCCCAGAAGCAGACAGGAAGTCTATAAACACCCAGTCCAGGTGTGTCAATTAGAGCCGGGGGGAGGTTGCCATTGGGTCCAAGAGTGAGAAAGACAAGGAAGGCATTTGCAAAGCCAACTGCTGAGACCTTCTGCAGCCAGATGCTGTGCGAAAGTCTGCAGTCTCTGGCACACCATCACAGTACCCTCTTCAACGAGTGGTTTCCGGACACTCAGGACCAGGCTTCTTGGGACAAGAGGTGTGAAATGAATGAACCAGGCTGGGGGCATTCACCTCTGATGCTGAGACCCACATCCTTTCCTCTGGGCCATAACCCTTCCAGTGCACCAAATATTGTAGGGAACGATGTTGGAGGCGAGAATTTACAATCCTCGAAATCTGAAACTCTAGGTTTCCATCAACCATGATTGGGGGCAGCTGTAGAGGTGAGGGCTCAAAAGATTCCACATATTTCTAGTGCAAAGGATTATGGAAGACATTGTGGGTCTTAAGAGCCTGAGGTAGCTCAAGACGAAACGCTGTTGGATTAATGACAGCAGTTAATTTATAGGGACCAATAAATCTAGGTTGCAACTTCCAGGGAGGAGCCTTCAACCTGATATTCCTGGTAGACAACCACACAAAGTCATTCACATTCATGTCCGGACCTGGTAAGCATTTTCTGTCAGCCATACGTTTGTACCTGTCTTCCATAATCTTCAAATTGCTCAGAACACCCCAACACACTGTAGAGAGCGACAAAGCAAAACATTCGTCTTCCAGAACTCGAAAAGCCCCTCCTCTGCTAAAGGTACCAAACTGTAGATGGTAACCATATTCATCAAAGAACGGTGACCTAATGATAGATTCTTGATGGTGATTAGGCTGGGTTCACATTGCGCTGGTGCAGTCCATTCAACACACGCGTTAAACAGACCGCACCAAAGCTAGAGCCTTTTAAAGATCACGTTCTGAGATCGCGATAGCGCAGATGTCCACCTACGCTATCGGTGACGGACCTGGAAATGCTGAAGACCGTGTCCGAGGGTCCGTCACAGAATGACGGCACATCGCTAACGCATGCTGATTATGACAAGTGTTAGCGATGCGCTACATAATGGCAGTCAATGGGTGCTCTAACGCATCCGCTATATAGCGTTAGTGCCGCTGTGTAACGGATGCCGTCAGCGCATTACCATTGACGCAATGTGAACTGTCATGATCTCCATGGCCAGAGAACTAGCATAAGCCTCTATAGGAACAAGCTCTTGGAAGATGTAACTATACTGACCATGAACTAAACCTACCGCATCATCTAGAAGTAGCCAGGTAGCATGTCCTACTTTTTATCCCTATATGCCCAGCGCCGGCCGGAGAACTAAATAATGCTAGCAGAGGGAAATATAAGACCTGACTCACCTCTAGAGAAATGCCCAAAAAAAAGGAGACAGAGGCCCCCCACATATATTGGCGGTGATTTTAGAAGAAATAACAAACGCAGCAGGAAAATAGTTTTAGCAAATTTGAGGTCCGCTTTCTAGATAGCAGAAGACAGAAAGCATACTTTCATGGTCAGTAGAAAACCCTAACAAAACACATCCAGAAATTACTTTAGGACTCTGGCATTAACTCATAATACCAGAGTGGCAATTCCTGATCAACAAGAGCTTTCCAGACACAGTAACGAAACTGCAGCTGTGAACTGGAACCAAAATACAAAACAAAACATGGACGAATGTCCAACTTATCTAGTAGATGTCTGGGAGCAGGAACAAGCACAGAGAGGCTTCTGATAACATTGTTGACCGGCAAGCATCTAACAGAGAAGCCAGGTTATATAGCGACACCCAGATCTAATCAGAACAGGTGAACAGGGAAGATGATGTCACAAGTTCAATTCCACCAGTAGCCACCGGGGGAGCCCAGAATCTAAATTCACAACAGTACCCCCCCCTCAAGGAGGGGGCACCGAACCCTCACCAGAACCACCAGGGCGATCAGGATGGGCCCTATGAAAGGCACGAACCAGATCAGAGGCATGAACATCAGATGCAGTGACCCAAGAATTATCCTCCTGGCCATATCCCTTCCACTTGACCAGATACTGGAGTCTCCGTCTGGAAACACGGGAGTCTAGGATTTTTTCCACAACGTACTCCAACTCACCCTCAACCAACACCGGAGCAGGAGGCTCAACGGAAGGCACAACCGGTGCCTCATACCTGCGCAATAACGACCGATGAAAAACGTTATGAATAGAAAAGGATGCAGGGAGGTCCAAACGGAAGGAAACAGGGTTAAGAATCTCCAATATTTTATACGGACCGATGAACCGAGGCTTAAACTTAGGAGATGAGACCCTCATAGGGACAAAACGAGAAGACAACCACACCAAATCTCCAACACAAAGCCGAGGACCAACACGACGGTGACGGTTGGCAAAAAGCTGAGTCTTCTCCTGGGACAACTTTAAATTGTCCATCACCTGCCCCCAGATATGATGCAATCTCTCCACCACCGCATCCACTCCAGGACAATCCGAGGATTCCATCTGACCGGAGGAAAATCGAGGATGGAACCCCGAATTACAGAAAAACGGGGAAACCAAGGTGGCAGAGCTGGCCCGATTATTGAGGGCGAACTCCGCCAATGGCAAAAAAGCAACCCAATCATCCTGGTCAGCAGACACAAAACACCTCAGATATGTCTCCAGGGTCTGATTAGTCCGCTCGGTCTGGCCATTAGTCTGAGGGTGAAAAGCAGACGAAAAAGACAAATCTATGCCCATCCTAGCACAAAATGCCCGCCAAAATCTAGACACAAATTGGGTTCCTCTGTCAGAAACGATATTCTCAGGAATACCATGCAAACGAACAACATTTTGAAAAAACAGGGGCACCAACTCGGAAGAAGAAGGCAATTTGGGCAGGGGAACCAAATGAACCATCCTAGAAAAACGGTCACACACCACCCAGATGACAGACATCTTCTGAGAAACAGGCAGATCTGAAATAAAATCCATCGAGATGTGTGTCCAAGGCCTCTTAGGAATAGGCAAGGGCAACAACAATCCACTAGCCCGAGAACAACAAGGCTTGGCCCGAGCACAAACGTCACAAGACTGCACAAAGCCTCGCACATCTCGTGACAGGGAAGGCCACCAGAAGGATCTTGCCACCAAATCCCTGGTACCAAAAATTCCAGGATGACCTGCCAACGCAGAAGAATGCACCTCAGAGATGACTTTACTGGTCCAATCATCAGGAACAAACAGCCTATCAGGCGGACAACGATCCGGTCTATCCGCCTGAAACTCCTGCAAGGCCCGCCGCAGGTCTGGAGAAACGGCTGACAAGATAACTCCCTTCTTAAGAATACCTGTGGGGTCAGAGTTGCCAGGTGAATCAGGCTCAAAACTCCTAGAAAGGGCATCCGCCTTAACATTCTTAGAACCTGGTAGGTACGATACCACAAAATTAAACCGAGAAAAAAATAATGACCAGCGCGCCTGTCTAGGATTCAGGCGCCTGGCGGTCTCAAGATAAATCAAATTTTTGTGGTCAGTCAATACCACCACCTGATGTCTGGCCCCCTCGAGCCAATGGCGCCACTCCTCAAACGCCCACTTCATGGCCAAAAGCTCCCGATTCCCAACATCATAATTCCGCTCAGCGGGCGAAAATTTACGGGAAAAGAAGGCACAAGGCCTCATCACGGCGCAGTCAGAACTTTTCTGCGACAACACTGCCCCAGCTCCGATCTCAGAAGCGTCGACCTCAACCTGAAAAGGAAGAGTCACATCAGGCTGACGCAACACAGGGGCAGAAGAAAAACAGCGCTTAAGCTCCTGAAAGGCCTCCACAGCATCAGGGGACCAATTAGCAACATCAGCACCCTGTCTAGTCAAATCGGTCAATGGCTTAACGACATCCGAAAAACCAGAAATAAATCGACGATAAAAGTTGGCAAAGCCCAAAAATTTCTGAAGACTTTTAAGAGAAGAGGGCTGCGTCCAATCACAAATAGCTTGAACCTTGACAGGATCCATCTCAATGGAAGAGGGAGAAAAAATATATCCCAAAAAGGAAATTCTCTGAACCCCAAAAACGCACTTAGAACCCTTGACACACAGAGAATTAGACCGCAAAACCTGAAAAACCCTCTTAACTTGCCGGACATGAGAGTCCCAGTCATCCGAAAAAATCAGAATATCATCCAGATACACTATCATACATTTATCCAAAAAATCGCGGAAAATATCATGCATAAAGGACTGGAAGACTGAAGGGGCATTAGAAAGACCAAAAGGCATCACCAAATACTCAAAGTGGCCCTCGGGCGTATTAAATGCGGTTTTCCACTCATCCCCCTGCCTGATCCGCACCAAATTATACGCCCCACGGAGATCAATCTTAGAGAACCACTTGGCCCCCTTTATGCGAGCAAACAAATCAGTCAGCAACGGCAATGGGTATTGATATTTAACCGTGATTTTATTCAAAAGCCGATAATCAATACATGGTCTCAAAGAGCCGTCTTTTTTTGACACAAAGAAAAAACCGGCTCCTAAGGGAGATGACGATGGACGAATATGTCCCTTTTCCAAGGACTCCTTTATATATTCTCGCATAGCAGTATGTTCAGGCACAGACAGATTAAATAAACGACCCTTTGGGTATTTACTACCCGGAATTAAATCTATAGCACAATCGCACTCACGGTGCGGAGGTAGTGAACCCAGCTTGGGTTCTTCAAAGACGTCACGATAATCAGACAGGAACTCAGGGATTTCAGAGGGAATAGATGATGAAATGGACACCAAAGGTACGTCCCCATGAGTCCCCTTACATCCCCAGCTCAACACAGACATAGCTCTCCAGTCAAGGACTGGGTTGTGAGACTGCAGCCATGGCAATCCCAGCACCAAATCATCATGTAGATTATACAGCACCAGAAAACGAATAGTCTCCTGGTGATCCGGATTAATACACATAGTCACTTGTGTCCAGTATTGTGGTTTATTATTAGCCAATGGGGTGGAGTCAATCCCCTTCAGAGGAATAAGAGTTTCCAAAGGCTCTAAATCATACCCACAACGATTGGCAAAGGACCAATCCATAAGACTCAAAGCGGCGCCAGAGTCGATATAGGCGTCAGTAGTAATAGATGACAAAGAGCAAATCAGGGTCACAGACAAAATAAATTTAGACTGTAAAGTGCCAATGGAAACGGATTTATCAAGCTTTTTAGTACGCTTAGAGCATGCTGATATAACATGAGTAGAATCCCCACAATAGAAACACAACCCATTTTTCCGTCTAAAATTCTGCCGCTCGCTTCTGGACAGAATTCTATCACACTGCATGCTTTCTGGCGTCTTCTCAGTGGACACCGCCAGATGGTGCACTGGTTTGCGCTCCCGCAGACGCCTATCGATCTGAATGGCCATTGTCATGGACTCATTCAGACCCGCAGGCACAGGGAACCCCACCATAACATCCTTAATGGCATCAGAGAGACCCTCTCTGAAAGTAGCCGCCAAGGCACACTCATTCCACTGAGTAAGCACAGACCATTTACGGAATCTTTGGCAGTAAATTTCAGCTTCATCTTGCCCCTGCGATAGGGACATCAAAGTTTTTTCTGCCTGAAGTTCCAAATGAGGTTCCTCATACAGCAAGCCCAAGGCCAAAAAAAACGCATCCACATTGCGCAACGCAGGATCCCCTGGTGCCAATGCAAAAGCCCAGTCTTGAGGGTCGCCCCGGAGCAAGGAAATCACAATCCCAACCTGCTGTGCAGGGTCTCCAGCAGAACGAGATTTCAGGGACAAAAATAGCTTACAATTATTTCTAAAATTCTGAAAGCTAGATCTATTCCCTGAGAAGAATTCCGGCAAAGGAATTCTCGGCTCAGATACCGGAGCATGAATAATAAAATCTTGCAAATTTTGTACTTTCGTGGTGAGATTATTCAAACCTGCAGTTACACTCTGAAGATCCATTATTAACAGGTGAACACAAAGCCATTCAAAGATTATAAGGAGAGAAAAAAAAAAGAAAGACTGCAGCATAGACAGACTGGCAAGTGATCCAATTAAGAGCACAGAGAAAAAAAAAAAAAAAAAAACTCTCAGCAGACTTCTTATTTCTCTCCTTTCTCAGCCAAGGATTTTAACCCTTTAGTGGGCCGGTCAAACTGTCATGATCTCCATGGCCAGAGAACTAGCATAAGCCTCTATAGGAACAAGCTCTTGGAAGATGTAACTATACTGACCATGAACTAAACCTACCGCATCATCTAGAAGTAGCCAGGTAGCATGTCCTACTTTTTATCCCTATATGCCCAGCGCCGGCCGGAGAACTAAATAATGCTAGCAGAGGGAAATATAAGACCTGACTCACCTCTAGAGAAATGCCCAAAAAAAAGGAGACAGAGGCCCCCCACATATATTGGCGGTGATTTTAGAAGAAATAACAAACGCAGCAGGAAAATAGTTTTAGCAAATTTGAGGTCCGCTTTCTAGATAGCAGAAGACAGAAAGCATACTTTCATGGTCAGTAGAAAACCCTAACAAAACACATCCAGAAATTACTTTAGGACTCTGGCATTAACTCATAATACCAGAGTGGCAATTCCTGATCAACAAGAGCTTTCCAGACACAGTAACGAAACTGCAGCTGTGAACTGGAACCAAAATACAAAACAAAACATGGACGAATGTCCAACTTATCTAGTAGATGTCTGGGAGCAGGAACAAGCACAGAGAGGCTTCTGATAACATTGTTGACCGGCAAGCATCTAACAGAGAAGCCAGGTTATATAGCGACACCCAGATCTAATCAGAACAGGTGAACAGGGAAGATGATGTCACAAGTTCAATTCCACCAGTAGCCACCGGGGGAGCCCAGAATCTAAATTCACAACAGTGAACCCTGCCTTATTGATAGCAAATTCTGCCAGCAGTAAGTAGGATGCCCAATCCTGATTATTGGAGACAAAACACCTGAAGTAGGTCTCCAAATTCTGGTTAACGCGCTCAGCCTGTCCATTCAACTAAGGACGGAAAGCAGAGGAAAAGAACTGCTGCACCCCCAACAACAGAATGTCCTCCAGAACTTGAAATCAAACTGGGTCCCAGTTTGGAAGTGCCGGTAATGCGACGAAATGAACCAATTTACTGAACCTATCTACAACCACTAAAACCACAGTCTTGCCTGCAGATACCGGTATGTCAGTAATAAAATCCATGGACAAGTGTGTCCATGGTCTACTAGGAATAGGTAGTGGAAGAATTGTACCAGACGGATGGGTATGCGATACTTAAGAACGTGCGCAGATACTACAAGGAGCTACTTGTTCAACCGCATCCCGATGCAACCCTGGCCACCAAAATTGATGAGAATGGAGGTCCACAGTTGCCTTACCACCCAGATGACCAGCAAGCACGAGTTGTGATGTTCCCCAATTACATTGCGGCGCAGGTTTGGTGGCACAAATAACCTTCCTGAAGGGCAGGAGGTTGGGGCATCCCCCTGAGCCTCCAACACTACACCCTCCAGCTCAGGGTACAATACTGAAATGACTACCCCTTCTTCAAAATCAGGACAGGTTCCTCATGGTCACCATTACCAGGGAAGCTCCAGCCTTGACTTTTTGACCCCTGGACGGAAAGTGACCACAAAATTGAACCTAGTAAAAAACAGGGACCATCTAGCTTGCCTAGGGTTGATACATTTAGCCGATTGAAGATATCACAAGTTCTTATGGTCAGTGATAACAGTAATAGGATGGACAATCCCCTCCAACCAATGTTGCCATTCCCCTAATGCCAATTTAATTGCCAATTTTTTTTTAGAAAAGAAGGCACATAGAAGCCATTTACTAGGGTATGGACCCTGAAACAACACAGCCCCAACCCCCACTTCCGTAGCCTCCACAACAAAGGGCTGAGAGACATCGGGTTAACTAAGTATAGGAGCTTTGGAAAAACAGTTCTTAAGGGAGGAAATATCCCTCAGGGCATCGTTTGACCATTTGGAAAAGTCCAACCTCTTCCTTATCATATCAGTAAGGGGTTTCACAATTAATGGGTTCCGAAGAACTAGGAAGGCATTTGCAAAGCCAACCACAGAGACCTTCTGCAGCCAGATGCTGTGTGACTGTTTGCAGTCTCTGACATACCGGTGACAATATGTCACGTGAATACACTGTGCATTTTGACTGGTGATGGGCCATATAAATAAGTCTGTAGTCATTACGTGTGCACCTCTGATAAAGAACGCAGTGTATGCATTTTTAATGCATTGCTGTTTCTTTTCCTTGACATAGATCTATTTTATTAACTGGAATTAATTTTGGAATTTTATAAAGCTGACACTTTCCTTTTTCCTCTATTTTTGATAACTAGCGCTGGCAAAACTGACAGCTGCGGGCTGCAACTCTCAGCTGTCGGCTTTATCATGGCCAGTTATCAAAAATAGAGGGTCCCCAAGCCACTTAAAAAAAAATAACTTAAAAAAACGACGTGAGGTCCCCCCGTTTTTGACAACTAGCCAAGCTAAAGCAAACAACTGAGGGCCGGTATTCTCATTCTGGTAAGGGGCCATGGATATTGGCCCCCCGAGCCTTAAAAATAGCAGTCTTCAGCTGCCCCAGGAAAGACACATCTATTGGGTGCATCAATTCTGGTGCTTTTCCCGGCTCTTCCCACTTACCCTGTGGCGGAGGCAAGTGAGTAATATTTGTGGGGTTGATGTCACCTTTGTATTGTCAGATGACATCAAGCCCAGCAGTTAGTAATGAAGAGGCATCTATAAGACTCATTGAGGGAAACACGGCACTCTGACCAGCAGTAATAATCTTACTGCCAATCAGAGTTGTCATGATGTTCAGGATACCGAATCCGAACAGTAGCACAGACTTCCTGGAGAAGTCCATTTTTGGGGTTCGTGCTCGAACAGGTGTTCGGTACGGACCCCGAACTTTACTGTTCAGGTTCTTCGCTCGTCACTTGTCAAAACTCATTATACAATGTTGCCACAACAAAATCACAGGCATAAATAAGCCTAGGATACTTCAAAGTATATCAAACCAAAATAAATCTTTATTAAACTTTTGAATAAAAACAAAAGCAAAAATGAATCATAGTGCTGCTGATAAAGTTCGGGGATATACAACCTACCACTACCAGTCTGAACCAGAGTCTTTACCAACATTACCAAATAGTAACTTTATATAGTATATGTAATATAGCCAAACTATTCACACCTTTCTCGAATCATTAGTAACATAGTACTACCATCAGAGATGAGCAAGCTCTAAAATGCTTGGATACTCTACTCTTACCAAGCCATTCCTAATGCTCAAATGCTGGTTTCAAAAAAATAATAATTTCAGTAAATAAAAATTGAAATTTTTAACAAAACATTGGAAATTTCAGTGTAATTTATGAAGCAAGCAAGAACTGCCAAAAATATGATGGAAGAGCGACTAACATACACCCTATACTAAAGATTAGTCTTTTCAATTTGTCATGTATTGGTACACCTAGACTCATAAAGGCTATGCACTAAGTGGAAAGCATCACAAAAATTACAAGCAGGGTAATCCATATACCTTTGAAGGCACTAACTGGAGTGCCTCATAAAAAAATTAAGAAAGTGTAGTTGTGGCACTTCTACACTTATAAAGGCTCTGTACACATTGAAAAGCCATGAAAAATTATACGTATGGTCATCCAGTCATCCATAGACCCTTGAAGGCAACAACTTGCAGACCTCATTGAAATATTGAAGATTAAAAATACTTTATGTGCTGCTGTCTTCTGATGGTGTTGAAAAGTTGGGACTAATCCAAGCTTTTTTCATTTTTATCATAGTGAGCCTGTCAGCACTTTCTGTTGACAGGTGAAAGCACCTGTCAGTTTTGACCCCCCCGGCAGCAATAATAACTCACTAAGACAAGATGCCAGCTGCAGGGCAGCATACACACCTTCCAGGAATAGAGGGACCACTCATGCCAGGTGTCCAGACCCAATAGCTGAAGGTCGCAGAGGAATTAGAGATTAGGCTATTTTTGTCTGGACCATCTTTAAAAACTTTTATCTCCTTGTAAAAAAAATACCCGGTCATCAGGGCCTAGACCCTGGGAGGTTGTCATGAAATTCGCCCAGGCTTTTGACAATGTACCCCTGACTCGGTTGTATCTGGTGTGTGACTCCCTCGCCTCTCCTCCTTAGTTGGGCAAGGAAGCTTTCCCCCAGCTGCTAGCGTTGTCTGATGGAAATTTTTTCAACATATTTTCTACAATGGCTTTCTGCCATAGCACCATTTTATTAGACTTGTCCACCTCAGGAAGGAGAAATGTAAAGTTCTCCTTGTAGTGTAGGTCTAGCAGGGTGAACAACCAGTACTCTTTTTTGGCAAAGATGAAGGAAATGCGAGGGACATGGGAAGGGCAGCGGTACATAAAGTCAACCATATGTGCCAAGGTCCCTACAGCTAACACTTTCCAGTCTCCACCATGATGACTACTCTCCATCTCCTCCTCCATCTCTTCCTCCTTATTCCACTCCTCAGCACATCCACATTGGAGAGATGGGATGAAGCTTGTGTGAGTACTAGCCTCTGTTGCACTAGCAACTAGCTCCTCTTCCTCCTCCTCAGCATCCACCTCCTCTTTGTAATCCAAACTGCACTGAGCAGATGAGGCGAGCTTGGGCTGGGTAGTATCTCTTTGTCTCATGTCTTCCTCCATCTCCACCTGGAAAGCATGCAAAGCCCCATGTTTAATTATCAGCAGCAATTGGTTAAGAAGAAACAAGCTAGATTGTTGTGCTCATTATGGCATCATGGCTGCTCATCATCTTTGTGGAGTCCTCAAAGTCTCTGAGAACTTCACAAATGTCAGACATCCATGCCCACTCTTCAGTTGTTATATGCGGAGGCTGACCAGGATACCGATGGGTGTGTTGGAGCTGGTATTAAACAACTGGCCTCTGCTGCTCACAAAGCCTTGTCAGCATGTGCATTGTGGAGTTCCAGTGAGTGGTGATCTCACACACCAGTCGGTGAGCTGGCACTTGCATGCACAGTTGTAGCATTAGCAGAGTGGCGGCAGCTGTAGCTAACTTGTGGAAATGAGTGCTGATGTTCCATACTTTGACCAAAAGCTCTGGCAAATCTGGGTAGGTTTTCAGAAACCGCTGATCTACCAAGTTGAGCATGTGGGCAAAGCATGGTATGTGCGTCAGCTTGCCAAGCTTCACACCTGCCACCAGGGTACGGCCATGCCTGGCTGGAGGTTCAGCAGTGAGAGCCATAGATCTGTCTGGTCTGTTATTCCTTTCAATAACTCTGCCATGGTGTGCGGTTTGTGTCCTAGACAAATTAGCTTCAGCAGAACCTGTTGCCGCTTTCGCTGAGGCAGTGCTGCAGAGCTTCCAGCTTCCGGCTGATGTGGAAGACGTATACATATATAGAGGTGTATATGACAATAGTCAATTTTTGAACAAATTTATACACCTATAGCAGGCCAATTTTGTATTTTATGTCAAATGAAATTTTGCACAAACTAATTTTTACAGTATATATGACAATAGTCAATTTTTGAACAATCAAATTTGTACAACTGTAGCAGGTCAATTTTGGTTTTCAGTTCAAACCAGCAAAATTTCACACAAACCAACTTCTACAGTATATATGACAACAATCAATTTTTTTTTACCAAATTTTACTAACTGAATCCAGAAAAAAACTAACTCTTTTTTGAGTGTTATACTGTATTCCACTGAAATGTAATACTCTATGGATGACTAATTAAATCCAGAAAATTTCTTGAACGCTTTTTTGGAATGTTATATACCACCAAAATGTATCAAAAAGCAAGCAATAATCTATGGATGACGAATTGAATCCAGAAAAACTTTTGAACATAAATATTTTGAAAGTATAGTTGATGTACTCCCACACTCAAAGGCTTTGCAAAAAATGCAAAGTCAGGAAAAATTTAAAAGGAAAGTCATCCACTGTCCCTTGAAGGCACCAACTGTAGTACCTCATTCAAATATTATGTAGAAACTGTAGTTGTGGTACTTTCACACTCATGAAAACTCTGCACGCAGTGCAAAGTCAGCCAAAAATTACAAGCAGTGTCATCCATACACCCTTCAAGGCACCAACTGGAATGGCTCATAAAAATTGTGGCACTTCTGCATGCAGAAAGTGTAAAGCCAGGAAAAATTTATAAGGTGGGCCATCCAGTCATCCACAGACACCCGGAAAGGCAACGACTGTCGGACCTCATTCAACTATTTTGAAAGTGTAGTTGATGTACTCCAGTCTCTCACACTCATTAAGGTTTTGCACAAAGTGCAAAGCCAGGAAAAAATTATAAGGAGGGAAATTCAGTAATTCTCTTCAGGTGTTCTGTCATGATCTCAATGGCAAGAGAACATAGCATAAGCATATATAGGAACTAGCTCTTGGAAGATGGGAACTGAGCTGACCATGAACTAAACCTAACGCACAACTAGCAGTGGCCGGGTAGCATGCCTACGTTGATTCTAGATGCCCAGCACCAGCCGGAGGACTAAATAAAGCTAGCAGAGGAAAATATTAGTCCTAGCTCACCTCTAGAGAAATACCCCGAAAGGAGACAGAGGCCCCCCACATGTATTGGCGGTGAGTTGAGATGAAATAACAAACGTAGTATGAAAATAGGTTTAGCAAATTTGAGGTCCACTTACTACATAGCAGAAGACAGAAAGGACACTTTCATGGTCAGCTGAAAACCCTAAAAAACACCATCCAGAAATTACTTTAAACTCTGGCATTAACTCATAACACCAGAGTGGCAATTCCTGTTCACAAGAGCTTTCCAGACACAGTAACGAAACTACAGCTGTGAACTGGAACAAAATGCAAAAACAAACATGGACAAGAGTCCAACTTATCTAGTAGTTGTCTAGGAGCAGGAACAAGCACAGAGAGGCTTCTGATAACATTGTTGACCGGCAAGCAACTAACAGAGCAGCAAGGTTATATAGCGACTCCCACATCTTGATGGGAACAGGTGAACAGAGAAGATGAAGACACCAGTTCAATTCCACCAGTAGCCACCGGGGGAGCCCAGAATCCAAATTCACAACAGTACCCCCCCCTCAAGGAGGGGGCACCGAACCCTCACCAGAACCACCAGGGCGATCAGGATGGGCCCTATGAAAGGCACGAACCAGATCGGAGGCATGAACATCAGATGCATTCACCCAAGAATTATCCTCCTGGCCGTATCCCTTCCACTTGACCAGATACTGGAGTCTCCGTCTGGAAACACGAGAGTCCAAGATTTTCTCCACAACGTACTCCAACTCACCCTCAACCAACACCGGAGCAGGAGGCTCAACGGAAGGCACAACCGGTACCTCATACCTGCGCAATAATGACCGATGAAAAACGTTATGAATAGAAAAGGATGCAGGGAGGTCCAAACGGAAGGAAACAGGGTTAAGAATCTCCAATATCTTATACGGGCCGATAAACCGAGGCTTAAACTTAGGAGAAGAGACCCTCATAGGGACAAAACGAGAAGACAACCACACCAAATCCCCAACAGAAAGCCGAGGACCAACACGACGGTGGCGGTTGGCAAAAAGCTGAGTCTTCTCTTGGGACAACCTCAAATTGTCCACCACCTGCCCCCAGATCTGATGCAATCTCTCCACCACAGCATCCACTCCAGGACAATCCGAAGATTCCACCTGACCAGAGGAAAATCGAGGATGAAACCCCGAATTACAGAAAAACGGGGACACCAAAGTGGCAGAGCTGGCCCGATTATTGAGAGCGAACTCCGCCAATGGCAAAAAAGCAACCCAATCATCCTGGTCAGCAGACACAAAACACCTCAGATATGTCTCCAGGGTCTGATTAATCCGCTCGGTCTGGCCATTCGTCTGAGGATGGAAAGCGGACGAAAAAGATAAATCTATGCCCATCCTAGCACAGAATGCCCGCCAAAATCTAGACACGAATTGGGTCCCTCTGTCAGAAACGATATTCTCAGGAATACCATGCAAACGAACAACATTTTGAAAAAACAGAGGAACCAACTCGGAAGAAGAAGGTAACTTGGGCAGAGGAACCAAATGGACCATCTTAGAAAAACGGTCACACACCACCCAGATGACAGACATCCTCTGAGAAACAGGCAGATCTGAAATAAAATCCATCGAGATGTGCGTCCAAGGCCTCTTAGGAATAGGCAAGGGCAACAATAATCCACTAGCCCGAGAACAACAAGGCTTGGCCCGAGCACAAACGTCACAAGACTGCACAAAGCCTCGCACATCTCGTGACAGGGAAGGCCACCAGAAGGACCTTGCCACCAAATCCCTGGTACCAAAAATGCCAGGATGACCTGCCAACGCAGAAGAATGAACCTCAGAGATGACTCTACTGGTCCAATCATCAGGAACAAACAGTTTATCAGGTGGGCAACGATCAGGTCTCTCCGCCTGAAACTCCTGCAAGGCCCGCCGCAGGTCTGGAGAAACGGCTGACAATACCACTCCATCCTTAAGGATACCTGTGGGCTCAGAGTTACCAGGCGAGTCAGGCTCAAAACTCCTAGAAAGGGCATCCGCCTTAACATTCTTAGAACCCTTCACACACAAAGAATTAGACCGCAAAACCTGAAAAACCCTCCTAACTTGCTGGACATGAGAGTCCCAGTCATCCGAAAAAATCAGAATATCATCCAGATACACAATCATAAATTTATCCAAATAATCGCGAAAAATATCATGCATAAAGGACTGGAAAACTGACGGAGCATTAGAAAGACCAAAAGGCATCACTAAATACTCAAAGTGGCCCTCGGGCGTATTAAATGCGGTTTTCCACTCATCCCCCTGCCTGATTCGCACCAAATTATACGCCCCACGAAGGTCAATCTTAGAGAACCACTTGGCCCCCTTTATGCGAGCAAACAAATCAGTCAGCAACGGCAATGGGTATTGATATTTAACAGTGATTTTATTCAAAAGCCGATAATCAATACATGGTCTCAAAGAGCCGTCTTTTTTTGACACAAAGAAAAAACCGGCTCCTAAGGGAGATGACGATGGACGAATATGTCCCTTTTCCAAGGACTCCTTTATATATTCTCGCATAGCAGTATGTTCAGGCACAGACAGATTAAATAAACGACCCTTTGGGTATTTACTACCCGGGATTAAATCTATGGCACAATCGCACTCTCGGTGCGGAGGTAACGAACCAAGCTTGGATTCTTCAAAGACGTCACGATAGTCAGACAGGAACTCAGGAATTTCAGAGGGAATGGATGATGAAATGGAAACCACAGGTACATCCCCATGAGCCCCCTTACATCCCCAGCTCAACACAGACATAGCTCTCCAGTCGAGGACTGGGTTATGAGATTGCAGCCAAGGCAATCCTAGCACCAAATCATCATGTAGATTATACAGCACCAGAAAGCGAATAATCTCCTGGTGATCCGGATTAATACGCATAGTTACTTGTGTCCAGTATTGTGGTTTATTATTAGCCAATGGGGTGGAGTCAATCCCCTTCAGAGGAATAGGAGTCTCCAAAGGCTCTAAATCATACCCACAGCGTTTGGCAAAGGACCAATCCATAAGACTCAAAGCGGCGCCAGAGTCGACATAGGCGTCCGTGGTAATAGATGACAAAGAGCAAATCAGGGTCACAGATAGAATAAATTTAGACGGTAAGGTGCAAATGGAAACAGATTTACCAAGCTTTTTAGTGCGCTTAGAGCATGCTGATATAACATGAGTAGAATCACCACAATAGAAACACAACCCATTTTTCCGTCTAAAATTCTGCCGCTCGCTTCGGGACAGAATTCTATCACACTGCATACTCTCTGGCGACTTCTCAGTGGACACCGCCAGATGGTGCACTGGTTTGCGCTCCCGCAAACGCCTATCGATCTGAATAGCCATTGTCATGGACTCATTCAGACCCGCAGGCACAGGGAACCCCACCATAACATCCTTAATGGCATCAGAGAGACCCTCTCTGAAAGTCGCCGCCAGGGCGCACTCATTCCACTGAGTAAGCACAGACCATTTACGGAATCTTTGGCAGTAAATTTCCGCTTCATCTTGCCCCTGAGATAGGGACATCAAAGTTTTTTCTGCCTGAAGCTCCAAATGAGGTTCGTCATAAAGCAACCCCAAGGCCAGAAAAAACGCATCCACATTGAGCAACGCAGGATCCCCTGGTGTCAATGAAAAAGCCCAGTCTTGAGGGTCGCCCCGGAGCAAGGAAATCACAATCCTGACCTGCTGTGCAGGGTCTCCGGCAGAGCGAGATTTCAGAGACAAAAATAATTTGCAATTATTTCGAAAATTCTGAAACCCGGATCTATTCCCCGAGAAAAATTCCGGCAAAGGAATTCTCGGCTCAGATACAGGTGCATGACAAACAAAATCTTGCAAATTTTGTACCTTCGTGGCGAGATTATTCAAACCTGCAGTTACACTCTGAAGATCCATTACAAACAGGTGGACACAGAGCCATTCAAGGGTTAAGAGGAGGTAAGAAGCAGCTAGACAGCAATTAAGGGCTAGGCAGCAAAACTCTGAGGGGGGAAAAAAAAAAAAAAAAATTTCCCTTCAACACTTCTTTTTCTCCTGCTTCAGCCCAAACAATTAACACTTTGTTGGCCGGTCAAACTGTCATGATCTCAATGGCAAGAGAACATAGCATAAGCATATATAGGAACTAGCTCTTGGAAGATGGGAACTGAGCTGACCATGAACTAAACCTAACGCACAACTAGCAGTGGCTGGGTAGCATGCCTACGTTGATTCTAGATGCCCAGCACCAGCCGGAGGACTAAATAAAGCTAGCAGAGGAAAATATTAGTCCTAGCTCACCTCTAGAGAAATACCCCGAAAGGAGACAGAGGCCCCCCACATGTATTGGCGGTGAGTTGAGATGAAATAACAAACGTAGTATGAAAATAGGTTTAGCAAATTTGAGGTCCACTTACTACATAGCAGAAGACAGAAAGGACACTTTCATGGTCAGCTGAAAACCCTAAAAAACACCATCCAGAAATTACTTTAAACTCTGGCATTAACTCATAACACCAGAGTGGCAATTCCTGTTCACAAGAGCTTTCCAGACACAGTAACGAAACTACAGCTGTGAACTGGAACAAAATGCAAAAACAAACATGGACAAGAGTCCAACTTATCTAGTAGTTGTCTAGGAGCAGGAACAAGCACAGAGAGGCTTCTGATAACATTGTTGACCGGCAAGCAACTAACAGAGCAGCAAGGTTATATAGCGACTCCCACATCTTGATGGGAACAGGTGAACAGAGAAGATGAAGACACCAGTTCAATTCCACCAGTAGCCACCGGGGGAGCCCAGAATCCAAATTCACAACAGTGTTCACTTCTTCTCCTTTCTCGAGAGGCTGGGAGGACTGCCTCCATCTGTTTCCTGGAGCCCGATTCCCAGGTGCTAGGGCTGAAAGGGACCTGGCTTTGCGTAGTGCCGGAACCCCTGGCATGTAGAAATGGGCGACAGCCCCCTTTGTCACCTGCACTATCACCGCTCCTGTATAGGTTCCAGCCATCAATACTTGCAGCCTTTGAGGCAAATGTTCCATCTCTTCTTAACAAGATGTGATTATGGGTCCAAAACTCTTCGATGGACTTCCATCTTCGCTGTCTATTGTTCATAACCACTTCCTCCCGGACGCCAACTGTCAGTACTTTGAAGCAATTGAGCCCACTAGCATGTCTTAAGTCCTGTTGCCGGCTTCCCTCCTTCTCTCTTCCAATAGGCCTAGGCCCTACAGTCTGCTCACTAGTTGCTGGATCCTGGCTCACCCATCGACAGTCTGCAAGAACTGAAGACTGAGGCCTGGTTTCGGGACATGGTGGTTCCGTGAAAGCAGTCTGTTCCGGACCACAGGCTCCTGGGTCCTTTGCTGTTGTGCCAGCTTCATCCGGCTCCAATAGTCCTCTGGTCTCTCCCTCGGGAGTCTTGCAGGGATCTGCCATCTTTGTCACCCACTAAGCTCATAATACTCTCTGGATGACTAATTGAATCCAGCAAAAAATTTTAACTCTTTTTTGTAGTGTTATATACCATTGAAATGGAACAGAAAGCAAGCAATAGTCTATGGGTGAGTAATTGAATCCAGAAATATTTTTCAACATTTTTTGTAGTGTTATATACCACAAAGATTTAGCAGAAAGAATGCAATACTCTATGAGTGAATAATTGAATTCAGAAACAATTTTCAACGCTTTTTTTTGAGTGTTGTATACCACCAAAATGTACCAGAAAGTACCTAATACTCTATGGATAAGTAATTGAATCAAGAAATATTTAAAACTTTTTTTGGAATGTTATATAACACCAAAATCTACTGAAATGCATATAATACTCAATGGGTGAGTAATTTAATCCAAATTTTTTTTCAATGCTTTTTTTAGTGTTATATAACATGAAAATGTACCGCAAACCACGTAATACTCTATGGATGAATAATTGATTCCGTAAAAAGTTTTCAACTCTTTTTTTCGAGTGTTATATAGCACAGAATTGTACCACAGAGCATGTAATACTCTATGGATGAGTGATTGTATACAGAAAAGTTTTTGGAAGTGTTATATAACACCAAAATGTAATACAAAGCACTTAATACTCTATAGATGACAATAGAGGCAATTTTTTCACTCAAAAAGAAAAGCAGCTATATATTTAGCATTGGACTGCAAAACCCTACCTAGAGTCTGTATTCAGCCACTCTTCCTACTCTTGCAATTGTCTTTCCCTAGGATAAATGCAGAACGTAACTAATACAAACAGCAAAACACAAGACTAGCCCTTAGGCCAGAGTCAGATACAACATATAAAAAAATCGGTCTGATTTTGTCTGCCGAGAATCGCACAAATGTTCTCCCTATGGTGATCCGTATGTCATCCGTGTGCGTTCCGAGGATGCAATTTTCTCGCATCTAAGCATCCGTGTGACATCCATATGGCGAACTTTTTTAGCCGGCTTTCAAAATGGACATATAATTTATCCCGGCCCAAAAAATCATGAATAAATAATGTGGAAGCCTATTTAATGGCTCCACAAGTTCCATCCTCCAAGTGAAAAAAATTGCGTGGGCTCCCACGCACTTTTCTTTGGCAGAGAGGGAAAGTCGATGGCTGGGGCCAATATTTTTAGCCTGGGAAGGGGTTAATACCCATGGATCTTCCCAGGCTTGGAGTATCAGTTGCAGCTGTATATTTAGCCTTACTGGCTATTCTGATAGGGGACCCCCCAAAAATGACGTGGGGTCACCCTATAATTCTTAGCCAGAAAGGCTATGCAGACAGCTGTCGGCTGATATTCATAGCCTAGGAAGGGGCCATGGATATTGACCCCCCCGGCTAAAAACACCAGCACCCAGCCACCCCAGAAAATGTGCATCTATAAGATGTGGCAATTCTGGCACTTAGCCTCTCTCTTCCCATTGCCCTGTAGCGGTGGCATATGGGGTAATAAGGGATTAATGTCACCTTGCTAATATAAGGTGACATTAAGCCCGGCTAATAATGGACAGGTGTCAAAAAGACACCTATCCATTATTAATCCAATAGTATGAAAAAGTTAAAAAAATACACACACATTAAGAAAGTATTTTAATGAAATAATTAAACACACAGGTTTTCCATCTTTATTACACTCTCCATCCAAGCGAAGCCCTCATTCTCCAAAAACTTTCCCATGCTACAGAGTTCATGTCTGGTCAGGCAGCTTTTCATTCATTACACAGTGGTCTACAGTTGGGGCGGTAGCATTAGCATCGATCCGGTTTTAAACTGTTTAACCCCTTGAGATGTATTGCAGCATGGGACTTGACTGTATGGTGGACAGGTATGGGATATTGTTGTTTTTTTACTTTGGATTTTTTACAAGACAACGAGTGCTTCGCTTGGATTGAGAGTGTAATAAAGATGGAAAAGCTGTGTGTTTAATTATTTAATTAAAAGACTTTATTCTTAATGTGTGTGCATATGTTTAACCCTTTCATACTATTGAATTAATAATGGGTAGGTGTCTTATTGACACCTCTTCATTAGTAACTTGGCTTAATGTCACCTTACAATAGCAAGGTGACATTACAGGGCAATGGGAAGAGAGAGGGTAAGTGCCAGAATTGCCGCATCTTACAGAGATGCGCCTTTTCTGGGGTGGCTGGGGCAGATGTTTTTAGCCGGGGGGGGGGCAATAACAATGGTCCCTCTCTAGGTTATTAATATCTGCGCTCAGTCACTGGCTTTCCCTCCCTGGTGAAGAAAATTGCGCGGGTGCCCACGCAATTTAACACCTATATCTCCAAAAATTGAATTATCGGCTATTCCGCTACCTAACTCTCTATGAAATATATATATATATATATATATATATATATATATATATGTGTGTGTGTCAATGACATATATATATATATACCTATATATACCTATACTATGTGTATACATTTATTTTATCTATTCTATTCTAACCTGTCAGTGTGATTTTACATTACAACTCCCTCAATTGCCAGCTTTTCGAAAGGACACCAGTGCGTATTTCTCGCAAGTCACATTGACGGCCTGTGTGGTGTGCGAGTTTTCCTTGCACCCATAGACTTTCATTAGCGAGTCTCTGCCGATATATGGTGCAAATTTCAGCATGCTGCGATTTCACTCGCACGTATAATACGGCCAAGAAAAAAACAGATGATGGGAGCTGCCTCATAGATTAACATTGGTCCGAGTGCTATGCGATTTTTTATAGCATAGCACTCATCAGTATTATTCAGTAGTGTGACTCCGGCCTTAGAAGGACTATTAGTATTATGGTTCAGCAGCAACACCAGAATCAACACTAGAGGACTCTGATTCATTTAACTTTGCACACACAGGCCTCGACAAGCAATCTTTCTGGCCAATAAGAACTGTCCTTGAGCTATGCAATGGCATCAGTGAGCCGAGAGCGGCAGTGCTGGTCCTTTTATAACCTCTGATGAGGTAATGCGGCCAACCATTGACAGTAATGCCATTACCAAGATGGCTACGGCATTTCAGTGACTCACCGGCAATCCCCGCATGCTTATTGACTGTGTAACAAGGGAAATACATATGGGTGGGGATTCGAGTTTCAAATTCGAGAACCGAGCACCCAGATACTCGAGTGATATCCGAGTATCATCGAGCTCATTCACTCATCCCTAGTAGAGATATGACATCAATGTCGGTCTTCCTATTACCACTTTAAACATAACTTTACTACAGAAATGAACCATTTTACAAGAAATAATGATCATCAACATTAATCTGCAGGACTGTGAAAAATTCAGACAGTGCCCTGAAGCCATGCCAGCAAAGTACACATGAAGTTTATTACGGTCTATATTCTGTCACTAGACTGCTCCAATAGGCTATTATGACCTCCTGTATGTCAGCACATCATGACATTTGGTTCATGCAATTTAACATTATGTGAATTGTAATTATTCTCTCATACATGATTAGGGACCGGTAATTGTTAAATAACTTATTATATCACATAAATAGTTGCAGCATAGCTTGCAAGAATTTAACTGTGCTCAAGCATTAAACTTTTATACTTAATATTTAGGAATAATGCAGAAAAATTAAATAAACATACAAAACCTGTCACATTTTAAATAGCAGTCATTTATAATATACTACACTGTACAGAGGACTCGGTGCCAGCAATAGACACTGACACATAGTTATTGGAGGGGATTATTGGTAGGGTGTTCAGAAATATTGCTTGTGTCATGCTGTCACTTACTGGTTTCCTATAGACTGTCTCTGACTATGGAACGTCTTTTCTCATCTGTTTATGTTCCTATTATAACACTTCATTATGAAGCCCTCCTGCGTAGGCTATTCTATGGCCGATTAGACAAATTAATTAAACCTTTCCTCCGTTAAGATTCTATTTTATATGCAAATTATGATATTTGCAATAATACAAAATATTCCCATTTGTTTGCTTATTAGCAGGAGTTATGGTATTGGCGCAAGAAAAATTTGTCATTTTGGCTGTGGTTTTGTAAAATTTGAACACATGATAAATTTAGCAGTATGAAATGAGAAACTGGAGTGATTTTTTGGTAGCTGCTAACTGTTCATAAAGCTAATTTTGTAGTTGGGTAACTAGCATGAAACTCCAGAGCATTCATTTGTCATGTAGGGCAGAGGAATGTGTCCTTATAGCATTTGCACAAATCAGTATTAATTGTGGCCATATGGCCATCAGCCATGAGATCACTATTGAGTGTAACTTTCATTTAGGCCAGTCTCCCACGTCCACATAATTCCGGTACTGGAGAAAACGGTACTGGAGTTTTCCGTGTCCATGCGACACCATTGGTTTTACCATGTTTTGTAGTAGAAAATGGGAAAAAAATCCAAGTGCGGTGAAATTGCAAAAAAGTGCAAAAAAAAGTGCAATCTCACACTTGTTTTTTATTTGGCTTTTTACTAGGTTCACTAAATGCAAAAACTGACCTACCATTATGATTTTGCAGGTAATTACGAGTTCATAGACACCAAACATGTCTAGGTTATTTTTTATCTAAGTGGTGAAAAAAAAATTCCATATTTTGCAAAAAAAATAAAAAACAAAAGTTGCCATTTTCCGAGACCTGTAGCTTCTCCATTTTTCAGGATCTGGGGCTTGGTGAGGGCTTATTTTTTGCACGCCGATTTTGCATTTTTATTGATACCATTTTGGTGCAGATAAATTCTTTTGATCACCTGGTATTGCATTTTATTGCAATGTTGTAGCATTAAAAAACCCCGTAATTCTGACATTTTGATTTTTTTCTCACTGCGCCGTTTACCGATTGGATTAATTATTTTTATATATTGATAGAACGAGCGATTCTGAATGCGGTGATACCAAATATGTGTATATATATATTTTTATTGTTTTATTTTGAATGGGGCGAAAGGGGGGTGATTTAAACTTTTATATTCTTTATATATATTTTTAAAACATTTATTTTTATTTTTTACTTGCTTCAATAGTCTCCATGGGAGACTAGAAGCTGCACTTGTCGGATCGGCTCTGCTACATAGAACAGGGCTGCAGCCCTGCTCTATGTAGCAGATATGCTCACTTGCTATGAGCGCCGACCACCAGACAGCGCTCTTAGCTATCCAGCAATGACAACCACAGGGGTCTCCTGCTGACCCTGGGTTGTCATGCCAACCCATTGGTGACCTGCAGTAATGTGACATGGGTGGCGATCAGAGGAGGTAAAGACGCGCTTCCTGCGCATCCATGTTAGGCTAGTTTCACATTTGCATTTGAATCCGCAGCATTTAATCCGCATCCGCAAGTGCAGGAAAAAACACATAGAAACACGTACAAATGCAGCGTTTTTTAGACGCACGCGGTTTATAAAATGCTGCGTTTTCACGCTTTTCCAAGCGTTTTGTCATGCGTTTGCGTTTTTTGTGTGCATGGTGGAAAATTTTACAGGAGCAAAATCTAGATAACCAGACACCGCCAATGGGACTACAGAGGGCGTATATTATGGGATATCTATATATAGATCCTAGGACTGCTGAAATCTTAACAGTGTGCTACTGTATCCTGTGTCATGATGGATCTTTGCATGGAGAGCTTTTATTTCAACCAGGATTTAAGCATCAAGCTGTTTCTTGCCTGTGCGTTTGCTTGGGAGCAACACAGAAATCGCGATAGACTGAGAAGGACACGGCGTAGGCATTTTTGGCGACACCCCATTATCGAACGACGTGAGAGCCGTGGAGCCTATCACACGCTATATGGCGCGCTTAATGCCAACCCAGACAAATTCCCGGAATATACCAGGATGTCGCAAGACTCTTTCGAGATTTGCTTGGTCTTGTCCAAGGAGCCATCCGGAGACAGGACACCCAGCTCCGTAGAGCGATTCCAGCAGAGGAACATCTGCTGGTTACATTAAGGTACGTAACAATTCTAAACAAATGCCAGTCATAATTTTGTTTGGTCTGACATGTATTCTTTGTATTTTCCTTTGTCTTTAGCAGAACAACACCATAAATAGAATTGATTGTAATTTTTTTAAATTTATTTTATTACAGATTTCTGGCAACTGGAGAGAGCTTATCATCCCTCCACTTCCAATACCAGCTTGGAATTTCCACCCTTTCCGGAATAGTTGCGGACACCTGCCGGACTTTGTGGAATGTTCTCCGGGATGAGTTTACACCCCTACCCACCGAGGACATTGATTGGGAATTGCAGAGAAATTCTGGAGTGTGTGTGATTTCCCCAACTGTTTGGGTGCGGTGAATGGAAAGCACATCCACATTATCAAACCAGCCAGAACCGGATCGGAGTACTTCAACTACAAAAAATATTTTTCTGTTGTGCTCATGGCAATAGCAGATGCGGACTGTCGCTTCATCGCCGTGGACATTGGAGCTTTTGGCCATGGCAACGATTCCCAGACTTTCAAGAACTCAGATATGGGCCGACATGTGTATGGCAAAAATTTTAATTTTCCACGGCCACATCCTCTCCCCAACACTCAAGGCCCATTTGTTATGGTGGGGGATGAGGCCTTTCAGATGTGTGAAAAACTACTGAAGCCATATTCCAGTCGGGACTTGAACCACACTAAAAGGATCTTTAACTACAGACTGACCAGGGCCCGAAGAACAGTAGAGTGTACTTTTGGGATTCTAGTCTCAAAATGGTGCATTCTTACAACAGCCATTAATCTAAAAATGGAGACAGTCGATGAGGTGGTCAAAGCCTGTGTGGTTCTCCACAATTACATAATGGCTAAGGAGCAACCCAACATTGAACTGGATGAACCAGTTGCAAACCCATTTCCAGATTACCAGCATCACCCGCTGCGGTCAACTGCTGAAGTTGGCCACATGCGGGACCAATTTGCTGCCTTTTTTGATTCTGATATTGGACGTGTGGCATTGCAGGACAATATTGTGTAAATGTCCTGTTGGGTTTTGGTCTGTACCAGTTATGTTTTAAATGTTACTAATATTTGTTGTTAATAAACTTTTTTGTTTGGTATCTTGACCGTGTCTCCTATGTATTCCTCTACAAACCACTTAGGTTGTTAGTGGTAAGGTTGTTGACGTCATTGCATTCTGATTCTGTTCTGCAGTATCTATTGGATGCAGACTGAAGAGACAATGGCTGTTTAATACAAAACACATCTATACTCATCAAGTCAGGTGTCAGAAATAATTAATTCATGATGCACATATAATAGCCTCATGAATTCACTATTTCTGACACATGTTCAGGTGAGTATAGATATGCCTTGCATGACCTCCATCGTCCCTTCACTTTGTGTGAAATAGATTTTGTACACAGAAGAGAAAATGGAGGTTATACATGGCTGTTCTCTACTCACCAGGTCAGGTGTCCAAACTAATGAGTTTTTGGACACATGACCTGTTGAGTATAGTTCTGCATTGTATTGCCGCCACTTTCTCTTCAGTCTGCAACACTAGTCACAGAGTAAGCAGAAGGAAGAGATTATGGAGAAAATATAAGTATAAATTTTTTGGGCCACCTCATATCTCTATACCAAAGACACACAAAGCCGCAGTGTTGTACTTGCTAACTACCGGAGCTATGAGGTGGCCAAAAAATAAAGTGTGCGGCTCAGTGTTTTATTTGGCGCATGGTGTGTTTTGCCGGTGGCGAAATACACAATTAACCAAACATTTTTGGGGGCAAAAAGCATTATTATTTATTTTTAAAACAACAAAAAAAAAATTAACTGCGCCTGCTTGGGGTAGAGTGCTGGGAGCGGGGGGTATGTTGCTGTGAAGCTTGACTCTGTGGATGACGCACGGGTGGCAGGAGAAGGGGCAATTAAATTACTGGGGTCTGGCAGATTGGGGATGGGGCTCGACGCATGAGAGGGCTGAGACACACTGGAAGGGTGAGACAAACCTGACATTACAGACAAATTGGGAGGTGAGGGGGGAGGAATAGAAATAGTCCACTTTTTTTCCCTTTTTGGGATGGGCGCTGCAGTCTGGGGGGCCTCGGCGGGCTCATTTCTTGCGGCCTGGACATAACGGCCAAACTGTCAGGGTCTTCGTCCCGCTGCCGCATGGTTGCAGTTGGAGGTTGGAAGGCCATGCCAGGGTGCTGCTGCTGCATTGTGGTGCGGAAGGCCATGCCTGGGTCCTGCTGCATCATGGTGGTGGAGCGAAAGGCCATTCCAGGGTCCTGCTGCATCCTGGTGGCAGAGCGGAAGGCCATGCCAGGGTCCTGCTGCATCGTGGTGGCGGAGCGGAAGGCCATGCCAGGATCATGCTGCTGCATGGTGGTGTCAGTTGAGGAGGTCCAAGCAGGAGCAGCAGTTGTCATGGTGGTGGCGGTGTGCTGTCCAACAGCACTCGGCATAGTGGTGGTGTTGTAGTGGTGTCCGGCAGAGCTTGGAATGGAGGTGGTCGTGCAGTGGTATGCAGCAGAGGTCAGCATTGAGGTCAGGCGTGACAGTGTAGGCACAGGTGGATAATGCCACCACTGCTGCATAGTCTGCATGTAAGCAGCATTGCAGGCCTGCATGACACTAAGCTGGAGATAAGGAGTAAGGTGTTCTGACATGCCCTGTTCAATTTGATTAAAAAAATGATGTGCTGGCCTCTGGAGGCTTTTACGTGGTCAAGGCTTTTGGTGACCTCCTGGATACGTGTATTCATATGGCTAATGGCAGTATCCAGGCGGTCACCCAACGCCTTGAGTCCATCGTGAAATACCGAGCTCAAGTGCAAAAACTCAGGCATGAGTGATCTGTCCGAGGCCCTCTGCCGCTGCCGGGAAGAGCCCCCCCAAAAAGGGCAGAGGCAGAGGACTGGGAAAGGGGAACACCTGATGGACCAGCTTACTGGTCTCCAGTTAGTGTGGCAGGCCCACTTGCTGCAGCGCTGCTGGATGGCTGGGACGGGTCCGTGGCTGTCTGATGAAGGACCGCTACAGAACAAGAGTCAAGAGTGCTGCTCCATGTGCTGTGAAAAAAGAAAAAAAAATTAATAACAAACATTTACAAAACGCCAACTCCTGTGGAATAGAAACATACAGATTATGGCAATACAACACAACCTAATACACCGAAAAAATACTTACTTTCTCTGGGCAAGGACCGGTCTTAAAAATGCCAGAATGCGGTGGTATTTATATTTTCAGATCCTTGCTCCAGAACCACTAGGAACACGGCTCTCTTGACGAAGGTCCTTGTTGAAGCGGTCCTTCATCGAATGCCAACGTGTTTTGACTTTGAGCACTGTTGAAAAAACAAAAATAATGGTTAGACAATGGACTTTTGCCCATGCTAACACAACTGTGTGTGATGAGAGAAACTCCTGAAACACAGTTGTTTGATCCCGGCCAAGGTCTCTGCTGCATCACACTGCACTGCAATACTTACAAAATTCATTTCGGACCCGAGTCGGGGCGTTGTCCCAGTCATCCCACATCGCTTTGGCCACCTCATTCCATAGCCGCCGGATCGTCACCCAGGTGTCCCACAATGGGACTCACTCATGGACCAGGGAGATAAGGAGGTCATTTTCAATGAGGTCCTCATCCCGTTCTGGAACCTAAAACATAAATAAAGATATTAAGGTTGGAAACATTAACATAAGGAAAAGAAAGAAAACAGAGACAGAAAACTGGCATGAACAATGAAAGTCAAGATAAAAAAAGGAGTCCAGAAGAAAAATGTAAAGAAAGAGTAAAGTAAAGAAAGGAAGGTTCAAGAATAGTAAAGTGAGGATGCAATAAACTGTCAGCCAGGTATACTTACACACTGCTGCCTTGCCACTTGATCGTGAACCCGCTGCTCCTGCTCAGCCTCTGCCGCAGTGGAAGAAGTGCTCTAAAAAAAGGAAAAAAAAAAAGTCACACGTGTAGATGTGACAGTGAATACTTTCCAGGTGAGGTGAGTACTCACTTCACTGATGTTCGGCTTGTGAAGGCCCAGGACGTTGCTCCTCCTCAGAAGAATATGACATTCTGATGCATGCAGAAAGAAAGAAATGGCAGAAATTAGGACATATAGAGACAGAAAATAGAAAATAAAGACATTGGCCAGGATATACTCACATTGTTCAGAGTGTAGATTCCTTCATGTGTCTGCTCTGCTGCGTCTGGAAAGCTTCTCTGTCTGCTGAGTCGTGACCTGCAGATGTCCACTCCCTCCCTTTATCACTTTGTATGTGAGGGGGTGGCTAATCAGTGTCTAGACCTGTTTTCCTGTGGTGCAACGCATGCGTTCACAAACGCAAGCAATACAAAAAAGCAAACACCGGCGCACTACAATTCTATTAATGCATGTAAAAGGGGTGCAGAGAAGTGGTAATATAACATGGGAAACAAGAAAAAGAGAAAGATCCACTCCAAATAATTCTGCACACAACTACTAATTATAAATATAAAAAGGTAAACTTTTATTGATGCAAGAATCTAAAAACATCTAAAACAAACTGAAACCCCACCAAACCTCAGAAGATCCTGCCAAATGTAGCAAAGGTCAAAAGCATATATGCAGCGCCCCAGAGTCCTGGTCGTTGCAGTACTGTGGCCCCGCCACTATGGGGAGCTATGGTACGTCTGATTGCACTAAGGAGTTTCTCTGACCAGGTACACTCACACCACACTTCACACTCCGGCCACCAGGGGGGGTGGTCCTATCTAGTAGGCCACTCCTCACAACTCTGGTAAAACTGGGGGTTGGACAGGAAGACAGGGAGAAGTAGCTGGGAAGAGCTAGTGAGAGGACCTGTCAGGGATGGGATCCTGGCAGACTCCTCAGAGCAGAACTAACCAGTGCACAACGGGAATACAGTAAAGAAGTATTGGGACCAGAAGGAGTCGTGCTGTTAGACCGAGGCAACATCCTTCTGAGGCGCAAACAGTCGGTGGCCGGAACGCCGAGCAAGTAAGAGACTTTAAGTACACTGCAAACCACGGCCGGACAGCTAATTACAGGTTGGCTGTCTCACTTAACACCTAAGCAGACAACGGAGGCAGCTGTGGGAGAGGGGCGACTCTAGGGTCCCGGAAGAACTCCAGGCCTACCCCGTCATACGGGTGCGTCCTACCATATCACCTGGAGGACGAAGAGAACGTACAATAGAGACAGACAGAAACAGTTGTGAGGACTATCCCGGGAGCTCAGCAGGGAAGAACTACAACACCCAGCACTAGCAGGTAGACACTGATTCCCACCTGTAAAGAGAACTTCTGATGTGCCTTTGGACCGGCCGGTCTCTGACAACCCAGTTAACAGCGCTCTGGACTGAGGTCTCCAAAACCTTCAGTAAAGAGGTAAAGAGACTGCAACCTGGTGTCCTTGTTATTTACCGCGACCTGCACCTCACAACTGCACCGTTACAACACCACTTATTGCACCGGACGTCCCCCACTGACAGACAGGGCCACGGACCGGGTCTAGCCACCGTGACAACCCCAGGACTGAGACTCAGAGGCCCGGCTCCGGGTAATCCTCGGCCCTGCGGCGGTGTGGGGGCGCTCCAACTTGGCGTCACGAACAGGATCTACTTAAGCCTGAAGAATCAGGTCATGTGTGCCTTGGAACTGTGATTTATTGTGCTTGGACTGTACTTTATTGAAAAGACTGTGTGCTATGCCATTTACCGCCAAAATTCGCCATTGCCGCGCACGGAGGGAGGAGCCCTAGCTACGCGGGCAGAACCAGCCAAAAGAAGCGCGAAACGGAAAGCGCGGTAAGGCGCCAATCCCAGAAGAGGAACTCCGACCTCCAGCAGGTTAGTGGGAGGAAGGGACAGCCATGTCTGAGTCGGGAGGAGAGGAGGTGGCGGTCGTAGCCGCGGACGTAGGGGCAGCTCCGGTCCACGCAGCGGGCGAAGCCGCGGCTCTAATACCACCACCGGTTGCCGCAGAACCCGCTGTTCCCCTCAGCCAGCCGGACACTGCCGCTAACACAAAAGCCATAATGCCCTTTTCTATGCCGTACCTGCCCGGAGCGGCCTGGCTCCCACGATACTCTGGGGAGTCGCATACATTCACTGACTTTAAGGAAGGGCTCTGCAGCCTGCTCGAGTTCTATCCCCTGACAGAGCCCCAGAAGGTTCATATGATAACCGGCCAACTCTTTGGGGTGGCTCTGAGAGAATTGAAATCCTGGCCCGCTGAGGATAAAGGAACTGCACAACATATTTTTGCCAAGCTTAAAGCCACCTTTGATACTCGCACTGCTACGGAAATTAAACTGACTTTTTATGGATGCAAACAGAGGCCGCAGGATAGCTTACGGGACTATGCTCTTAATCTCCAGGAGGCGATGCGGGCCATTAAGCAGAGTGACCCCGGCAGCATGCAGGATGAGGATAAACTTCTGAAGGAGCGGTTCATTGAGAGGCTCCTGTGCAATCACCAGCGGGGCCAATTGCACTTCCTGGCCATGCAAAATCCAGACTTGACTTTTGCGCAGTTCAAAGATAAAGCTATCCAGGCATTGCAGGAGCGACAGCCCAGCCGCACAATACCACCCAGGCGCCCCGCTCTCACATACCACCAGGAGGTGGCATCGGATACCCCAGTTGCCGCGGAGGCCGACGCCCAGAGCTTCGAGGACGACTCCCCTGCAGGACTCCGTCTTCAGATGCAGGAGCTGACCAAGAACGTTGCTGCCCTAGCCCGGACGGTGCAGTCCCTACAGGAGGCCCCCAAGAAAAAGATCCAGCTAGCCTCCGGACCAGAGGATGTTCCCTGGACGCGACAGAAGAGGACCCCACCGACCAGAGGCCGGGACAGTGATCGTTTCCATCAGGACGGATGACCCATCTGCCGCCGATGTCACCAGGTGGGCCATCTTGCAAGGTACTGTCCTTTAAATGAGCAACCCCTGGGGCAGAGGGCCAATCCCCAGGAGTAGGACGGTCAGGCCCGCAGCATTGGAGAACCAAGTATATTGGAGGACGACCAGTTCTCCCTGTAGTGATTGATGGAATCCCCTTGAATGCTTTGCTGGACACCGGTTCTCAGGTGACGACTATACCTTACGTGCTCTACAAACGGTATTGGGAGGACGCTGATATTACTCGTGGCCCTGACGATGATTTCACCATAATCGCCAGTAATGGTCAGCCGTTGCCACAAGTGGGGTATAAGGAGGTCACCATCAAAGTGGGGCGGGTGGAATTGAAAGCCCAAGGGATTGTGATTGTTGATATTGATCATCGAGAATGTAATCCCATGATGACTCTTGGTACTAATGTTATAGAAAATTGTCTTGCAGAAGTGATTGTGTTGTTGCAACAGGTGGCAGAAACCGCTGGCCACAGTGAGCAACGTGCCCTGCAGAAGGAAATCAGAGCTCTGATGCAGAGACAGCAGGTAGAGCTGACTGGTGGTGAGATTGGTCGTGTCACTGTGAGTGATTCAAACCCCATCGCGATACCCCCCAAGAGTGAAATGTTAATATGGTGTCGAGCAGCCATAGGCCTCAGGGGTAAGGACTACCAGGCCTTGGTAGAACCCGTATATTCAGACCATAGGCCTACTGTTCTGACAGCCCGGGGGGTGGTCGACGTCCGTCAGGGGAGAGTGCCCGTACATGTCCTCAATTGTGGGGAGGAAGAGGTTCACCTCACCAAGTATACCACGCTCGCCAAATTGTTCACTGTCAATAATAATGTGATACAGACACCTGAACCCTTGGTCCCGTCAAACTTGGCGGAGAACAAAGGTTCTGCAGAGCCCTCGAAGGACTGGTGTCGGGAATTGCATGTGGGCACTGACTCTACCCCATCCCATCAAAAACAGGGGGCCTACAGGGTGGTACACGAGTACGAGCAGATATTCAGCAAACACCCCTCAGATTTTGGGCAGGTGAAAGGGATCCAACATCACATCCCCACGGGAGATCACCGACCCATAAAAGAGAGATATCGCCCTGTACCCCCAGCTCATTACCAGTGTGCCAAGGACATGTTGCGGGAAATGAAGGAGGCTGGGGTGGTGAGAGACAGCTGTAGCCCCTGGGCAGCTCCGTTAGTCCTTGTTAAAAAGAAAGATGGTACAATGAGGATGTGTGTTGATTACAGGCAGTTGAATCGCATTACACATACGGACGCATACCCACTGCCTAGGATAGAGGAGTCTCTGGCTGCCTTAAAATCTGCTAATTACTTCTCTACCTTAGATCTCACCAGTGGGTACTCGCAGGTTCCTGTAGCGGAGGCGGACAA
This sequence comes from Ranitomeya variabilis, assembly GCF_051348905.1. Lineage (NCBI taxonomy): Eukaryota > Metazoa > Chordata > Amphibia > Anura > Dendrobatidae > Ranitomeya > Ranitomeya variabilis. The sequence continues at coordinate 500,799,032 of NC_135234.1, read as the reverse complement.
AGAGAAGACGGCCTTCACGACGCCAATGGGTCTCTGTGAGTTCAACTACATGCCCTTCGGATTGTGCAATGCTCCCGGAATGTTCCAGAGGATGATGGAGTGCTGCCTGGGACACCTGAACTTTGAAACCGTGCTGCTATATTTGGATGATGTCATTGTCTTCTCTAAGACCTACGAAGACCACCTGAAGCACCTGGCCGAGGTGTTTGAAGCCCTATCCAACTTCGGCTTAAAGGTGAAACTGTCCAAGTGTCATCTGCTGAAACCTAAAGTGCAGTACCTGGGCCATGTGGTGAGCGCTGAAGGAGTGGCCCCAGACCCCGACAAGGTCACAGTGATTAAGGACTGGCCAAAGCCCAGTGACCTCCGCGAAGTCCGGCAGTTCCTCGGGCTGGTAGGCTATTACCGGAGGTTCATTAAGGACTTCACCAAGAAGGCCGCACCCTTGCAAAACCTGTTGGTTTGCCAACCAAAGAAGACCAAGGGGAGGAACACCCCCTTTGATTGGAACGAAGAGCTGGAGGAATCCTTCACCTGTTTGAAGTCGGCACTGACGGGAGAAGAGGTACTGGCTTACCCCGAATACGACCAACCGTTTGTGCTGTACACAGATGCCAGTAATGTGGGACTAGGAGCCGTGCTGTCTCAAGTCCAGAAAGGCAAGGAAAGAGTGATCGCTTACGCCAGCAGGAAACTCCGTCCCACGGAAAGGAACCCTGACAACTACAGTTCCTTCAAACTGGAATTCCTTGCCCTTGTCTGGGCAGTGACAGAGAGGTTTAAGCACTACCTGGCCTCCGCGAAATTCACCGTCTTCACGGACAACAATCCGCTAACGCATCTGGGTACTGCCAAACTCGGGGCTTTGGAACAGCGGTGGATGGCCCGGCTGTCCAACTATGATTTCACCATCAAATACCGGGCAGGACACCAGAAGCTCTGGACTGAGGTCTCCAAAACCTTCAGTAAAGAGGTAAAGAGACTGCAACCTGGTGTCCTTGTTATTTACCGCGACCTGCACCTCACAACTGCACCGTTACAACACCACTTATTGCACCGGACGTCCCCCACTGACAGACAGGGCCACGGACCTGGTCTAGCCACCGTGACAACCCCAGGACTGAGACCCAGAGGCCCGGCTCCGGGTAATCCTCGGCCCTGCGGCGGTGTGGGGGCGCTCCATATACATATCTAAAATAACATGTATTAATATAACAAAGATACAAAATGCCGATATATGACCAGTCCCTCTATATCATAGCCCTAGTGGGGAAAACGCATGTGCTTGCGGCCGCATGCGTTCACATAGACAGCAATGCATTTTTTTGCCGCATTCCTTCCGCTAACAACCGCATATGTTTCTAGGTGGCAAATTGATGCCTCTAAAATTACTACATGTAGCGTTTACCGCGCTAAACCGCAGACGATGAAACGATGCATGCGTCGTCAAACGCTGCAAAACGTAACCGATCGCAGACACATGCGTCTCTAACGTTAAATATAGGAATACACAACACATGCAGATAATTGCGGAAGAAACTCTGCGGACACAACCGCAAATGTGAAACCGGCCTTAAAAGCCACTGTCAGCGTTTGACAGCGACATTTAACATCTTAACAGCCGCGGGTGAATCGTGATTCCTCCCGCAGCTACTCCGGGCACATGTCAGCTGATCAGATCATTACCGGAACCCGCACTAAACAGGGGGCGGCGTCCAATGACGGACTGTGCCCATCATTGGACATTAAGGGGTTAAAAAGAAAAGCATTTTTACAAAGGACTCAACAGAGTTTTTTACTTAAACAGTTTTTATTGAATATTTTCATATATAACATACAAAAAGTAAAGTATCCATGCAACAACAAGGAACAGCAAAAATAGCAAAACAGTCAAGTAAGACAGCGAAACAATCAAGTAAAGCATAACTGCCTCACATGAGTCAGATTCACCCAATAACCATTAATTGATTGTCCAGAGCGTTGTCATAATGCTGTCTTCAGTATCATATTCCTTATCATCATAAACATCCGAGAAACAAGATATAATGAAAAGAAAGAGTGTAGAGTAGGTAATTGAAAGTACGGAAAAAAGAGAAAGGAGGAAATAGGGGGGGTCGGATTAAAAGGACAGAAGAAAGTGGGGGAGTGTTGGAAGAGAAGGGAACTGAGGGGAGAAGTATGGGGAGAGTTAAATCTCTCTCATTTATGTTAACTGCCTCTCTGTTCTACCCTACTCCCCTAATTTGTCTCAAAGAGTGTTAGGAATTCAGGTGATTTGCAAAACATAATCCAATTCTGCCATGTTTTGTAAAACGTATACTCATGCTATGTCGTAACGGTGAATAGCCTCTCCATCCTGCATAGGAAATCCATTTCAACTATTCAATCCCCAATATTGGGGGTTGTCTTAGAATGCCACATCCTAGTAATGATAGTATGAGTGGCCGTTATGTAATGTTTTAGGAGTCCTATCTTGGTGCTCCTGAAGGAGCCTGCACTCAATGACAGTAGGCCCAGCTGTGGGTTACTTTGAATGACGTCACAAGAAACCTCTGAATACATTTCAAACACCTTATTCCAAAGTCTTTTAATTGGTGGACAATCCCACCAGATGTGGAGCATGGTACCCTAAAATGCCTCGCATCTCCAGCAGAGGTCAGATACCAGTGGATATATCTTATGAAGGAGGGATGGACATCTGTACCATCTAGTTAAAAGTTTAAAGATTGTTTCCTGAGACCTACAAGCCAAAGGGAGCCTGTGTGCACAAAAAAAGCTCTTTTCCATTGCTCAAAAGAAAACTCTAGCCCAATCTCCCATTCCCAATCCAAGGCAAACTGTTGTGAACTCTATTTTTGGGCTCCCTCTAGTGGTCACAAGCGGTACTGTGTAGTGTTGTCTTTCTGCAGGTTGCAGCATCAGCTGGTTCGTTATCCTTGGTTGGTTCCCTATTTAGCTCACCTGGATACTCAGTTCCTTGCCTGCTATCAATGTATTCAGTGCTCTTCAGATTCCTTGTGGCTACCTTGCTCCCAGTCTCTCCAAGACAAGCTAAGTTTTTGTTTGATCATTTTTTGATTATCAGCGTTCATTATGTTTTTAGTCCAGCTCACTAAAATGTGATTTCCTCGCTTGCTGGTTGCTCTAGGGGACTGAGTTTCTCCCCCCACACCGTTAGTTGGTGTGGGGGTTCTTGAAATCTCAGAGTGGATATTTTGTAAGGGTTTTTTACTGACCGCATAGATTCCCTTTTCTATTTTCTGCTATCTAGTATTAGTGGGCCTCTTTTGCTGAATCTGCTTTCACCCCTGTGTATGTGCCTTCCTCTTACCTCACCGTTATTAATTGTTGGGGGCTTCTATATCTTTGGGGATTATTTCTCTGGAGGCAAGAGAGGTCTTTCTTTCTCTCTAGGGGTAGTTAGTTCCTCAGGCTGGCTCGAGACGTCTAGGATTTTTAGGCACGTTCACCGGCTACTTCTAGTGTGTTTGGATAGGTTCAGATTTGCGGTCAGTCCAGTTTGCCACCTCCCTAGAGCTTGTCCTATGTTTGTTACTTAGCTGGAGTAATTTGTGATCCTCAACCACTAAGGATCATAACAGTATAGCAGGCCAAAAAGTGTTTAATGCATCGCTGAAGTGGGATAAAAAGAAGACCTGAGTACATTTTTTTTTTTCTCCTCCCGCTTTTCCTTTGCTGCAGTCTGTTTAGCTTTTTTCATCCCCTTGAACTCTGGGTGGTTTTGAGCTCAGCTGCAGACATGAATGTTCAGACTCTGACTTCTAGTGTGGATCATCTTACTGCACGGGTGCAAAGTATTCAGGATTTTGTTATTCGTAGCCCTATGTCAGAACCAAAGATACCCATTCCTGAGTTGTTTTCTGGAGATAGATCTGGGTTTCAAAATTTTAAGAATAATTGTAAGTTGTTTCTATCTCTGAGACCTCGTTCCTCTGGTGATTCCGCTCAGCAAGTTAAAATTGTTATCTCCTTGTTGCGTGGCAACCCTCAAGATTGGGCTTTCTCTCTGGCGCCAGGAGATCCTGCATTGCTTAATGTAGATGCATTTTTTCTGGCTCTTGGACTGCTTTGTGAGGAGCCTAATCTTGAGAATCAGGCAGAAAAAGCATTGCTGGCTATCTCTCAAGGTCAGGATGAAGCAGAGGTGTATTGTCAAAAATTTCGGAAATGGTCGGTGCTTACTCAATGGAATGTGTGTGCCCTGGCTGCAAATTTCAGAGAAGGTCTTTCTGAGGCCGTTAAGAATGTTATGGTGGGGTTTCCCACCCCTACAAGTCTGAGCGATTCTATGGCTTTAGCCATTAAGGTTGATCGGCGTTTGCGGGAGCGCAAATCTGCTCATCCTTTGGCGGTATTTTCTGGACAGAGACCTGAGTCTATGCAATGTGACTGAACTCTGACCAGAATTGAGCGACAAAGTCATAGACGTCAAAATGGGTTGTGCTTTTACTGTGGTGATTCTACTCATGTTATCTCAGCATGCTCTAAACGCTTAAAAAAATCGCTAAACCTGTCACCATTGGTACTATACAGCCTAAATTTATTTTGTCTGTTACTTTGATTTGTTCTTTGTCGTCCTACCCGGTTATGGCTTTTGTGGATTCAGGTGCTGCCCTGAATCTGAAGGATTTGTCGTTTGCCAGGCGCTGTGGTTTTGTCCTGGAGCCTTTGGAATTTCCTATTCCTCTGAGGGGAATTGATGCTACGCCATTGGCTGAGAATAAGCCTCAGTATTGGAAGCAAATGACCATGTGCATGACTCCCGTACATCAGGAGGTGATTCGCTTTCTCGTTCTGCATAATTTGCATGATGTTGTCGTTTTGGGTCTGCCTTGGCTGCAAGCTCATAATCCAGTTTTAGATTGGAAAGCTATGTCTGTGTCAAGTTGGGGTTGTCAGGGAATTCATGGCGATACTCCGTTGGTGTCTATTGCTTCTTCCACTCCTTCTGAGGTCCCTGAGCTTTTGTCTGACTACCAGGATGTATTTGATGAGCCCAGGTCCAGTGCCCTGCCCCCTCATAGGGATTGTGACTGTGCTATAAATTTAATTCCTGGTAGTAAATTCCCTAAGGGACAACTTTTTAATTTGTCTATACCAGAGCATGCCGCGATGCGGAGTTATATAAAGGAGTCTTTGGAGAAGGGACATATTCGCCCATCCTCTTCCCCTCTTGGTGCAGGTTTTTTTCTTTTGTGGCCAAGAAGGACGGTTCTTTGAGACCTTGTATAGATTATCGTCTTCTGAATAAAATTACAGTCAAATTTCAGTATCCTTTGCCACTATTGTCTGATTTGTTTGCTCGGATTAAGGGTGCCAGTTGGTTCACCAAGATAGATCTCTGTGGTGCGTATAACCTTGTGCGCATTAAGCAGGGAGATGAATGGAAAACAGCATTTAATACGCCCGAAGGCCATTTTGAGTACTTAGTGATGCCTTTTGGACTCTCTAATGCTCCTTCTGTGTTTCAGTCCTTCATGCATGACATCTTCCGAGAATATCTGGATAAATTTATGATTGTTTATTTGGATGACATTTTGGTCTTTTCTGATGATTGGGAGTCCCATGTGAAGCAGGTCAGGATGGTGTTTCAGGTCCTGCGTGCTAATGCTTTATTTGTGAAGGGCTCAAAATGCCTCTTCGGAGAACAGGTCTCCTTTTTGGGTTTTATTTTTTCTCCTTCTACTGTGGAGATGGACCCAGTCAAGGTCCAGGCTATTCATGACTGGACTCAGCCCACGTCTGTTAAGAGTCTTCAGAAGTTCTTAGGTTTTGCTAATTTTTACCGTCGTTTCATCGCTAATTTTTCTAGCGTGGTTAAACCTTTGACGGATTTGACCAAGAAGGGTTCTGATGTCACTAATTGGTCTCCTGCGGCCGTGGAGGCCTTTTGGGAGCTGAAGCACCGGTTTTCTTCAGCTCCAGTCTTATGTCAGCCAGATGTCTCTCTTCCCTTCCAGGTCGAGGTTGATGCTTCTGAGATTGGAGCAGGGGCTGTCTTGTCGCAGAGAAGCTCTGATGGCTCTGTGATGAAGCCATGTGCTTTCTTTTCAAGAAAGTTTTTGCCTGCCGAGCGGAATTATGATGTTGGTAATCGGGAGTTGTTGGCTATGAAGTGGGCATTTGAGGAGTGGCGACATTGGCTCGAAGGAGCTAAACATCGTGTGGTGGTCTTGACTGATCACAAAAATCTGATTTACCTTGAATCTGCCAAGCGCCTGAATCCTAGACAGGCTCGTTGGTCGTTGTTTTTCTCCCGTTTCAACTTCATGGTCTCATACCTGCCTGGTCCGAAGAACGTGAAAGCTGATGCACTTTCTAGGAGTTTTGTGCCTGACTCTCCGGGAGTTTCTGAGCCGGTTGGTATTCTCAGAGAGGGAGTGATTTTGTCTGCCATTTCCCCAGATTTGCGATGAGTGCTGCAGAAATTTCAGGCGGATAGACCTGACCGTTGTCCACCAGAGAGACTGTTTGTCCCGGATAGATGGACCAGCAGAGTTATTTCCGAGGTTCATTCTTCGGTGTTGGCGGGTCATCCTGGGATTTTTGGTACCAGAGATTTGGTGGCTAGGTCCTTCTGGTGGCCTTCCTTGTCGCGGGATGTGCGTTCCTTTGTGCAGTCTTGTGGGATTTGTGCTCGGGCTAAGCCTTGCTGTTCTCGTGCCAGCGGTTTGCTTTTGCCTTTGCCTGTTCCGAAAAAGCCTTGGATGCACATTTCCATGGATTTTATTTCGGATCTTCCAGTATCTCAGAAAATGTCTGTCATCTGGGTGGTGTGTGATCGTTTTTCCAAGATGGTCCATTTGGTGCCCTTGCCTAAGTTGCCTTCTTCCTCCGATTTGGTTCCTCTATTTTTTCAGAATGTGGTTCGCTTGCACGGCATTCCTGAAAATATTGTGTCTGATAGAGGATCCCAGTTTGTGTCCAGGTTTTGGCGGACTTTTTGTGCTAAGATGGGCATTGATTTGTCTTTTTCGTCGGCCTTCCATCCTCAGACTAATGGCCAAACCGAGTGAACTAATCAGACGTTGGAAACTTATTTGAGATGTTTTGTTTCTGCTGATCAGGATGATTGGGTGACTTTTTTGCCTTTGGCCGAGTTTGCCCTTAATAATCGGGCTAGTTCTGCTACTTTGGTTTCACCTTTTTTCTGCAATTCTGTTTTCCATCCTCGTTTTTCCTCAGGTCAGGTTGAGTCTTCTGACTGTCCTGGGGTGGATTCTGTGGTGGATAGGTTGCAGCAGATTTGGAACCATGTGGTGGACAATTTGAGGTTGTCACAGGAGAAGGCTCAGCGCTTTGCCAACCGCCGCCGCGGTGTGGGTCCCCGACTTCGTGTTGGGGATTTGGTGTGGCTGTCTTCTCGGTATGTTCCTATGAAGGTCTCCTCTCCTAAATTCAAGCCTCGCTTCATCGGTCTTTATAAGATCTTGGAAATCCTTAACCCGGTGTCTTTTCGTTTGGATCTCCCAGCATCGTTTGCCATTCATAATGTGTTCCATAGGTCTTTGTTGCGGAGGTATGTGGTACCTGTGGTTCCTTCTGTTGAGCCTCCTGTTCCGGTGCTGGTCGAGGGCGAATTGGAGTACGTGGTGGAGAAGATTTTGGATTCTCGTATCTCTAGACGGAGGCTTCAGTATTTGGTTAAGTGGAAGGGCTATGGTCAGGAGGATAATTCCTGGGTTGTCGCCTCTGATGTTCATGCGGCCGATTTGGTTCGTGCCTTCCACGCGGCTCATCCTGATCGCCCTGGGGGTCTTGATGAGGGTTCGGTGACTCCTCCTCAAGGGGGGGTACTGTTGTGAACTCTATTTTTGGGCTCCCTCTAGTGGTCACAAGCGGTACTGTGTAGTGTTGTCTTTCTGCAGGTTGCAGCATCAGCTGGTTCGTTATCCTTGGTTGGTTCCCTATTTAGCTCACCTGGATACTCAGTTCCTTGCCTGCTATCAATGTATTCAGTGCTCTTCAGATTCCTTGTGGCTACCTTGCTCCCAGTCTCTCCAAGACAAGCTAAGTTTTTGTTTGATCATTTTTTGATTATCAGCATTCATTATGTTTTTAGTCCAGCTCACTAAAATGTGATTTCCTCGCTTGCTGGTTGCTCTAGGGGACTGAGTTTCTCCCCCCCACACCGTTAGTTGGTGTGGGGGTTCTTGAAATCTCAGAGTGGATATTTTGTAAGGGTTTTTTACTGACCGCATAGATTCCCTTTTCTATTTTCTGCTATCTAGTATTAGTGGGCCTCTTTTGCTGAATCTGCTTTCACCCCTGTGTATGTGCCTTCCTCTTACCTCACCGTTATTAATTGTTGGGGGCTTCTATATCTTTGGGGATTATTTCTCTGGAGGCAAGAGAGGTCTTTCTTTCTCTCTAGGGGTAGTTAGTTCCTCAGGCTGGATCGAGACGTCTATGATTTTTAGGCACGTTCACCGGCTACTTCTAGTGTGTTTGGATAGGTTCAGATTTGCGGTCAGTCCAGTTTGCCACCTCCCTAGAGCTTGTCCTATGTTTGTTACTTAGCTGGAGTAATTTGTGATCCTCAACCACTAAGGATCATAACAGCAAACCATGACTTATTCTCAACTCTCTCTGACTTTAGAATTGTGTATATTTGTGAGACTGAGTGTGCAGGGCTCGTCTCTTGCATCATGAATGATTCCAGTGGCTCGTTTAATGAAGCCAACTGGAGGGACAAAGGAACGTAGATGCAAATATGCAAACCATGAGATGTGGAGTTCTGGAAATTCCTCCCTCAGTTCTGCCAGTGATTGCCATCTCTCTAACATCCTAGAGATGTGCATCACTCGGAGTTTGGGTGTGTTGGACCACTACTCCAACACTCCCGGGGGAAACTTGGGATTGTCAAACACAGAGGCCATGGTACTTAGGCTGTTTGAGAAACTCTGTGCCAAAATAGAGCAGTCCCATATTTTACGTAGATCACGTGTCAGAAAAGGTAGGGAGTTGGTCCAGTTATGATGTGTCTTTGGGGTCCAAAGTAGCGAAATCAGGGCTAGTGGTGAAAGAGACCTTTCTTTTGAGACCCATTATTTTCCTCCCTGATCATGAAACCAGTCCAAGGCCTGTATCACTATAGCTGACCAATGGTAGTTTCTCAAGTTCGGCATGTCTGTACTGCCCTCTGATTTGGATTTGCTAAGCAGTGAGCGAGCAAGTCGAGGTCTCTTCAGTCCCCATATGAAGTTACTACAGACTGCATCTAGATGCTTAAAAAATTTACCTTTGAGTATCACTGGGACTTCCTGGAACAGGTACAGCAGTCTGGGGAGAATAATCATTTTGAAATTCATTCTACCAAACCAGGACAACCTAGCTCTACGCATTAAAAGAGGGGTGAAGTTGGCCTAATATCATTGGGATATCTCTGATGTCAACTGTACCCCCAGATATTGCATTGAGGTGGAACACCACCGAAAGGGAAAAGAGTTTTGTAGCAACACCCTCTCCCACCCTGACACTGTAATATTAAGTATCTCAGACTTAGATGGATTGATTTTAAAGTTACTTACCCTGCTATACCTATCAAACTCCCTCATGACCACGGGTATTGAAAGTCTTGGGTTCGTGATATACAGCAATACGTCATCTGCATACAAGGAGAGTTTATGTACTCTAGAACCAACCTGTATACCCGTAATATTGGGGTTGTTTCTAAGGGCTATCGCTAGGTGCTCCATCACTATAATATGCAGCAGCGGTGACAGCGAGCAGCCCATTTGATATCTTAAAATAATCTGAAAAGACACCGTTGCATTTTACTTTAGCTGTGGGGTTATGATATAGAGCCATTGTCTTCTCCTCCTGTAGGTTAGGACCCACTGTGGGACATAAGTAGCAGTGTCTTTATAGTATTGTCCCTCGCCTAGGGACAAACCCTACCTGGTCAGTATGAATTAAGTCTGGTAGGTAGGTGACCAATTTCATTGATATCATTTTGCCTGTACTATGTGCCACGTCAGAGAGGCAACGGGAGATTAGGGAGATAAATAAGTGGCTCAGGAATTGGTGTAGGAAGAAGGCGTTTGGGTTCCTGGAGAACTGGGCCGACTTCTCAGCTGGCTACAGGTTCTATGCTAGGGATGGGCTACACCTCAATGGAGAGGGTGCCACTGTGCTGGGGGAGAAAATGACTAGAAGGTTGGAGGAGTGTTTAAACTAGGGATTGGGTGGGCGGTATTCATTTTATAAGAGGGAAAAATAGTGCAGATAGTAAACTGGGCACAAAAAGAAATTGGTGGTGGCATGGGGGATATTAAGAAAATCCCATGACAGACAGACAACATGATTAGTGATAACCAAAATTCTCCATTAAATGTTATCTGCTTAACCCAGCAGGAAGTACGGCGGCATCTAAAAATCACTAAAGTTGACATATCCCCGGGCCCGGATGGGATACACCCCCAAGTACTGCAGGAATTAAGTACAGTCATTGATAGACCATTATTTTTCATGTTTAAAGATTCCATAATAACAGGGTGTGTATCACAGGACTGGCGTATAGAAAATGTGTTGTTGATATTCACAAAGAGGACAAAAGCTGAACTTGGAAATTATAGGCCAGTAAGCTTAACCTCTACTGTGGGTAAAATCCTGGAGGGTTTCGTAAGAGATGCTATACTGGAGTATCTGATGAAGAATAACCTCATGACCCAATATCAACATGGTTTACTAGGAACCGTTCCTGTCAAACTAATCTGATAAGCTTATATGAAGAAGTAAGTTCCAGACTGGACCAAGGAAATGCAGTGGACGTGGCATTTATGGACTTTTCAGAAGCTTTTCATACGGTGCCACACAAAAGGTTGATACATAAAATTAGGGCAATGGGGATAGGGGAAAATATGTGTAAGTGTGTTAAGAACTGGCTCAGGGATAGGAAACAAAGGGTGGTTATTAATGGAGCACACTTGGACTGGGTCACGGTTAGCAGTGGTGTACCACAGGGGTTGGTGTTTGGCCTGCTTCTTTTTAACATATTTATTAATGGCCTTGTAGGGGGCATGCATGGTAGAATTTCAATATTTGCAGATGAAACTAAACTCTGCAGGGTAATCAATACGGAGGAGGACAATTTAATATTACGGGAAGATTTGTGTAAACTAGAAGCTTGGGCTAATAAATGGCAAATGAGCTTTAATGGGGATAAATGATAGGTCATGCACTTGGGCAGAAGAAATAAGATGTATAATTATGTGCTTAATTGTAAAACACTCGGCAAAACTGTCACTGAAAAAGAATTGGGTGTATGGGTAGACAACAAACTCACATTTAGTCGCCAGTGTCAGGCAGCTGCTGGAAAGGCAAATAAAATAATGGGATGCATTAAAAGAGGCATAGATGCTCATGAAGAGAACATAATTTTACTTTTATACAAGTCACTAGTGCGACCACACTTAGAATACTGTGTACAGTTCTGGTCTTCGGTGTATAAGAAAGACATAGCTGAACTAGAGGGGGTGCAGAGAAGAGCGACCAAGGTTATTAGAATACTGGGGGTATGCAATACCAAGACAGGTTATTACACTTGGGGTTATTTAAAGACACAAAAGAGCACAATGAGGTCAAAAATACTCTGTTGTAAAAAAATCACAGTAATAAGCAAGTGCTAATCAAAAGATGTAAAGAAAACAGGGTATTTAGTTGATACGTTTTTTTGCAAAAAAATGTATACTAAGCTGCTCCACCAAATCGTCAAGGTATACCCTTATAGAGCAGTCCTAACTAATGTATGCAATCCCTATCTGATGTATTTAAAACCTGATCATCTGTATAGTACCTGTATAAGCAGGGTTCAGAGAAGGACTTTCCATGTGGACATGCAGGATGGAACAGCTTAAATGCAAATGACCCACAGAGGAGTGGTGGACTCCCCAGTCTTGTAAAAACAAGAGAACAATAATAGAACCAGAAACACATGGGCTACTTGCACATTGAACAAGTCTGTAGGAACCTGTTCACACCACCAGAAAACTTGAAGACACAAAAGAGCACAATGAGGTCAAAAATACTCTGTTGTAAAAAAATCACAGTAATAAGCAAGTGCTAATCAAAAGATGTAAAGAAAACAGGGTATTTAGTTGATACGTTTTTTTGCAAAAAAATGTATACTAAGCTGCTCCACCAAATCGTCAAGGTATACCCTTATAGAGCAGTCCTAACTAATGTATGCAATCCCTATCTGATGTATTTAAAACCTGATCATCTGTATAGTACCTGTGTGGGTCATTTGCATTTAAGCTGTTCCATCCTGCATGTCCACATGGAAAGTCCTTCTCTGAACCCTGCTTATACAGGTACTATACAGATGATCAGGTTTTAAATACATCAGATAGGGATTGCATACATTAGTTAGGACTGCTCTATAAGGGTATACCTTGACGATTTGGTGGAGCAGCTTAGTATACATTTTTTTTGCAAAAAAACGTATCAACTAAATACCCTGTTTTCTTTACATCTTTTGATTAGCACTTGCTTATTACTGTGATTTTTTTACAACAGAGTATTTTTGACCTCATTGTGCTCTTTTGTGTCTTCAAGTTTTCTGGTGGTGTGAACTTGGGGTTATTTAGTTTGGAAAAACTAAGTTTTAGGGATGATCTTATAACAATGTATAAATATATGAGGGGACAGTACAAAGACCTTTCTAATAGTGTTGAGCGATACCGTCCGATACTTGAAAGTATCGGTATCGGAAAGTATCGGCCGATACCGGCAAAGTATCGGATCCAATCCGATACCGATACCCGATACCAATACAAGTCAATGGGACTCAAGTATCGGACGGTATTCCTGATGGTTCCCAGGGTCTGAAGGAGAGGAAACTCTCCTTCAGGCCCTGGGAACCATATTAATGTGTAAAATAAAGAATTAAAATAAAAAATATCGCTATACTCACCTCTCCGACGCAGCCGGGACCTCAGCGAGGGAACCGGCAGCGTTGTTTGTTTAAAATTCGCGCTTTTACTTGGTTACGTGAAGTCCCGGCTTGTGATTGGTCAGGGCGGCCATGTTGCCGGGACGCGGACCAATCACAGCAAGCCGTGACGAAATTACGTCACGGCTTGCTGTGATTGGTCCGCGTCCCGGCAACATGGCCGCCATTAACCAATCACAAGCCGTGACGTCACGGGAGGCTGGACATGCGCGTATTTTGAAAAGCGCGCGTGTCCAGCCTCCAGTGACGTCCCGGCTTGTGATTGGTTAATGGCGGCCATGTTGCCGGGACGTCACTGGAGGCTGGACACGCGCGCTTTTCAAAATACGCGCATGTCCAGCCTCCCGTGACGTCCCGGCTTGTGATTGGTTAATGGCGGCCATGTTGCCGGGACGTCACTGGAGGCTGGACACGCGCGCTTTTCAAAATACGCGCATGTCCAGCCTCCCGTGACGTCCCGGCTTGTGATTGGTTAATGGCGGCCATGTTGCCGGGACGTCACTGGAGGCTGGACACGCGCGCTTTTCAAAATACGCGCATGTCCAGCCTCCCGTGACGTCACGGCTTGTGATTGGTTAATGGCGGCCATGTTGCCGGGACGCGGACCAATCACAGCAAGCCGTGACGTAATTTCGTCACGGCTTGCTGTGATTGGTCCGCGTCCCGGCAACATGGCCGCCCTGACCAATCACAAGCCGGGACTTCACGTAACCAAGTAAAAGCGCGAAATTTAAACAAACAACGCTGCCGGTTCCCTCGCTGAGGTCCCGGCTGCGTCGGACAGGTGAGTATAGCGATATTTTTTATTTTAATTCTCTTTTTTACACATTATTACATTAATGTTGTTGCGATACCCGATACCCGATACCACAAAAGTATCGGATCTCGGTATCGGAAATTCCGATACAGCAAGTATCGGCCGATACCCGATACTTGCAGTATCGGAATGCTCAACACTACTTTCTAATGATCTTTTTACTCTTAGACCTGCGACAGGACAAGGGGGCATTCTCTATGTCTGGAGGAATGAAGGTTTAATCATAATCACAGATGCGGATTCTTTACTGTAAGAGCAGTGAGACTATGGAACTCTCTGCCATATGATGTTGTAATGAGCGATTCACTACTTAAAGTTAAGAAGGGACTGGATGCCTTTCTTGAAAAGTATAATGTTACAGGTTATATATACTAGATACCTTGATAGGGTGTTGATCCAGGGAACTAGTCTGATTGCCGTATGTGGAGTCCGGAAGGAATTTTTTCCCCCAATGTGGAGCTTAGTGTTTGCCGCATGGGTTTTTTTTGCCTTCCTCTGGATCAACATGTTAGGCTATGGGTTGAACTAGATGGACTTAAAGTCTTCCTTCATCCTTAAATACTATGTATGTTACTATGTTACTTTGGTCAAAAAGGGTGTTAATTGGGGGGCTAGTAATTTGTAAAATTTGGCTGTGTAGCCGTCTGGGCCAGGACTTTTATTAGTCGGGGACATTTTGATTGCTTATGTAAGCTCCTCCTCACTAAAAGGCAAATCCAGGGTCTCCCTGACGTCCGCCGATATCAAGGGTAGGGCAGTCTCTCTGATATATTGATCTATTTTCGTTTGCTCATGTGTGGGGGACATGTCTGCATAGTGGCCCGTGATGTTATAGAGCGCTTCATAATAGTCCTTGAATGATTTAGCAATCTGGCCTGATTCATTCACCTCTATCCCTCCAGCATTGCGAACAGAGGGTATATAGGTATTGGGGCTCCATGGGTGAATACTTCTAGCCAACGGGCCCTCGCACTTGTCAGCAAACTCATAATAGAAACCCTGCAATCTTTCCCTGTATTTGGTAAAACCTTGATCTACTAATTTTTTCAAGTCCTCTCTTGCCTTTTTTAACTTAATAAGGGTTGCACTAGCTACATCATGTTTATGTTCCTGTTCCAGGGTATGTTTCTGTGCAAGCAGCTCCTTCGTGTGCGCAGTCTTCTCCTGTTTAAGTCTGGAACCCTCCCGTACTAAAATCCCCCTAATTACGCATTTTAGGGCCTCCCACTGGGTGGGCAATGGGGTAGGGTCTCCCCCATGGTTTATTAAAAATTCTTGGATGGTGGTTTTTGTTGGCATATGCAACAGATTAGGACTTATTATAAGTGAAAGGAGGACTTTATACTAACCAGACAGCAGATGGCGATAGTGTGTAAAGTTATATACTTGCTGTAATGTGGGGAGGGAAGCTCTCAATTGTTGGTTGTTTTTCTTACTTCCTGATTATTCTTTCTTCTTCTTGAATGTGTTATGCCTCAGTGCACGGACTGTGTGACACTGAATTGTATCTCATGTTTATCCAGTATGAAGTAAATACTGTCTACTCAAGATATCTTGCTGATTGAAGCTCTCCTAAAGGCCCCGTCTCACATAGCGAGATCGCTAGCGAGATCGCTGCTGAGTCACTAGTTTTGTGACGCAACAGCGACCTCAGTAGCGATCTCGCTATGTGTGACACGTACCAGCGATCAGGCCCCTGCTGCGAGATCGCTGGTCGTGTCAGAATGGCCTGGACCTTTTTTTGGTCGTTGAGGTCCCGCTGACATCGCTGAATCGGTGTGTGTGACACCGATCCAGCGATGTCTTCACTGGTAACCAGGGTAAACATCGGGTTACTAAGCGCAGGGCCGTGCTTAGTAACCCGATGTTTACCCTGGTTACCAGCGTAAATGTAAAAAAAACCAAACAGTACATACTCACCATCTGTTGCCCGTCAGGTCCCTTGGCGTCTGCTTCCTGCTCTGACTGAGCCGCCGTAAAGTGAGAGCACAGCAGTGACGTCACCGCTGCGCTCTGCTCTCACTGTACGGCGGCTCAGTCAGAGCAGGAAGCAGACGCCAAGGGACCTGACGGGCAACAGATGATGAGTATGTACTGTTTGTTTTTTTTTACATTTACGCTGGTGACCAGGGTAAACATCGGGTTACTAAGCGCGGCCCTGCGCTTAGTAACCCGATGTTTACCCTGGTTACCCGGGTGCTGCAGGGGGACTTCGGCATCGTTGAAGACAGTTTCAACGATGCCGAAGTCGTTCCCCTGATCGTTGGTCGCTGGAGAGAGCTGTCTGTGTGACAGCTCCCCAGCGACCACACAGCGACCACACAGCGACGCTGCAGCGATCAGCATCGTTGTCTGTATCGCTGCAGCATCGCTGTGTGAGACGGGGCCTTAAGTACAGCGGTGACTGCAAGAAGACACACTCTGCAACAGGTTATGGGCCCAGACACTACAGGTCTGCACTACAAGCCCAGGCCGCAGGATTCTGGTTTATATCCCCAGATAACGGAGCACACAGATAAGCTCTGTAAACAGAAGGAAATAAATCCAGATACAGAGTGACAGAGGAATTCATGATCCCAGGAGCAGGACATACAGGAGAATATCTTCAGTACAACTCTCTAAACAAGTAAGACTATATAAAGATGATGAGTAACACAGAACTGACATTTACAGTAGCTAAACTGAATAGTGAAAATTATCAGTTATGGAAATTCAAAGTAGAGATGTTGTTATCTAAGGATGATCTATGGGAAGTAATTGTTACAGCAAGACCAGATCAAGATAATCAGACATGGGATAAAAAGAATATGCAAGCTAAAGCCACCATTAGCTTATTAGTGGATGATGCTCAATTAATACATATAAGAAATGAAGAAACAGCTAAGGGAATGTGGGAAGCATTAAGAAAACTGTATGAAAGACCTAGCTTGAATCACAAGTTATTTTTATTAAGAAAGCTTTACAGTATGAGAGTGAGTGCAAATGATGATATGCAGAAGCACATATTCTCAATTATGGAAGTGATATCACAGCTGAGATCTATTGGTGAAGATGTTAAAGAAAGTCATGTAGCAGCTATATTGTTGTGCAGTTTACCAGATTCGTATACAGCCTTGATAAATGCCCTTGAGACGAGACCAGAAACTGACATTACATTAGATTTTGTGAAAACAAGACTAATAGATGAATATCAGAGAAGAAAAGAACAAAGAAATGATTCTTCTACTGAAAAGGACAGTGAAAACACTCTTAAAGCTACAGAATTCAAAAAACCCTATAATAAAGAGACAAGAGAATGCTTCAGATGTAAGAAAAAAGGTCATTTAAAGAAAGACTGTACCATATGGAAAGCAGAACAACAAAAATTACAATATAAAAAGCATACACAGAAAGTAAAAAACACAATTTCCGATTCATGTGAGAATAATTGGAATGGCACATTTAAAGTAACAGACAAGAAATCATCACTTGGTTGGTTTATTGATTCAGGAGCAACGAGTCATATGACAAGTGACAAGAATTTCTTTACTGATCTTGATTTAGATAAGAAAGAAGCCATTTATCTTGCAGATGGAAGCAAAATAACCGCAGAAGGTATCGGACAAGGCATGCTAAATTGTTCAAACAAGTTCGGGCAAGATTCAAAGATACTTGTACAAGATGTGTTGTATGTTCCAAAATTGGAAGGCGGATTATTATCTGTGAAACGTTTAACAGCAAAAGGACTTACAGTGAAATTCAAAGACAAAGAGTGTGCAATTATTGCAGGAAACAAGGTGATAACCAAAGTCAAGGCAGATGAACAATTATATCATTTTGACACACCAAAGGAACAGATGAAGGTATGTACACATGATCACAAAAACTGTATTCACATGTGGCATAGACGTCTAGGACATAGACACCCTGACAGTATAAGGGAACTACAGAGAAAAGAATTCACAAAAGATTTAAAGATATCAGATTGCTCAATTACCATAAGATGTGAATGTTGTATAAAATCCAAAGCCACAAGGATATCTATTCCAAAAGAAAGTGAGATGAAAAGCGAAAGGCCACTTGATTTGGTGCATACTGACGTATGTGGACCCATGAAAGTGACTACATCAGGAGGCAATAGATACATGTTGACTTTTATAGACGATTACTCAAGATACAAAGTCACATACTTAATTAAAAACAAAAGTGAACTTTTTGATAAACTTGTAGACTATGTAACAAGATCAAGTAACAAATTTCAAAGGAAGCCAATTGTCATCAGAAGTGATAATGGAGGTGAATTTACAGGTCACAGAATAGAAGACTACTTAAGACAAAATGGAATAGAACACCAGAAAACGGTTCCATACACACCTGAACAAAATGGAGTAGCAGAAAGAAAAAACAGAACGCTAACAGAAATGATAACATGTATGCTGACGGATTCCAAACTACCAGAGAAATATTGGGGTGAGGCAGCAATGGCAGCTACATATCTACAGAACCGACTTTTTTCAGAAAACTGACGAAAACTCCATATGAACTGTGGCAAGGTATGAAACCAAGTGTCAATCATTTAAAAGTTTTTGGTTGTAAAGTTTTTATATTTGTTCCAACAGAAAAACGTTCCAAACTTCAAAACAGATCCATGGAAGGAATATTTGTTGGATATAGTGAAAATTGCAAAGGATACAGAATCCTAGCTCCCAAAACAGACAGAGTTACGGTGAGTAACAGTGTGACATTCATTGAAGATTTAAATGAAGACATTATGATTTCAGTTGAAACAAAAAATGAGAAAACCAATAGTGACACAACTGAAGAAATATCTGATGAGAAAGAAGCAGAAATTAACGAAGAACAAAATACTGAAAGTGAAGAATCACAACTACAAACAAACACAGAACCAAGACGTTCAATGAGAGAGAACAAAGGAAAACCACCAAAACGTCTCTCATACAAGACAAGCACAAGAAAAATCTATGAGCCTACCTCTTGGGAAGACATATCTAACCTTCCTGTAGAAGAAGCTAATAAATAGATAGAAGCAACAGAAACAGAAATTAAATCCATGCAAGATTCAAATACATGGAAGAAAAACCATAGGATGTAAATGGATTTTTAAAGTTAAATCCCAAACATATGGCACAGCTGAAAGATACCGAGCAAGACTCGTAGCTAAAGGGTATTCTCAAAAATATGGAGAAGACTATGATGAGACATTTGCTCCAGTTGTGAAACACACTACAATAAGAACTTTACTTACAGTTGCAGCAATGAAACAGATGCAACTGAGACATCTGGATGTAAAGACAGCTTTTCTGAATGGAGATTTAACAGAAGACATTTATATGGAACAACCTCCAGGATTCAAAGATGAAAGAAATCCAAACAAAGTTTGTAAACTACAGAAAAGCATATATGGTTTAAAGCAAGCAGCTAAAGTGTGGAATGACAAAATCACGGAAGTACTTACAAATGAAAAATTTCAAAGAAGCAAAGCTGATCCATGCTTATACACAAAAAGGCTGATTAATAGATGGATTTATATACTCATATATGTAGACGACATTTTGATTTGTTTTGAACAAGAAAGGGATAGCGAAAACATTCTAAAAATCCTGAAGCAACATTTCGAAATTAAAGACTTGGGAAATGTAAAACAATATCTAGGAATACAGGTAGAAAGAGAAGAAGATGGAAGTTTCCTACTGAATCAAAATCACATGATTCAAGACATAACAGGAAAATTTGGATTAAAGGATGCAAAAACAGTAAAGTCTCCAATGGAAACTAATTATCTCAAAGAGATGAACAGTGAAAAAAATATGCTACCAAATAATGAAGAATACAGAACAGCAATAGGAAAACTACTGTATCTAGCGACCGTTACAAGACCAGACATCGCAGCAGTAGGAATCCTGAGTAGAAAGGTATCAAAACCAAATAAAGCTGATTGGAATGCCGTGAAGAGAGTAATGCGTTATTTGAAAGGAACTAGCAATGTTAAGCTGAAATTACCCACAAGTGATGATTGCATTTTAACAGGATATGTTGATGCAGATTGGGCTGGAGATCCAACTGACAGAAGATCTACCAGTGGACATATTTTTTTTCTCTCAGGTGGACCAATAAGTTGGACAAGTAAGAAACAGTCAATTGTGACACTATCTTCAACAGAAGCAGAATATGTTGCCGCAGCACATGCGAGTCAAGAAGTACTGTGGTTAAGACAATTGTTGACAGAATTAGGACAACCACAGTTGGCACCAACAAAACTGAAAGAGGACAATCAAGGATGTCTTGTTCTTGCTCAGATGGAAAGAGTCAATCCAAGAACCAAGCATATTGATGTGAAATATCATTTCTTGAGAGATCATCAGGAACAAGGAGTCTTGAAGTTAGAGTACTGTCCTACTGAAGAAATGACAGCAGACATCCTCACGAAGGCGTTGAATGCTGATAAACATCAGAGACTAATAAAAAAGTTGGGTTTGATTGAATAAGTCCTTACTGTTGAGAAAGGGTGTTGGCATATGCAACAGATTAGGACTTATTATAAGTGAAAGGAGGACTTTATACTAACCAGACAGCAGATGGCGATAGTGTGTAAAGTTATATACTTGCTGTAATGTGGGGAGGGAAGCTCTCAATTGTTGGTTGTTTTTCTTACTTCCTGATTATTCTTTCTTCTTCTTGAATGTGTTATGCCTCAGTGCACGGACTGTGTGACACTGAATTGTATCTCATGTTTATCCAGTATGAAGTAAATACTGTTTACTCAAGATATCTTGCTGATTGAAGCTCTCCTAAGTACAGCGGTGACTGCAAGAAGACACACTCTGCAACAGTTTTAATTGTGTTAGGTGTCTCAGGATCCTGAAGAAGGTTCGGACTTAGGCGACACTGCCAAGATCTGTGGTTCAAATTGGGTGGCTGGAATGAGAAAAAGATGGGAGCATGATCTGACCATGTCATTACCCCTATGGATGCTGTGGGATTCCAGCTAAGAAAGTGATGTGAGACCAGAAAATGGTCTATTAATAATAATAATTTTATTTATATAGCGCCAACATATTCCGCAGCGCTTTACAACTTATAGAGGGGACTTGTACAGACAATAGACATTACAGCATAACAGAAATCACAGTTCAAAACAGATACCAGGAGGAATGAGGGCCCTGCTCGCAAGCTTACAAACTATGAGGAAAAGGGGAGACACGAGAGGTGGATGGTAACAATTGCTTTAGTTATTTGGACCAGCCATAGTGTAAGGCTCGGGTGTTCATGTAAAGCTACATGAACCAGTTAACAGCCTAAGTATGTAGCAGTACAGACACAGAGGCTATTGACTGCATAAAGTGTATGAGAACATGATGCGAGGAACCTGATTATGTTTTTTATTTTTTTTAAATTTATTTAGTTATTTATTTTTTTATTAGGCCACACAGGGATAGTTAGGTTAATGCGTTGAGGCGGTAGGCCAGTCTGAACAAATGCATTTTTAGGGCACGCTTAAAACTGTGGGGATTGGGGATTAATCGTATTAACCTAGGTAGTGCATTCCAAAGAATCGGCGCAGCACGTGTAAAGTCTTGGAGACGGGAATGGGAGGTTCTGATTATTGAGGATGCTAACCTGAGGTCATTAGCGGAGCGGAGGGCACAGGTAGGGTGGTAGACTGAGACCAGAGAGGAGATGTAGGGTGGTGCTGAGCCATGGAGTGCTTTGTGGATGAGGGTAGTAGTTTTGTACTGGATTCTGGAGTGGATGGGTAGCCAGTGTAATGACTGGCACAAGGTAGAGGCATCGGTGTAATGGTTGGTGAGGAATATGATCCTGGCAGCAGCATTCAGGACAGATTGGAGCGGGGAGAGTTTGGTAAGAGGGAGGCCGATTAGTAGAGAGTTACAATAGTCCAGACGAGAATGAATAAGTGAGACAGTAAGAGTTTTTGCAGAGTCGAAAGTAAGAAAAGGGCGAATTCTAGAAATATTTTTGAGATGCAGATAAGAAGAGCGAGCCAGTGATCGGATGTGGGGGGTGAATGAAAGCTCGGAATCAAGGATGACCCCAAGGCAGCGGGCATGTTGCTTGGGAGTAATGGTGGAACCGCACACGGACATGGCAATGCCAGGCAAAGGTAGGTTAGTAGAGGGAGAGAACACGAGGAGTTCAGTTTTTGACAGGTTCAGTTTCAGATAGAGGGAGGACATGATGTTAGAGACAGCGGTAAGACAATCACTGGTGTTTTCTAAGAAGGTCGGAGTGAAAGCAGGAGAAGAGGTGTATAATTGGGTGTCGTCAGCATAGAGATGGTACTGGAAACCAAATCTACTGATTGTTTGTCCAATAGGGGCAGTATACAAAGAGAAGAGGAGGGGCCTAGGACTGATCCTTGAGGAACCCCAACAGTAAGGGGAAGGGGAGAGGAGGAGGAACCAGCAAAACATACAGTGAAGGATCGGTCAGAGAGATAGGAGGAGAACCAAGAGAGAACGGTGTCCTTGATGCTGATGGAGCGGAGCATAGTGAGGAGGAGCTGATGATCCACAGTGTCGAATGCTGCAGAAAGATCCAAGAGAATTAGCATGGAGTAGTGACCATTAGATTTAGCTGTTAGTAGGTCATTAGAGACTTTAGTGAGGGCAGTTTCAGTAGAGTGTAAAGAGCGGAAGCCAGATTGAAGAGGGTCGAGAAGAGAGTTATCTGAGAGATAGCGGGTAAGACGGGAGTGGACCAGGCATTCCAGGAGTTTAGAGATGAAGGGAAGATTAGAGACAGGTCTATAATTAGCGGCACAGTTTTGGTCGAGGGAGGGTTTTTTAAGTAATGGATGTATGATGGCATGCTTAAATGAGGAGGGAAAAATACCGGAAGTGAGGGAAAGGTTGAATATTTTTGTTATGTGAGAGGTGACAGCCGAGGAAAGGGACTGGAGGAGATGTGACGGAATGGGGTCACTGGTGCAAGTGGTCGGGTGAGAAGATGCAAGGAGCCTGCTTACTTCTTCTTCTGTAACTGGTTCAAAGTCAGAGAGTGAAATAGATGCAGTGGGGGAGGGAGGACAGTGCCTGGTATGAAGAGATTGGGAGATGATTTCCTGTCGAATGTGGTCAATTTTTTCTTTGAAGTAATTGGCCAGATCGTCAGCGCAGAGATCTGTGGTTGGGGCCTGCTCTCTTGGGTTGAGTAGGGACTGGAAAGTGTCAAAGAGACGTTTAGGGTTATTGGACAGTGAGGTGATGAGGGTGTTGAATTAGGTTTGTTTGGAGAGGTGAAGGGCAGAGTTGTATGTTTTTAGCATGAACTTATAATGGATGAAATCTTCGGGTAGATTAGATTTTCTCCACAGACGTTCAGCGCACCTGGAGCACCGCTGCAGGAAATGCAGGATTCTACTATAGGAGTTGTGAAGGTGGGAGAAGTATGAATAGTCTCTGTCCCCCAGGTGTAGGATGCACCAAATATCCACTATCTGTAGTCTGTGAATGTCAGCTTTCAACGTAGCTAAGAATGAGGGAGGAATGGAGGACTTACCCGAGGAAGAGTCAAGTGTCTTGTTCATTATCAGATTCAGGTCGCCTCCTATTATCAGTTGGCCCTCTGCGAATCCCTCCAGCCTGCTCAGATATCGTCGGCATGCATTGATCTGGCCTTTGTTAGGAAGGTAGAGATTAGCCAAAGTATATAATTGATTTGATACACATACTTTCAGGAAAACAAAATGACCGGATCATCCCTATCTTCCCCCACGAGTGAAAACTGAAGATTCTTATGAATAGCTACACTGACTGACTGACCCTGGATCTGGACTTATGATTCGTGCTGTGAAACCAATGTGTGTAATATTTGTTTTTTACTACAGGGTGATGTTCTCTTTGAAAATGTGTCTCTTGAAGAAAAATAGATTGCGTTCCCATCTTATGCATACCATATACTGTAGAACTTTGGATTGCTTCTGAGGGGTATTAAAACAATTGACATTTAAAGAGGCTATCTTGATTGTACACATTCTGTCAACCCCAAGGATAGTTGCTGTAGAGGATCATAGAGAGGGCCAGAACAGGACTGAGGGTAGGGCCTGGGAGGGTAAATAGAAGGTTAGGGAAGGATGGGAAGAAAAGAACAAATGGGGAACAGAAACAGATAAAGAAAAAGATGAAAAAAAGTAAGTAAATATAGAGAATTTAAAGAAAATTCAGGAGCCTAACCAAGGGTAGGCAACTTCCTCAATCCAAGGCTGAGGAAACAGTATTCAGGAAGTCCTCTAGTAACATGGAGAAGATCTCCTAACACCTGCAAGTGCAAGCTTTCTATGTGGGGGGTGTCTCTCAAGACACGGGTACACCATCCACATGGAGTAAGCATCATATCACATTTGCTTGTATAGATCCTAGCATCTAGAAATAAATCAACAAGCACTGTAACTCCAATGCTCCTCCCTATCTCTGGAGAAGCACACAGGTAAGTGGAGTCAATACTAGATTCTCATTGTCTGAAACCTGAAGTCGAAATATGGATTACCGTTATCTCAGCCCGCATGTTGGCTTTCCTTCACCTGAAGAGCTGTTGTCTCATTAGGAGCAAGGTGCCCCTCTTAGTCATGGTTAAGTCCCGATCGACATATGGGTAACCTTGGTCCCGGTACACTTGACAGGGTCCACATCTTTACAAAAATGATAGACAAACAAAGAGCAAGTATCACTATTCTGCAGATTGTGCGGAAGATGGGCGAGAACTTATGCGGCTATATACACCCCGTTGCGGCAGTAGTTGCTGGGAAGGTCTGCGACAGTTGTAGTAAGGCGCCAAATGTTTGTTGGCCAGTCAGTTAACTGAACCTGTGGGAGGTCCAGACTCTCCAGAAATGCCTCCAAGTCCTGGGGATCCCTCAGAGACACCCCTCCTCTTTGATCTCGTACATGCAATTGGAAGGGGAATCTTCATGAATAGGGCATGTTCCGATCTCTCAATACCTCCAGGACAGGATCTAAAGCCCTATGTTTGGCCAGGGTTCTCCAAGACAAGTCTGCCAAGAACTGCAGATGGACTCCATCAAACTCAAAGGGGCCCTTGATCCTGGCTTGCACCTTCATATCCTCTTTGACCCAGTAAAAATTAACCTGGCAGATAACATCCCTCGGCCTGCTGGTGTCATTACTGAATTTTATACCGCCCTCTGTCCTGTTCTCTCTGGGAGGGGGGAGGGGACACAGACTGAGAAGAAGACTGAGAAGAAGAATCTCATGCTGCCATTTTGAGTCCCTGGGGTTTAGTAGCCTGTTGGGTCAGTGAAGGATTTTTGGATATTTCCTGTCTTTGCTGCCCCTGAAGCCATGGGTGTCTCTGCAGTGGAGTGGGAAGAGGACGGTGAGGGCTTTGTGCTCTTCCTGCCCGTAATTCTGCATTCCCCTGATAAGTATTGCACAGTTATGTGACTGTTGAAACACACTCCCCAGAATCCCGAGTTTGCAGGGGTTAATCTCCAGTCCCCTGGAATGTCTCCTCAAACTCCTGGTATCACACTCTGTGTCAATAAGTGCAAATGGCCTCTTCTGCCCTTATCCCCTTATCAGCCCTTATCCCCTTATCAGCCTCTTCTCCCCTTATCACAGTCACACTGAACTCCTCTGTGGGTGGTCCCTGCAGCATCTAATGTCTCTCAAGCTTATCTCCTGACATGGATCTTCAGTGACTCACCTCTGGACCAGACTGAGGGATTAGCTGCACCTGTCCTCCACTCCACCCAACCTTCTAGATGTGGTGCCTGTGCTCCAGAGCTCTCCACAGGTGCTTTTAGTCCATCAGATGCTGGTTTTCTCCATGTGAGCAGCAGGAGCTCTCACATCATGCTTCTGTCCTGTGCCATTACTAGGCCACACCCCAGGACTCAACATAGTTTTAATCAAGAGCAAACAGATTTGGAGCTAAGGGTGTAACTGTAGTGAGCACATGGGTTGCAGTTGCACTTGGGCTTTGGAGGGTAGAGGCACCCAAAATGTCCCTTTGGCTCAACTGAAAAGAGTAACACTAAGGTCGGGGTCACACTTACCGTATGTAAAATCGGTCCAAGTCTCCCTGCCGAGAGTCGCATAAGCGTTCTCCGTATGGTCATCCGTGTGTAATGCGTTTGCAGTGCGATGATGCGATTTTCTCACACCTATGCATCCGGATGGCATCCGGATGACATCCGTATGACATGCTTATGGCTTTACATTTCTCACTACTTTTCCCCATTAACTTTGGGCTCAAATGAGGAAAACGTGTGCATATTTCTCGCAAGTCACACGGATTGTCTGTGTGGTGTCCAATTTTTTCTCGCACCCATAGACTTTCATTGGCGAGACTCGGACGATATACACGCTGGGCCTCTCTGACCTTTCCCGGCACCTGTGCACTGCAGTACTTTGCTCTGCCGTCAACAGGGCAGACAAAGTATACCTGTGCAGGAGCTGCGGCAGGAAGGAAAGAAGAGGACATCATCGTATGAAGATGGGAGGAGTCGGACACGGACCGCGACGCCCATCGGACCGGACTGAACTGGGACCGCCCCTGGGTGAGTATAATATAACCTGTTTTTCTTATCTTGCAGGTTACATCGGGGGCTTATCTACAGCATTACAGAATGCTGTGGATAAGCCCCTGATGGCGGTGGCCTTAGCTTATAGGCAAATTTTTGGGTGACAGATTCCCTTCACATTTTCAGAGGGCCAGCAGGTGCCGTGAA
Organism: Ranitomeya variabilis; assembly: GCF_051348905.1. NCBI lineage: Eukaryota > Metazoa > Chordata > Amphibia > Anura > Dendrobatidae > Ranitomeya > Ranitomeya variabilis. The sequence continues at coordinate 500,772,530 of NC_135234.1, read as the reverse complement.
ACCAGAGTTTGGGAAGGGCCCTCAGGTGACCCTGTATAATTCATTTGGGGGAGCTCTCACTCCTATATTTGGGTGGTCCCTCCCTCATTCCAAATTGTTAGCTAGAGAGTGGAATACATATTCCCCATCACTTTATAATGCCAGCTAAAACATGCCCATTTGAATTTTGGCCTTCACACGCCACCACCACCACATACACCGCCATGTCATTATGTGGCCCTCGCTTCTCATTTTTAGAGGGCCAGCAGGTGCTGTGAAACCCGAGTTTGAGAAGGGCCCTCCCTCAGGTGGCCCTGTATCAAACATTTGGGAGGGCTCTCATTCCTACATTTGGGAGGTCCCTCCCTTATTTCAAATTGTTAGCTAGATAGTGGAATTCATATTCCCCGTCACTTTATAATGCCAGCTAAAACATGCCCATTTGAATTTTGGCCTTCGCACGCCACCACCACCACATACACCGCCGTGTCATTATGAGGCCCTCACTTCACATATTCAGAGGGCCAGCAGGTGCCATGAAACCTGAGTTTGAGAAGGGCCCTCAGATGGCCCTGAATCATACAATTGGGACGGCTCTCAGGTGACCCTGTATAATTCATTTGGGGGAGCTCTCACTCCTATATTTGGGTGGTCCCTCCCTCATTCCAAATTGTTAGCTAGAGAGTGGAATACATATTCCCCATCACTTTACAGTGACAGCTAAAGCATGCCCATTTGAATTTTGGCCTTCTTCCGCCACAACGACCACATCCACTGCCATGTCATTATGTGGCTCTCGCTTCACATTTTCAGTGGGCCAGCAGGTGCCGTGAAACCTGAGTTTTGCGAGCTCCGCAGTTCATGTTGGCCACCAGATCCCAATGGAGCCACTGTCATAGTGAGTGAAGCTGAGTCACCCAACAGAGTAGTGGGGTACTCAGTACCGGGTCCGGTCGCATTTAAAGGGGTGGTCATGGTGGCAGCGAACCGGTCCGTGGCCCTGGGCACCCAAGTAAAAGGGACGGCCTTTAAAGGGGTTGTGGAAATAATGAAGGTTCGTAACGCCACCTGTGGTTCTCGGTCAGAGGTGACTGACATTGCTTAAAGGGGTCCTCTGGGGGTGATCGCTTCCCACAGGTGAAGCAGTGTCCCCAGGGCTCCCGGTGTATTTGGCAGGGATGGCAAATGCCATCACATGAATGGAGAACACAGGATTGCAGTCTTTACCTGGTTTACTGGTGTTGAGCAGCCTCAGTCCAGGGTACCGGCAACAGGTGTAGATGGAGTCCAGGCAGCCTGAAGACAAGTGGAAAGCCCCTTGACATGTCAGTTTGGGAGCCTTCTACTATGCACTGGTCTGTAGTCCTTTGCTTCCTGTAGCTGTCTATCAAGGTCCTCTTTCTTCCCCTGTCCAGGGACAGTAGCTGCACGGTAGGCAACTTGAGCCATCTCTTTAGGGTCTCTGTCCACGGTGACTCCAGGCTCTGATTGCTACTGTACCTCAGGTATTATGTGGGCAAGTCTCTTTTAGTTTCCTGCCCTCCGATTCTGCCGTAGGACCTGTAGTTCCTCATGACCTCGGGCTCCCGGTGCCTGATTTCTGTGCTCAGCTAGAGACACCCAGTCACAGCCTTTCTCTAGGTCCTAAGTCCTTCTGTACTTCTTCACTGTCTGCTACCAACTGTCAACTGTCCGCTTGTCTGCACCAGACTACCTGACTTCTCCTCCAGACCAGGATGTAAATAGGGAAGTTTCCCTTAAACAGGGTTTAAAGCTCCCCCTTCTGGCCTGGAGTCAGAGTGTGTTGTATGTAAGGTTACCTGCCAAAGGGATTCCTCCTGTCTCCAGGCATGGCATTATCCTCCCCGAGAGGAAGGCAATACCACTGTGGTACATGAACTCCTGGGTTGCCACAAAGCCACTGTAAGGTGAATATAATACATGAGATGGGGTTGCTGTATGCTCAATGTCAGTAAATTGGATTCTACCAGACACCAAAAGCATTAGAATTAAATTCTGAATACAGTGTATGGAAGCGAGGGTCTGTACTGTATTGTGGTCAGTCTGTCAGGCCTGAAAGCCATGTCAGGAACATGTACAAGCCTCATTTTACTTTTAAGCAGTCTCCTCAAGGGAAAGAGACAGGAGTGCCATTGACCAATCTGCACAAGTCTATGCACTTCTTCTGGAAACTACCTAACCAGGCAGAATTTCTCTTTTACATGGTTTTGAGCAACAATGAAGTAACTAACAATTTGGGAAGAGGCATATACAGTATGCTGACAAGGTAAAACTGAACGCTGCGCTGGAACAATGAACTGGATGTGGTTGCTGACTGTTGTGTCTGTGCAACAGCAGGTTGTGGGCAAGAGGCATCAGCGTCTCCTTCCTAGACATCAGATTGGGAAGGACGTAACACAGGGGAAGGGCCAGTGGTTTCACCCTCAGACACAGATTTTGTGTCCAGGCATTCGCCCACCTACTGGGGTGCTGGGTATGTGAGCAGTATATGGCGTATCCTAACTGAGGTATTATGTTGATTTTCCCTTTATAAAGGGAGATGTGTGGGTAAGATTTTCCGAACTAAGAGCACATATATAGAGCATGTTTCCTTACTCATATTATTATTCTGTGTAAGGCTGAAACCTGAAAAAGTGTGTGGAGCATATTAATGCATTGATGTTCCACAATGTCCAAGAGCAGACCCCAAAATCAACATCAGGCTCCTAGATACACGCTTAAAGAGACTATGAGAAGGGAAAAACAAAAAAATATAATATTAAAATTTATAGAGATTGAGAGTAGAAATTTGACCATTGCACAATGTACAAAGGTTTCCAAAATTACCCAAGGGGTCTGAATCATACATGCTGAAGGAGACCAGGATGGGGACCTCATAAAAAATTTTGCAGTTACTATCATTGCAAGAGATAGGAACTACAACTTTCACCATTGCACAATGTGCAAAGTTTTCTAAAAATGACCCAAAGGGTCTGTATCATACATGCTGAAAGAGACCATGATGGGGATCTCACAATACAGTTTGCAGTTATTGTAAAAGGTAGAGATAGGTAGTACAAGTTTCACCATTGTACAATGTGCAGTTTTCCAAAAATTACCCAAGGGCCTGTATCATACATGCTGAAAGAAACCGTGATGGGGACCTCACAATACATTTTGCAATTATTAGAATAGATAGAGATGGAGACGAGTACAAGTTTCACCATTGCATAATGTGCAAATTTTTCCAAAAATTACCCAAGGGGTCTGTATCATACACGCTGAAAGAGACTGTGATGGGGACCTCACAATACATTTTGCAGTTATTAGAATATGTAGAGATAGGGAGTACAAGTTATACCAATGCACAATTTACAAAGGTTTCCCAAAATGTTAAAATATTACCCACGTGGAGTATACATACAGTATATGACCAAGTAAATGTTACAGAAGCAGGAGGAGTAGGATGTAATTTCCTGAACAAAATGGGTTAGGATGGTAAGGCACTGATGTTAAGACAACTTCCAAAAAAGAACATTAGGGCTGCATTTACACTAGGTTGCTATCATCCGTAGGACTTACAAGGGCAGAGGAAATCTAGCGCGTGTTCAATTTTAGAGTAGTCAACCTGTCTGCATTTTCCACTGACAGGTGTGTGCGCCTATCATTTATGATTGCAGCGGCCAAACTAAAAACCCCCTCAGACAACACACTTGCGGCAGGACATGGCAGTGCCTCCAAGGTGTACAAAGAGAGGTCGGACTAAGTGTGCAGCTTGGACAACCAATAGTTAAAGGGCACTGAAGAATCAGGAAGGATGCTGGTATGGTCATTTAAGTACTCCTTCACCATCTTGGTCAACTTCTCCCTCCTCATTATAGTTACACCCACAGATAGCCCTTGCTGATGTGACGGTTTCATGAAAATGGCCCAGTTGGTGGACATCCCATCCCCGAGTTGTACCTGGTGTGCGTGTCCCTCCCCTGTAATCCTTGTGGGTGAAAAGAGCTGTAACCTCTGCCAGCAGCATTTTCTGAGGATAATCTATTCAGCAAGTCTTCCACAAAGGCCCTCTGGCATGCATGCACTGAAAATGGCATATTTGCCTCCGACATGGGAAAAGGAAATTTCTCCTTGTACCGTGGATCAAGAAAGGTAGAAGGCCAGTATTTCATGGTGGAGAAAAAATGTCTTTCTAGCCAGGGTCTTGGAAAAAGCATCTGGAAATGAATTGTGCCATGTGTGGCTGACTACAAAGAGTCAAATGTTCAATTTTTTTATATTGCCTTTATGACACATGCCAACAGCAGACTCAGTGAAATTACTTGTAAATAGTGATGTTTGCTTATCTCTGCATGCTTTCCGCCAGTCGCACAACTGCTAGATAAATATATGCTCTTTATTTCACCAATTGAATTTTTATGACCCACGTCAACAGCAGACTCAAGAAAATTTTGGGCACTGGTAAATTGTGACATTTGCATATCTCTGCAGGCTTTGCAGAAGTTGTACAACTGCTAGGTAAAGATACGCTATTTATTTAACCAATAGAAAATTAATATTTTTTTAGATCACCTTTCTGACACACGGCAACATCAGACTAAGAAAAATTATTGCCACTGGTAGTTTGTGACATTTGCGCATCTCTGCAGGGTTTGCAACAGTCACACAACTGCTAGATGAAGATATACTATTTATTTAACCAATAGAAAATTTTAATTTATTTAGATCACCTTTACGAAACATGCTGACAGCAGATTAAGGAAAATTATTGCCACTGGTAAATTGTGACACTTTGCGTATCTCTGCATGGTTTGCGACAGTCTCACAACTGCTAGATAAAGATACGCTAGTTATTTAAACAATAAAAAATTTGTATTTTTTTTATATCGCCTTGCTGACACATGGTAACAGCAGTCTAAGTAAAATTATTGCCAGTGGTAAATTGTGATGTTTGTATATCTCTGAATGGTTTGTGCCAGTCGCACAACTGCTAGATGAAGATACGCTATTTTGTAACCAATAGAAAATTAGTTTATTTTTAGATTGCCTTTCTGACACATGGCAACAGCAGACTAAGGATAATTATTGCCACTGGTAAATTGTGATGTTTGCGTATCTCTGCAGAGTTTGCGACTGTTGCACAACTGCTAGATGAAGATACGCTATTTATTTAACCAATAGAATTTTTTTATTTTTTATATCATCTTTATGAGACACACCAACAGAAGACTCAGGGAGATTGCTGGTAAATAGTGATGTTTCCGTAGTTCAGCTGTTTTTGCGCCAGTCGCGCAACTGCTAGATAAATATTACCTACTTCAGCAATAGGCAAGGAATATTATTCAGCAATTAGCTTTAAAAAGGACGTTACTATATGCTGGCACTGATGAATATTATTTAGCTGTAAAGAACATTTTTTTATATGCTGGTATGCAGGGATATTATGCAGCCCCCGAAAAATTGGTTTAGTATATGCTGGTACTAACTAATATTATTTGGCTCTGAAAAGAGCTGCTTATCTCTTCCTAATCCCACAGTCTTTTCCTAAACGATACAACACAATGCAAACTAGCAGAGATCTCCGGCATGTACTTGCAATGATGAGAACACGCAGGTGCCTGCCTTTCACTTTCTCTCTTATTAAATATCTCCCTACTATATCTCCACCTAACAGAGAACTAATCTTCACCCTCAGTAGCTCTCAAAAAAGCTTTTCGGAATCACAAACTCTATTCCCTGCTATCACTCTCCCTACGCTCACACTACGCTCTCACTACGCTGTTTCCAACTGCAGTGTGCGCAAGATGGCACCGGCAGGCACTAAATATCCCCTATGACACTGTAAGGCCAGCCAGTCACAGTAATGCCACACCAAAGATGACACCGGCATTACTGTGATTGGCAAGCATGTTCATGTTCATGTTCATTGGCTGCTAATAAAGCGCCAAGCGCTTTTTTTCCCCTCATTTTCACTGCTGGCAACATATCCCCCAATCCTGCCCCCTTCATACATACCACTAATCCTCACCCCTATCCTTCTCACACTATGAGAAACTACTGCAATCCCTCACACTTAAAATCTGTGCAACTGACCCCCATCCCCCTGCTTCCTCTCTCTGGGGCACTTTGGAATGCCAGCTCTGTCTACAACAAGCTCCACATGATCCACAATCTCTTTACTTCCCTCAACCTTTCCTTCCTAACCCTCACTGAGACCTAGCTGACACCCCCTGACATGGCCTCCACTGCTGCACTAAGTTACGGTGGCCTCCACTTTACCCACACTCCTCGCTCTGGCAACAGACATGGCGGGGGAGTGGGTTTCCTTCTTTCCAAAAACTGTTACTTCAACCCTATCCAACCCCCACCCTCCCTTATCCTCCCTTCTTTCGAGGTTTACTCTGTCCGTATCTACTCTCCCTCTAATCTCCAAATGGCTGTCATATACCGACCACCGGGCTCAGCTTTCTCAGCTTCTTCACTTTCTCTCTGCTGATATCCCCACCATCATAATGGGTGACTTTAATATCTCTACTGACACCCGCCAGCCAGCAGCTTCCAAGCTCCTGGCCCTTACCTCATCCTTTGGACTTACTCAGTGGTCCTCCACAGCCGCCCACACAGACGGACATACACTAGACCTCATCTTCACCCGCCTCTGTTCCTTATCTAATCTCACAACCTCTCCCTTCCCCCTATCTGACCACCATCTACTCACCTTCTCATCCTTGTCCTCCTCACCCGCCCCCCATGTCCAGCCAGTACCACATCCTTGCAGAAACCTTGCACACCTAGACATTCACAGACTCTTAGATTCTCTTATACCCCTGTCCTCCATATCTTCACTCCACGACACGAATAGCGCCACCGCTCTCTATAACTCCACCCTCACATCAGCCATAGACTCAGTCTCCCCTCTCATGCATGGCAAAGTGCGACAAATTAATAGGCAACCCTGGCATAACAACCTCACCAAAAAACTCCGACAAGCATACAGGGTCATGGAGCGGCGTTGGAAAAAAACACACCTGCCAGATAACTTCACCACTTTCAAACAAGCTACACTTGCCTTCAAACTAGCCCTCACTTCTGCTAAACAGACCTCCTTCTCTAACCTTGTATCTTCACTATCCCACAACCCAAAACAACTGTTCAGCACATTTAACTCTCTCCTCCAACCGCCACTGCCACCTACTTCAAAAACAAGATCGACCAAACAAGGCAAACCTTTACTGTTCCACCACCCCAACCACTCCATATACCAGACCTCTGCCCTTCCCCAATAGCTTCCCTCTCCAACATCACTGAAGGAGAACTTACTCGCCTCCTTTCCACATGATACCTCACCACCTGTGCACTTGACCCTATCCCTTCCCACCTGCTCCCCAACCTCACTAACATGCTCATTCCAGCCCTAACCCATCTCTTCAACCTATCGCTATCTTCTGGTACTGGTACTTTTCCCTCTGCCTTCAAACATGCCACCATCACACCCATCCTCAAAAAAGCTAACCTTGACCCTACTGCTATGCCCAGCTATCGCCCCAAATCACTGCTCCCGTTTGCTTCCAAACTTCTTGAGCAGCATGTCCATGGTCAACTTTGCTCCCGCCTCTCATCTAACTCTCCTTGACAACCTCCAATCTGGCTTCCGCCCCACCACTCCACTGAAACTGCTCTGACCAAAATTACTAATGACTTACAGCCAAAGCTAACAGACAGTTCTCCATCCTTCTCCTTCTCGACCTGTCCTCTGCTTTTGACACAGTCGACCACTGCCTACTGCTACAGATTCTTTCTTCCCTCGGCATCAAAGGCCTTGCCCTGTACTGGATTGCCTCATACCTTTCTGACCGTACATTTAGCGTTTCCCACTCCCACACCACCTCCTCACCCCGCCCCCTCTATGTTGGAGTCCCTCAAGGCTCTGTCCTAGGGTCTCTACTTTTTTCCATCTATACCCTTGGCCTAGGACAACTCATAAAGTCCATTGGCTTCCAGTACCACCTATATGCAGACGACACTCAGATCTACCTCTCTGGCTCAGATGTCACCTCTCTTCTGTCCAGAATCATCGAGTGTCTGTCAGCCATATCCTCCTTCTTCAATTCTCGCTTCCTAATACTCAATGTAGGCAAAACTGAACTCATCTTTCCCCCATCTCGCGTATCCCCCCTACCTGATCTATCTATTATGGTAAACGGCATCATGCTCTCTCCCACACCTGAAATCTGCTGCCTTGGGGTAACTCTCGATTCTGCCCTGTCCTTCAAACCGCACGTACAAACTCTTGCCACCTCCTGTCACCTCCAACTCAAAAATATTGCCAGAATCCATCCGTTCCTCACCCCACAATCTACTAATACTCTTGTGCATGCCCTCATCATCTCCTGCCTCGATTACTGCAACACCCTCCTCTGTGGCCTCCCCGCTAACTCCCTACCACCGCTCCAGTCTGTCCTCAACTCTGCTGCTCGGCTAATCCACCTCTCTTCGCTACTCCCCTGCTTCACCCCTCTGCAAATCCCTCCACTGGCTCCCAATTCCCCAACGAATCCAGTTCAAACTACTAACACTGATATACAAAGCCATCCACAACCTGTCCTCTCCCTATATCTCTGAACTATTTTCCCACTATCTTCCCTCACGTAATCTTCCATCCTCCCAAGACCTCCTACTCTCCTCCACACTTATTGTTTCTTTCCTCAAACAACCGCTTCCAAGATTTCTCCCGAATATCACCCATCCTCTGGAATTCCACACCTCAACACGTCCTATTATCCACCACCCTTGGATCCTTCAGACGGAACCTGAAAACCCATCTCTTCAGGAAAGCCTACCGCCTGCAATAACCATTCTACCGCCTCACCAGCCACCTGAGCTGCCGCCTCACCAACCACCTGAGCTGCTGACTCACCAACCACCCAAGCTGCCGCCTCACCAACCACCCGAGCTGCCGCCCCACCAACCACCTGAGCTGCTGCCGTCTCACCAACCACCCAAGCTGCTGCCTCACCAACCACCCAAGCTGTTGCCCCACCAACCACCTGAGCTGCCACCCCACCAACCACCTGAGCTGCCGCCTCACCAACCACCCAAGCTGCCGCCTCACCAACCACCCGAGCTGCCACCCCACCAACCACCTGAGTTGCTGCCATCTCACCAACCACCCAAGCTGCCGCCTCAGCAACCACCCAAGCTGTCGCCCCACCAATTACCTGACCTGCCGCCCCACAACCACCTGAGCTGCCGCCTCACCAACCACTCGAGCTGCCACCCCACCAACCACCTGAGCCACTGCCGCCCCACCAACCACCCGAGCTGCCGCCTCACTAACCACCCGAGCTGCCGCCTCACCACCACCAGAGCTGCTGCCTCACCACCACCAGTGCTGCAGCACACCGACCTCCTGTCTCTTCCCCATTATCCCGAAGAATGTAAGTCCGCAAGGACAGGGTCCTCTCCCCTCTGTACCAGTCTGTCATTGTAAATTTGTTTACTGTTAACGATATCTATAACCCTGGTATGTAACCCCTTTTCACATGTACGGCGCCATGGAATTAATGGTGCTATAGAAATAAATAATAATAATAAAAACATGCTGGGTGGGTCACTCGATTATACCAAGGCAAATAGCAAATTACTCACTGAGTAACGAATAGCCCGAATAGTGTACTATTCATACGAGTAACGAATAGTGGCGAAGATATTCGCTCATCACTAGAATTAACCCTGTGCAGTCCAGAGCACAGATGATGGCTCTGCCATAGCCTAATAAAGTGAACAAAATAGGATAGATCCATCCCATCCAGAATCTTCTTTAATATTCAAGGCTATATGCACCTGAAATGCCTAGATAGATACTATTTTTAAGATGAAAGTTTTATTACATATCCTCTGGTTTCTACTTATCGAAATAAAGAAGGTTACATGTCCATCAGGATGGATCTTTCCTTCCTTGCTCCCTTGCATTGTTTGCCTTTACACTTAGTTGCTTTCTTTAGGATATACAGGTGCTTCTCACAAAATTAGAATATCATGAAAAAGTTAATTTATTTAAGTTCTTCAATACAAAAAGTTAAACTCATATATTATAAAGAGTCATTACAAACAGAGTGATCTATTTCAAGTGTTTATTTCTGTTAATGCTGATAATTATGGCTTACAACCAATGAAAACTCAAAAGTCATTATCTCAGTACATTAGAATACTTTGTTACACGAGCTTGAAAAATGATTTTAAAATCCGAAATGTTGGCCTGCTAAAATGTATATTCAGTTAATGCACTCAATACTTGGTCAGGGCCCCTTTTGCATCAATTACTGCATCTTTGAGGCGTGGCATGAAGGTGATCAGCCTGTGACACTGCTGAGGTGTTATGGAAGCCCAGACTGCTTTGATAGCAGCCTTCAACTCATCTGCATTGTTGGGTCTGGTGTTTCTCATCTTCCTCTTGACAATACCCATAGATTCTCTATGGGATTAAGGTCAGGCAAGTTTGCTGACCAATCAAGCACAGTGATACTGTTGTTTTTAAACCAGGTATAGGTACTTTTGGCAGTGTGGACAGGTGCCAAGTCTGCTGGAGAATGAAATTTCCATCTCTAAAAAGCTTGTCGGCAGAGGGGAAGCATGGAGAGCTCTAAAATTTCCTGGTAGACGGCTGTGCTGACTTTGGTCTTGATAAAACACAGTGGACTTACACCAGCAGATTACATGGCTCCCCAAACCATCACTGACTGTGGAAACATCACACTAGACCTCAAGCAGCTTGGAATGTGTGCTTCCCCACTTCTCGTCCAGACTCTGGGACCTTGATTTCCAAATGAAATGCAAAATTTACTTTCATCTGAAAACAAAACCTTGGACCACTGAGCAACAGTCCAGTTCTTTTTCTCCTTGACCCAGGTAAGACGTTTCTGGCATTGTCTATTGGTCATGAGTGGCTTGACACAAGGAATGCGACACTTGTAGCCCATGTCATGGATACGTCTGTGTGTGGTGGCTCTTGAAGCAATGACTCCAGCAGCAGTCCACTTCTTGTGAATCTCCCACAAATTTTTGAATGGCCTTTTCGTAACAATCCTTTCAAGGCTGTGGTTATCCCGCTTGCTTGTGCACCTTTTTCTACCACACTTTTTCCTTCCACTTAACTTTCCATTAATATGCTTGGATACAGCACTCTGAACAGCCAGCTTCTTTAGCAATGACCTTTTGTGGCTTACCCGGTGGAGTGTGTCAATGACTGCCTTCTGGACATCTGTCAAGTCAGCAGTCTTCCCCATGGTTGTGAGCCTACTGAAACTGACTAATGGAGCTTTTTAAATGCTTAGGAAGCCTTTGCAGGTGTGTTTTGTTAATTATTCTAGTTTACTGAGATAACAACTTTTGGGTTTTCATTGGCTGTAAGCCATAATCATCAACTTTAGCTGAAATAAACTCTAGTGATGAGCGAGTATACGCGTTACTTGGGTTTCCCCAAGCATGTTCGGGTAGTCTCCGAGTATTTTGGCGGGCTTGGAGATTTAGTTTTCGTCACCGCAGCTGCATGATTTGCTGCTGCTTGACAGCCTGAATACATGTGGGGGTTGCTGGTTTGTTAGGGAATTCCCACATGTATTCACCCTGTCTAGCAGCCGCAAATCATGCAGCTGGGGTGACAAAAACTGAATCTCCAAGCATGCCAAAATACTCGGAGACCACCTATCCGCTCCTCACTTGTTAACCTCTATGACATATCAATGGCTGTAAACAAAGAGAAACTTGTAAATGACTCATGAAAGAATAAAGTTACGTTAAAACCAAGTACACCATTGTTTTTCTTGTGAGTTTCTCAATAAGTTTGATGTGTCACATGACCCTCTTCCCATTGGAAAAAATAAAGTTGGATCCAAAATGGCCGACTTCAACCATTGTTTTTCTTGTGAGTTTCTCAATAAGTTTGATGTGTCACATGACCCTCTTCCCATTGGAAAAAATAAAGTTGGATCCAAAATGGCCGACTTCAAAGGGGCCGCCATGGTCACCACCCATCTTGAAAACTTTTCGCCGTCCCATATACTAATGTGCCACAAACAGGAAGTTGATATAACCAACCATTCCCATTTTATTTAGGTGTATCCATATACATGGCCCACCCTGTAGATCACTCTGTAATGACTTTATATAATATATGAGTTTCACTTTTTGCATTGAAGAACTAAAATAAATTAACTTTTTGATGATATTCTAATTTTGTGAGAAGACCCTGTACACTGGAACTAGGAATAAGGTATGCGACTTATGATATCTGTCTCATAAAAACTGGCTATACTAAGGGCCTATCATACTGCATTTTCTCCTACATTCAGTGACTCTGTCTGTACCATTATAGTCAATGGCCTCGTCAGCGCATATGCCTGAATACTATTTTACAGGGAGGTCGGATATGAGACCCAACAGGGTTATTGAACATAGTAGAAGATGCAATGTGAAAGCAGTGATCAGCTTATACGGTAAACGCTATGGCTTGCCGAATAAGCCCTGACCCGATCAAATCCGCTCATCTCTTCTCATGATCTACATGAGACCCACATAACCTCCCTATTTTCAGCAGGAGACCCACATAGCCTCCCCTTGATCAGCTGGAGACTCCACATAGCTTCTCCGTCAGCATGAGACCCCTTATAGCCTCTCTATGTCCAGCATGAGGCCCCACATAGCCACCTCATGTCCAACATGAGAGCCCCATAGCGTCCCCATGTCCAGCATGAGAGCCCCAAAGTTTCCCCATATCCAGCATGAGTGCCCCATAGCCTCCCATGTCCAGCATGGGAGACCAATTGCCTCCCCATGTCCAGCATGAGAGACCCGTTGCCTCCCCATGTCCAGCATGAGAGCCCCATAGCCTCCCCATGTCCAGCATGAGACCCCCATAGCCTCCTCTTTTCCAGCATGAGACCCACATACCTCCCCATGTCCAATATAAGACCACCATAGCCTCTTCTTGTCCAGCATAAGACCCCCAAAGCCTATCTATGCCCAGCATGAGACCGCATAGCCTCCTCATGTCCAGCATTAGACCCCATAGCCTGCTTTTGTCCAGCAAGAGACACCCATAGCCTCCTCTTGTCCAGCTTGAGACCTCAATAGCCTCCTCTTGTCCAGCATGAGACCCCATAACCTCCCCATGTCCAGCATGAGAGCATGAGACCCCCATAGCCCTCTCTTGTCCAGCATGAGACCCCATAGCCTCTCTATGTCTAGCATGAGACCCCCATAGCATCCTCTTGTCCAGCATGAGACCCCATAACTTCTGCATGTCCAGCATGAAACCCCAATAGCCTCCCTATGTCCAGCCAAACATCCCATACACTCAGATGCACTGACTCTGGAGAGGTACGAAAAAGAAGCGTTTAGACAGCTTAGGAATAAAGAGACATACACCCAATTGGCACAAAATCCCCTGTCTAAATTCCAGAGCCAACTCCAGACTATTGTGGAGCTGGCGTTCGAAAGGGGGATTATCACCAAAAAGGTTCTGGGGGGACTTCTTCCACTGAACCCAGTTGTGCCCACTTTCTATCTCCTCCCCAAGGTCCACAAAGATCCTGTCTCTCCACCAGGGCGTCCGATTGTCTCTGGCATAGGGGGGCTTTGCGATATGACATGCAAATTCATTGAATACTATCTTCGTCCACAGGTGGAGACGTTACCCTCCTATGTCAGGGATACTACGGACGTCCTAAAACGGGTTGATGGCCTTGTTGTGGAGGGGGATATGCTGCTGGTTACAGCGGACGTAGAATCTTTATATACTAGCATTCGACATGTGGATGGCATGAGGGCGACCAGGTTTTTCCTTGAGGCAAGCAATTTGGAGCCGGATCTGCGTGAGCTGATACTGGAACTGTTGGATTTCATTTTAACCCATAACTTTTTTGTTTTCAAAGATCGTTTTTTCCTTCAGAGACAGGGCACTGCCATGGGGGCGGCCTGTGCGCCTTCTTATGCTAATTTGTTTTTGGGTTTTTGGGAGAGAGATGTTTTTTGTGGTGGGGCACAGGCCGCCCCCCAAATCCTTGGCTGGTATCGTTATATCGACGATGTCCTGTTTATTTGGCATGGCCCTGTCTCTGAGTTGCAAGATTTTATGGTGGGTTTGAACCACAATGATTCCAATATCAGACTCACATATATGTATCATCAAAATGAAATTTCCTTTCTCGATATTACGCTAAAAGTGCAAGGAAATGGCCTCATTTATACAGATATGTACAGAAAGGAAACCGCGGTCAATGCCCTCTTGCACTCCACATCGTCGCATCCACCCTCCACGATAAGAGCCATCCCCATTGGGCAATTCCTTCGGGCCCGGAGGATTTGCACCTCAGACTTAGCATTTGAGAGGCAGGCGGTGGATCTTGGGGAGCGATTTAGACAAAGAGGGTACAGTGGTCGCTCCATTAGGAAGGGCTATGTCAGAGCCAAAAAAACTAAAAGAGATGCACTATTGGCTGGTGGAAAAAATGGGAACAAAAAGAGAAAAGAATGGGACGGTCAACCTAGATTTGTATCCACATACAATCACAAATGGGATACTATGAGATCTATCATGAGTAAACATTGGTCGGTTTTGTTAACTGACCCAGCATTACGGAAATGCCTATCAGAGCAACCTTTAATGACAGCACGGAGAAGTACCAATATACGGGACATCTTGGTGCATAGTCACTATGTGGCCAAGACTCCTAGCATTTTTGGAGTTGGACCACAAAAAAATGGCTTCTTCCCGTGCGGGAGCTGCATGGCATGTAGGAATTTGGTTAGATCCACATCTTTCACCTCATCAGATGGAAAAACCTTTGAAATAAGGAAACATATTACTTGCAGCACGTCCGGCGTGGTATACTACGCGGTATGTACATGCAAGTTAATATATGTTGGATTAACGTCCCGTGAATTACGGGTACGTGTACGAGAACACGTGCGGGACATCATGGGTGCTCGGGGGGTGGAAGATGTGGAGAATTTAAAACCAATACCTAGGCACTTCCGTTTATATCATGACTGTAATCCCAAACATTTAAAAATCTGGGGGATTGACAGGATACATACAGGTATCAGAGGAGGAGATCTGAAACGCCGTCTTGCACAATGTGAGTGCAGATGGATCACGTTGTTGAACACCATTGCTCCATTAGGGCTCAATGAGAGTCTGAGCTTTAGTTCCTTTTTATAATAACTTTATGTCTCCTGTATTTTATATATGTTCTTTTTTTAAATGTGTGTTGTGTATTGTGTTATTTACTTTTTTTCTTTTATTTATTTATTTTTGTTATGTAGTTATGATCTTGCTTTCCATCATATTTACGCAAGTGATATGCCGTGTCCGGAGTGGATATGTTGGATCCAGATATGATGCCGTTTTCAGCTAGGGGCCGTCGTATTAGACCTTGGACATTCTGGGCTGTGCTATCGATGGACAACTGAATTCCTTATGTTTGGCAATATATATATAAATTGCACTTTTTTTACTTTTGCCATGATGTGCTTAATGTTTTAGTCGGGTTTTTGTCACATTTATATAATATTTTGGTATATATATTTATGATATGTGTTTTCTTATAGATTTCCTTCACTTGTTTTTTTCACTTATTATTCATTGAGGTTATTTTTTCTGGTTTCATTTTTTCTTTTCTTTTCTCTTTCACTTATATATTCACGTTTATTAATATTATCACATGCCAATCGATGGGGGGATAGCACAGTATGTATTAAAATATGCATACAATATATAGCTGCACAGCATTAACCAGAATGAGTAGATACCTTTGCGATATGGCTGCTGGAAGTATCTGGCAGCTTTTTCCCTAGTGCGCATGTCCGTTGTGGTCCGTACTTCGGGGCATCATGGGCGGCGCCTCCTAATGACGTCTGCGGCTCAGTGGCGTCACTTGTACGCGGCTGTGGACCGCGGCGCCATGCTGGGCGCTGAACAGGATGCAAGTCCCGGCGTGATCAACATGCGACATGCGCCGCAATTAGGGATATATGGATCCGGTGTCCGGACACAATAAAAACCAGCATAACTCAATGCACTGCACCGCCCCCTGACGAAGCCGACGCGAAACGCGCGTTGGGGCTCCGGTGGTGTCCCCTGTGTCTCTGCTATAATGGGTAAGAGGGATTTAGCCAGGCTTAACATGGTACCATTTTGAAATAGACTCTATAAGGGGATCCCTGTAAATGTAATATAGTGGCCAGTCTGGGTTTTCTCCCTCTTCCGGTACATTGCACTACCAGCACTTTACTAATTAAAATTAGCAGAGAATAATTTGGGGTTACTATCGCAGTGATTTTTTCAGTGTTTTTTCTAGTTCTCCTCACTGTTCAGTTTATATATTGTATTTAATGTGATTTTATTGTACATGAAAGGTTTTTTTGACTAATAAAAAGTAATTTATATATTTCATTAAGTGGACTTGTACTCCGTTTCTCTTTGAGTTTATATGAAATGCTGGTGGAGTGTCCCTATATATGTTAGGTGATCTCCTTATACGCTTTGGTATAAAACACATGATTATGAGCATGTGTGGGAGACCCTCTATAGTAGTATCCATTGTGGGATGTGTTTATTATACTAAGGGCCTATCATACTGCATTTTCTCCTACATTCAGTGACTCTGTCTGTACCATTATAGTCAATGGCCTCGTCAGCGCATATGCCTGAATACTATTTTACAGGGAGGTCGGATATGAGACCCAACAGGGTTATTGAACATAGTAGAAGATGCAATGTGAAAGGGGCCTTATACACTCATGATATGGTACAATTAATGTTCACGATGTAGTTGAATTTTTCATGTTATTTTAGGTAATTCTACAATACTTCTGTGGAAAGATTATGTTCACAGTCTCTGTCCTCTGCCAGGCACAAAATGAACTTTCCCTAGAATCTACTCTAAAATAGGTGACAGGTTCACTTGAAATAATTTAATTAACTTTTTTCTTACTATACTTTAAATAAAAGACTCTCATAGTGTTCAAAGAATATAAATCCAATACACATGTTGTCTTTCCTGCTCCTTTTGATTAAGAAGTAAGAGGAAGTTATGACAGGACTTCCCTGGGAAAATGTCACAAGGCTTCCCACTGGCCAAGATAAAAAGGAACCTTGCAGAGGGAATGAAGATATTTCCATGTGCCCTTTCCTATGTTTGATGAGATTATGTAGTTTGTTGCAAGGTCCTACTAATGGAGTGTGAGGAGCCTAGAACGTTATTGAAATTTGAAATGATCATGATATAGTCAGATATTAGAAGTACATTAATTTATAGCTGATCCATTTAATCATTTTAGTTAACCAAAAATTCTCTTGACATGTTTCTATAGAATTTTTGCATTTTCTGCTATTACATTATCTTGCTTTCTGTTTTATAACATTCCCATCAACATGAAAAAAACCTGTGACAAATATGTGCTGAAACATCTATTTAAAAATTGTGGAACAGATTTAGACATTCAGGTCTAAAGGGAACCTGTCACCCGCAAAATCAAAGGTGAGCTAAGCCCAGCGGCATCAGGGGCTTATGTACAGCATTCTGTAATGCTGTAGATAAGCCCCCGATGTATCCTGAAAGATGAGTAAAAGAGGTTAGATTATACTCACCCAGGGGCGGTCCCGCTGCCGTCCAGTCCAATGGGCATCGCGGTCCGGTCCGGGGCCTCCCATCTTCTTATGATGACGTCCTCTTCTTGTATTCACGCTGCGGCTCCGGCACAGGCGTACTTTGCCTGCCCTGTTGAGGGCAGAGCAAAGTACTGCAGTTTGCAGGCGCCGGGAAAGGTCAGAGAGGCCCAGTGCCTGCGCACTGCAGTACTTTGCTCTGCCCTCAACAGGGCAGACAAAGTACGCCTGTGCTAGAGCCACAGCGTGAAGACAAGAAGAGGACATCGTCCTATGAAGATGGGAGGCCCCGGACCGGACAGCGAGGCCCATCGGATCAGACCGCCAACCCAGGTGAGTATAATCTAACCTCTTTTTCTCATCTCATCATAGGGGCCACATGAGGCCATGACTGTTGTGGACAACCGAACCAATAGGCTGAAATTAATTCTGCTCAGTATTAATATTAACATATTAATTATAATAATTTAATATTAATTGTATTATTTAATCTGGAGCAGAATTAAGTATGGTGACATCCTCCAATATACAGTTTGAGCCCGCACGCAGCCAATCGATATATCGTATGAGTACACACACAGCCCTGATATAACATAAGAGATCCCACACAGCTGGCTATATACCATAAGAGCGCCCACATAGCCTCCCTATGATCAGCATGAGACCCCACATAGCCTCCCCATGACAAGCATGATACCCCACATAGCCTCCCTATGATCAACAGGAGACCCCACATAGCCTCCCTATGATCAACAGGAGACCCCATATAGCCTCCCGATGATCAGTAGGAGATCCACATAGCTTCCTCATGATTAGAGATCATGGATCGCTCTGCCTGATCAGCTGTTTGGCTCCGCAGCTGCATGTGATGCGGCTGTGTGACAGTCACGACACATGCATGAAGAGCCTGTTTGTTGGGCTCTCCATGCATGTGTCGTGACTGTAACACAGCCGTGATACATGCAGCTGTGGAGCCGAACAGCTGATCAGCTTATACGGTAAACGCTATGGCTTGCCGAATAAGCCCTGACCCGATCAAATCCGCTCATCTCTTCTCATGATCTACATGAGACCCACATAACCTCCCTATTTTCAGCAGGAGACCCACATAGCCTCCCCTTGATCAGCTGGAGACTCCACATAGCTTCTCCGTCAGCATGAGACCCCTTATAGCCTCTCTATGTCCAGCATGAGGCCCCACATAGCCACCTCATGTCCAACATGAGAGCCCCATAGCGTCCCCATGTCCAGCATGAGAGCCCCAAAGTTTCCCCATATCCAGCATGAGTGCCCCATAGCCTCCCATGTCCAGCATGGGAGACCAATTGCCTCCCCATGTCCAGCATGAGAGACCCGTTGCCTCCCCATGTCCAGCATGAGAGCCCCATAGCCTCCCCATGTCCAGCATGAGACCCCCATAGCCTCCTCTTTTCCAGCATGAGACCCACATACCTCCCCATGTCCAATATAAGACCACCATAGCCTCTTCTTGTCCAGCATAAGACCCCCAAAGCCTATCTATGCCCAGCATGAGACCGCATAGCCTCCTCATGTCCAGCATTAGACCCCATAGCCTGCTTTTGTCCAGCAAGAGACACCCATAGCCTCCTCTTGTCCAGCTTGAGACCTCAATAGCCTCCTCTTGTCCAGCATGAGACCCCATAACCTCCCCATGTCCAGCATGAGAGCATGAGACCCCCATAGCCCTCTCTTGTCCAGCATGAGACCCCATAGCCTCTCTATGTCTAGCATGAGACCCCCATAGCATCCTCTTGTCCAGCATGAGACCCCATAACTTCTGCATGTCCAGCATGAAACCCCAATAGCCTCCCTATGTCCAGCCAAACATCCCATACACTCAGATGCACTGACTCTCCTCAGTGCACAGCTGAACAGCTGATGGGGTAAAAAGACATTATGGCGTCAGCTGTTTCACTCACTGATTGGTGGAAGAAGGGGCTGGTGGCTCCACTTCCACCAGTGCATTCACCGCTGCCTGCATCCCGAGGATGCAGATAGTGGTGACAGTGGGTGGCAGTGGACAGGCTGGGGAGGGCATAGTGCGGCCCATGGGCCACTGTTTTCAGCTCATCAGCTGTCTCAGTCCGTGGGCCGAATGGGAATAGCCAGAGGGGCAGATGTGGCTCACAAGATGCACTTGGCCCAGGTCTGATTTAATCTCACTATGCAAATAAAGGGCAGATATAGACAATGGAATAATGTAGCACTAGAGATGAGTGAACCTTCCAAGGTTCGGTCTGGTTCACTGAACATCCCGATGTTCGTCAAACAATTTGATGAACGTACCTGAACCCCATTAAATTCAGTGGGAGGCAAAACCAAATATATACACAACACCTTAAAGGGTGACAAAAAGCTTCACAAGTAGCTAAAAGTAGGGGCAGACAGCATAAAAATGGCATCAATTGACACACAGTAGAAATTTGCAAATGGCACAGCAGCAGTCAGCCATGGATCATGAATGAGTTATGAGGGTCTGGGACAGCATTTTGAGCTTTGATTTGAAGTTTCAATTAAGACCTGGCAGTTAAGGGAGCAGAGTAAGCTTTCTTTGCGGGGAGCCTTGATACTTCATGCAACAGCTCAAATTTTTTCATAGAGTACTATTGGTAGAAAAATGTAACGATACTAACATATGCAGTTGAGTGAAAGTGAGTGCAGGCCTGCCGGTCTGGGAGGCCTACTGCTGCAGGCAGCACACATGAAGGAGGCCCAACATGGATTCTCCACATTTCAAAACATTATTGTCACACACCACTAAAGTGGCATTGATTTCCACTGAGTAGAAACAGCATAGTAGGCCTCTGACACACGTTCCACTACAGGCAACCCACCAGATGGAGACCCAACTTGGAGTCTCCACATTTAAAAATTTTATTGTCACACACCTCTAAAGTGGCATCAATTTCCACAGAGTAGAAACAGTATAATAGGCCTCTGACACATGTTCCACCACAGGCAACCTACCGGATGAAGACCCATCTTCGAATCTCCACATTGCAAAAATTGTTTGTAATATCAGTAACAACAGCACAGGTGTCACAGATGGCAATAACGCGAGATCAATGCATGACACCAAAAACGACACCATCGCCTAGTCTGCCCAGTCTGTTACTAGGGTGCAAAAGTGATTAGGGATACATGACTCGTTCATTTTGATGAAAATTATGTGCTCTACACTTTTAAGGGCAGCCAGATGAGCTTATCCATCAAGACACCAGCAGCAGACCTGAACACACGTTCTGAGAGAACACTAGCTGCCGGGAATGACAAAACTTCCAAGACGTGAAAGGCCACTCTTCAATTTTTGAAGACCAAAATGCAAAAGGTTAACAAAAAAACATATATTGCAAAGCCAGGGAGAATAATCAAGTGTATAACATGTAGTCCCTTAAAAATCAAATACTTTAATATAATATTATTTAAAAATACCTTATCCCAGTGCAATAACACAAAAGGGTCTATTACAATAACCTAACAATTTCCCTATACTTAACTGCTATCCCTTCTTAGCAGTGGAGGTTGGCACCCTGATAGACACGATTATTTGGCGCCCCCACTCCGCAACGGCTGTCCCCGACTAACCCTATTAAATCCCGCTTCGCTATAGGTGGGAAAACAATAAGAAGTATAAAGAAATTAAGGGAAAGAGCTTATTGTTAGAAGGTTATTGTACACAATTAGATAACCCCCATCCAAAAAATGTTAGTCTCTCAAAAAAGAAATGTAGCCTGTAATGCCAATGCACATAAAGGAAATAATCCTATATTGTAAATGCACACCAGGTGAATATAATGGCCGCTTCACAATTAAAATGAAACCTATACATCTCATCTTTGAGAGACTTTTGGATGGGGGTTACCTAATTGTTATGGTTGGTTGAGAAAGATGTGTTGTGCTCAGCAAAACAAAAACAGCAGGCATGTCCACTTCTGTAACAGCTGATGGGCTCTTTCTCACTTCGACTGTAGAGGGTAAACAGGTGGAGTTTCTGCGTCCAGAGATGTGTGAGAACACTTGACACGGTGACGAAGGAGGAAGAAGCAGCAGATGTAGTTGATGGGACAGCCGGTGGTTGGCAAGACCCATTAGTCCGCATTTTAGTACAGTGAGACTCCCAGACTAAGGCATGTTTATCGCGCAAGTGCCTATTTATGCATGTAGTAGTCAAATTATTGCAATTTTTGCCTCTACTGAATCTTTTTCTGCATATTAGGCAGATAACGTGAATTGGGTCATCCTTTGTGGTCTCAAAAAGGCCCAGGCTAGGCAACCCTTGCTGCACCTGCGAACTGCAGACTCACGATTGGTGCTGGCCACAGCCATAGTTGTGGCAAAGGATGCAGTGCTTGTCATGGTTGCATCACTCTGTATCTGAGTGGCAAGCTGCAAAGTAACTACCTCGTCTTCCTCCTCTTCCAACTCTATTGTTGTACTCAGTTGCATGCATCTGGGTTCACACCAAGTGGCATCTACATCCTCATTGTCATCCTCTCTGTTCTCCCACTTCTCACCCTCAGAGTCACCCTCCTCCTCTTCCTGCCCTGACACCACAGTACAGTACATGTGCGCTTCCGGTATCTTTGTCTGATCACGATCACCTCCAAACCTGGGGGTTAAATCTGGTGATGAGGGTCTGTATTTTACTCGGACCCTATTTGGCCCGGACCCAAAGCCAACATGAAAAAATTTGGGCATCGGCGCAGATGCTTTCCTCCTCTGGATTCTGTGGATATTTGGAGCAGACCCCTGTTGCCCATGGATTAAAATGTGTGAACAGCTCTGCAGAATTGCCTATCTATTGTTTTCCTCTCTAATTCCCTTAACCTTCTGGCTATTACAGAAACCTGGATCCAGCATTCAGACACCACCGCCGCTGCCGCTCTCTCGTTTGGTGGGCTGAAATTTTCACATACCGTCAGACCTGAGAACAGACAGGGTGGAGGTGTTGGTTTGCTTCTTTCATCACAATGTGCTTTCCAGGTCACCTCCCCCGGTTCCCTCACTTACATTTCCTTCCTTTGAAGTCCACGCCGTCAGACTCTTTAAGCCCTTCTCCTTGTGAGTGGCGGATGTTTATTGCCCTTCAGGCTCCTCCCGCCACTTTGTACCTTCATTTTCCTAGGCAGCTTCAGCCGGCAGGCCACAGAGCTCACAATACTGTTGATCTTGAAAGGGCCAATGAATTTCTGTCCAAGTTTTTGTGAAGGAACGTTTAACTTCAGATTCTTAGTTGCTAACCACACGGAATCTCCTACCTTGAACATGGGTGCAGGTTTACGGAATCTATCAGCCGATCTCTTGTAACGTTCTTGAGCTGTGGTCAGGGATTCCTTCTGAACCTCCAGATTCTGTCTCATCGCAGTCAGCCTTTCCTCCACTGCCGGAGAATTAGTTGGAGACCTAGGTAAAATACACGAATGATAACCCAGATTGGCAAAGAAAGGTGTAAATTTAGTGGAGGCGCTCTGAGAATTATTATATGAAAATTCGGCTAACGGCAACAACTCCAACCAATCATCCTGGAGATGGCTGACATAACATCTTAGATATTGTTCCAGCGTCTGGTTGGTACGCTCAGTCTGACCATTTGTCTGGGGATGGGGGATGGTAAGCAGAAGAGAGACAGACATTAATATTGAGTGCAGAGCAAAACTCCTTCCAGAATCTTGAAGTGAACTGTACTCCACGGTCAGAGATGATCTCATCCGGAACCCCGTGCAACCGAAAGACATTCTGTATAACCAAGTTCACTGTATCTTTAGCTGAGGGGAGGCCGGTGCACAGAATAAAATGAGCAGCTTTAGTCAGGCGATCAACTACCAGCATGATTGTATTCATGACCCCCGATGTAGGCAGCTCCACAATAAAGTCCATTGACATAGACCCCCAAGGGCGGGACGGAACAGGTGATGGTTGTAGAAGACCCGTAGGTGCCACATGAGGAGTCTTGTAACGGGCACATACCTCGCAAGAGAGAACATAGTCCTTAGTATCCTTCAGGCAAGTTGGCCACCAGAAGAATTGGCTCAGGAACTCTTGTGTCTTCTGTACCCCCCTGAGACCAGCCAACTTGGAGTCATGTACCAACTTGAGGATCTGCAGACGGACGACCTCCGGGACGTAGATACGTCGATCTCTGAACCACATGCCACCCTTAAAGACAAGATTAATATCCACAGGTGGGTTGGCCAGAAATACATCACCTTCATAGGCCTCCCTGCACTCCTTCCACAAGTCCTGATCGTGCATAACTCAGATGAAATTGGCATCAGATAGAATGGTCTTGGACGGGGCTCCAGGTACGGAATCCGCAGCATGGATTCGGGATAAAGCATCAGCCTTCCCATTACGAGAACCTGAAGGGTACGAGATAACAAAGTTAAATTGATTTAAAAATAAGTTCCAACGAGCCTGACGAGGAGAAAGACATCTAGCGGATCTAAGGAACTCTAGATTGCGATGGTCAGTTAGCACTATGATCTGTTGTGCAGCTCCTTGCAGATGATGCCTCCATTCTTTGAAAGACGCAATAATAGCCAGCAATTCCTTGTCTCCCACGTCATAATTCTTCTCTGCTGAGGTTAGTCTATGGGAAAAGAAAGCACAAGGATGTAGCAGACCCTTCTCTCCAGTTCTTTGGGAGAGAATAGCCCCCAAAGCATTATCAGAAGCGTCCACCTCCACAATGAAAGGAAGTGTTGGATCTGGGTGTATCAACAGCGGTGCTGATGTGAAACAGACTTTAAGCCGATCAAAAGCTTATTGAGCCTGTGATGACCACTTAAAGGGCTTTTCCTTCTATGTCAAGGAAGTAATGGGACGGACAATATCAGAAAAATTTCGAATGAAGCGTCTGTAGACATTTGCAAAACCAATAAAACGTTGGACCTCCTTAACGTTCTTGGGTACTGGCCAGTCAAGGATAGCCTGAATCTTACCAGATTCCATGTTCAGCCCCTGGGGAGAGATGATATAACCTAAGAACTGTCACTCAGAATGATGGAACTTGCATTTCTCCGGCTTAATATACAGATGGTTCTCTTTCAGATGTCTTAAAACAGTTTTGACATGTTCTTCATGTTCCTGTAGAGAGTCAGAAAAGATTAGCATATCGTCCAAATAGATCACTACAAACTGGTCCAACAAATCTCTGAAAATGTCATTAGCAAGGTGTTGAAATGTTGCAGGGGCGTTACAAAGCCCGAAGGGCATCACAAGAGGTTCAAAGTGTCCATACCAGCATCTGAATGCTGTCTTCCACTCATCCCCTGGACGAATACGCACAAAATTATAAGCCCCATGAAGATCCAGTTTAGAGAACACCTGAGCATGGCGGACTCTTTCCAGTAATTCGGGAATCAGAGGCAAAGGGTAACGGTTTCGTACGGTTACCTAATTGAGTTCTCGATAGTCAACACAGGGTCTCAGGGTCCCATCCTTCTTCTTTACAAAAAAGATAGGTGCCCCTGCTGGTGAGGAAGAAGAATGTATGAAGCCTTTGGCCAGATTTTCATCAATATACTCTTTTAAGGCTTGAAGCTCAGGTGCCGCCAAAGGGTATACGTTACCAAAAGGAATGGCTGCCCCGGGAAGCAGCTCAATGGGACAGTCATAATGCCTGTGTGGAGGAAGCTGATGTGCATTCTTCTTGTCACAGATGTCAGAGAACTCTTTATAAGCTGGAGGTAAAGAAAATACCTGTACATGTGGGTCCGTAGCCGTGGACTCAGGGACAGCTTATATTAACGCTGAGTTGCTCCTTGTTGGGAAGATAATCTCCTTGGTCTCCCAGTTGATAATTGGGTTCTGAGAACGCAACCAAGGAATGCCTGAAATCACAGGAAAATGAGGAGAAGAAATTATCAAGAAAGAAAGTTGCTCCTGATGCTTAGGCTCCAACAAAATTTCAAGGGGTACGGTCTCCTGATCCACAGGCCCAGAGATTAAAGGTGACCCATCCACTGTTTCCATGGTAATTGGAGAGGCTCTTTGCTGAATTTTAATACCATGTTCCTTGGCAAATGCGATATCCATGAAATTGCCACCTACACCAGAGTCAATCATAGCTGAAATGGAAATCCTCTGTCCTGAACAAAGGATCTTAATAATTAGAGAAAAGTGAGAGTTATTTTCCTTCAGCCCCTTGGGGGGTGAAGTCATAGAAAGTGAATGGAATACAGCGTTTAAAGGCAGGCTACATTCAGAGATGTCAGATTCATCATCACAGTTGTCATACTCCCCTATTGCTGCTAGCACCTTGCTAGGCCGTCTAGGACCCTTAGGACAATTGATCAAGAAGTGGTCAGACTGGCCGCAGTAGAAACATAGACTTTCACGCAGGCGATGCTCCCGGCGCTCATTGATCTTGCGCCTCTGAATGGAATCAATTTGCATGGGCACCTCCTCCACCTCCTGAGAGGTTTTACCTGCAGGCTCTTTGGAAGGAAGGGAAAAGTTAGAAACACGGTTATATGAAGCAAATTTCTCCTGCCTACGCTCAGTAGGGCGGATGTCTATGCACACACAATGCTGTATAAATGTCTCTAGCTCTTGTGGTGACTCAGAGCGGGCTAGTTCATCTTTTACAATACTAGACAGACCACTTTTAAAAATAGGCAATTGTGCATAACTGTCCCAATTGGTATCTACCGCCAATCTCCTGAATTCAGTGGCATACTCAATAACAGATCGTTTAGCCTGGTGTAAAGACAACAAAGCAGATTCAGCGGTTGCACGGCGATTAGGGTCATCAAACATTAATGCCATAGCGGCCAAGAAATCAACCAAGTCATTTAACCGTGGGTCACGAGGCTCAATCATCAGATTCGCCCAGGCGAGCGCTCGTGAGGTCAGTAGCATTATTACACACAATACTTTGGATCTATCAGTAGGAAAACGGTCAGCATGCACATCAAAATATAGCATACATTGATTCACAAAGCCACGAAATTTGTCGTGATCACCATTAAATCTGAATGGGGGCAACTTAGGTGGGCCAGCTGGTGGCGGTTGCCCAGAGGGTAAAGTCACTTGTGCAGCTATTTGCCTGCTTATGTCCTGAAAAGCCCGTCCATACTGGGACTCTATGCCAGCAAGTTTGTTTTCCTGGGCAGCCATGCGGTTGCTCAAGTCCTGCAAAGTTTGTCCAAACACTTGTTGATTGTGTTCAAAGCTTCCAAACTTCTTTTGCAGACCTTCCACATCTTTCTGCAGTGATCTAATTATGGAAAACACCTGCTCTAATTTTCTTTCTGCAGTCATTGTTCCAGCAGTCTCCTTTTTTTTTTAGGCTACAGTATCCTGTAATAATTATAGGGGATAACTCAGGAGACTCTTTGCATGGAACAAGACAACTACAGGACACAGTTTTATAAGTGGTAAAGTCTATATTATCACACGGTGATTCAAACATGTGCAGAGAGAAACTCAAGTCCACAACACTTGGTGCAAATAATAAATGCAGCTTAGCAGTCTATAGGAAACTTCAGAGGAAAATGCAATCAAGCAGAAAGTCTATGAAGCACAGTTATTCTTGAGGATACTTGACACAAATAAATCCTTGTCTTAGTCCAGGCACAGATAGATATGCTTATTAGGCAGTTCAAATCATATCTTAGCTCAACCAGGGAGGCCTGGTTAATAGTCTCAGGTTATTGCAAAGTAGCAACAGCTTACATGACCAGCAAATGCAGATGGAAGTAAACACGAACAGCCGATGAAGGAGGATTACTGGAAACTTGTGTATGCAGCAGGAACTCAGAGCAGAGTAGCAGGATCACCACACAGGTTCACAGGAGCAGGTGTATAGCCAGGGAGTAATCAGAGGTCAGGAGCTAGATGCAAGGCAGAATACTCTAGCACAGACTGAAGGCTGGGGTGGAGTTTTATAGCAGGAAGACACAGTGCACATGAGACCAAAGACGCCATCTTGAAAAAGGGCAGTAATGCACAAAAGGTAAAAAATGTTCAGAGTCCTGACAGCAACTAAAGTGTAGCTGTCTCCGTTTTCTGCATCTAGGACAAAGTTGAGACATCTGATCATCACTTAGTACATCTGGTGCTGTTCCGCTTTTCGATTGGAAAGCCCCAAACAGTCTGTCTGGCTTATATCAGTTTATGTCAGCCATTTTAAGCAATTGATTATAGTGTATATATTAGCTGTGAGTATATGTGAGTTTATATGCAAGTGAGATATATATGAAATCTATAATATAACGCTGGGAGCGTCACTCTGTCCGAAGCCTTTATAGACTGCGCAAGCGCAAGCGCCGGCGCAGTCTGGACCCCACAGAGTGACGCTCCCAGGAGATTGCGGTATATGTAAGCACTGAACGCACACCGTGATCTCCAACGGAGAAGCAGGGACGAGCCAGGAGGGTGAGTATGCTATAGTCACCTGTCCCCCGTTCCATCAATGCCCGTTGCTCTATCCTCTACCTGTGACGTTCAGTTCAGAGGGCACGATGACGCGCTTAATGCGCGCCGCCCTCTGAGTGAACAGTCACAGCCAGAGGATGTGGAGGATGGAGCGGCGGGCATCAATGGAACGGGGGACAGGTAAATATAGCAAGTGCCGGGGGCCTGAGCTAGCGGCCACTCCGGCACCTGACCCCCACAGCGCGCCGGTGTCCCCGCCTGCTCAGGCCCCCAGCACTCGGCACCCAGCACAGTCACGCACAGCCGCCAGCACTCAGCACAGCCACGCACAGCCGCACGCACTCAGCACAGCCACGCACAGCCGCCCGCACTCACCACAGCCATGCACAGCCGCCCGCACTCACCACAGCCACGCACAGCCGCCGGCACTCACCACAGCCACGCACAGCCGCCCGCACTCACCACAGCCACGCACAGCCGCCGGCACTCACCAGAGCCACGCACAGCCGCCCGCACTCACCACAGCCACACACAGCCGCCGGCACTCACCACAGCCACGCACAGCCGCCCGCACTCACCACAGCCACGCACAGCCGCCCGCACTCACTACAGCCACGCACAGCCGCCGGCACTCACCACAGCCACGTACAGCCGCCAGCACTCACCACAGCCACGCACAGCTGCCGGCACTCACCACAGCCACGCACAGCCGCCCGCACTCACCACAGCCACGCACAGCCACCTGCACTCACCACAGCCACGAATAGCCGCCCGCACTCACCACAGCCATGCACAGCCGCTCGCACTCACAGCCACGCACAGCCGCCAGCACTCACCACAGCCACGCACAGCTGCCGGCACTCACCACAGCCACGCACAACCGCCGGCACTCACCACAGCCACGCACAGCCGCCGGCACTCAGCACAGCCACACAGCCGCCGGCACTCAGCACAGCCACGAACAGCCGCCGGCACTCAGCACAGCCACGCACAGCTGCCCGCACTCAGCACAGCCACGCACAGTCACGCACAGCCGCCCGCACTCACCGAAGCCACGCACAGCCACCATCATTCAGCACAGCCATGCACAGCCGCCGGCACTCAGCACAGCCACGCACAGCCGCCGGCACTCAGCACAGCCACACACAGCCGCCGGCACTCAGCACAGCCATGCACAGCCGCCGGCACTCAGCACAGCCACGCACAGCCGCCGGCACTCAGCACAGCCACGCACAGCCGCCCGCACTCACCACAGCCTTGCACAGCCGCCGGCACTCAGCACAACTACGCACAGCTGCCGGCACTCAGCACAGCCACGCACAGCCGCCGGCACTCAGCACAGCCACGCACAGCCGCCAGCACTCAGCACCGCCACGCACAGCCGCCGGCACTCAGCACCGCCACGCACAGCCGCCGGCACTCAGCACCGCCACACACAGCCGCCGGCACTCAGCACCGCCACGCACAGCTGCCGGCACTCAGCACCGCCATGCACAGCCGCCCGCACTCAGCACCGCCACGCACAGCCGCCCACACTCAGCACCGCCACACACAGCCGCCCGCACTCAGCACAGCCACGCACAGCTGCCCGCACTCAGCACAGCCACGCACAGCCGCCGGCACTCAGCACCGCCGCCTGCACTCAGCACCGCCACGCACAGCCGCCCGCAATCAACACAGCCACGCACAGCCGCCCGCACTCAGCACCGCCACGCACAGCGGCCCGCACTCAGCACAGCGGCCCGCACTCAGCACAGTGGCCCGCACTCAGCACAGCGGCCCGCACTCGGCACAGCGGCCCGCACTCAGCACCTCCGCCCGTGCTCAGCACAGCCGCCCGCACTCAGCACAGCCATGCACAGCCGCCCGCTCTCAGCACAGCCGCCCACACTCAGCACAGCCGCCTGCACTCAGCACAGCCGCCCGCACTCAGCACAGCCACGCACAGCCACCCGCACTCAGCACAGCGGCCCGCACTCAGCACAGCCGCCCGTACTCAACACAGCCGCCGGCACTTAGCACCGCCACGCACAGCCACCGGCACTCAGCACCGCCACGCACAGCCGCCCGCACTCAGCACCGCCACGCACAGCCGCCCGCACTCAGCACCGCCACGCACAGCCGCCCGCACTCAGCAGCCACGCACAGCCGCCCGCACTCAGCACCGCCACGCACAGCCGCCCGCACTCACCACAGCCACACACAGCCGCCCGCACTCAGCACCGCCACGCACAGCGGCCCGCACTCAGCACAGTGGCCCGCACTCAGCACAGTGGCCCGCACTCAGAACAGCGGCCCGCACTCAGCACAGCGGCCCACACTCAGCACAGCCGCCCGTACTCAGCACAGCCGCCCGCACTCAGCACAGCTATGCACAGCTGCCTGCACTCAGCACAGCCGCCCGCACTCAGCACAGCCGCCCGCACTCAGCACAGCCACGCACAGCCGCCTGCACTCAGCTCAGCGGCCCACACTCAGCACAGCCGCCTGTACTCAACACAGCCGCCTGCACTCAGCACAGCCATGCACAGCCGCCCGCACTCAGCACAGCCGCCCTGCACTCAGCACGGCCGCCCGCACTCAGCACAGCCGCCCGCACTCAGCACAGCCACCCTCACTCAGCACAGCCGCCCGCACTCAGCACAGCCACTCGCACTCAGCACAGCCCCGCACAGCCGCCCGCACTCAGCACAGCCGCCCGCACTCAGCACAGCCGCACTCGGGCAGTAGAGCCGGAGAGAGAAAGATGGGAGCAACATATGGCAGAATGGAAACAGGAACAGGCAGAATGGGTGCAGCGCATTACAACAGAATGGGGGCGCAGGATGGGAGCAGCACATGATAGAATGGGGGCACGGGATGGGAGCAGCACATGACAGAATGGGGGCGCGGAATGGGAGCAGCACATGACAGAATTATTGCGCATGATGGGAGCAGCACATGACAGAATGGGGGCGCACACATGACAGGATGGGGGTGCAGGATGGGAGCACATGACAGGATGGGAGCAGCACATGACAGAATTGGGGCACAGGATGGGAGCAGCACATGACAGAATGGGGGCACACACATGACAGGATGGGGGTGTAGGATGGAGCAGCATATGACAGGATGGGGCGCAGGATGGAGCAGCACATGATAGGATGGGGGCGCAGGATGGAGCAGCACATGACAGGATGGGAGAGCAAGATGGAAGCAGCACATACCAGGATGGAGACCATATACCAATATAAATGCTAGCCACCCGGGCGTAGAACGGGTTCAATAGCTAGTATATATATATATTTCCATCACAATACCCCTTAGATATCACTTGCCCTAATCCTAACCTCCTGTCCCAAAGCGCTGTAACTCTTTTGTGCTGCCGGTGAGCTGATGCATGCCTAGCGCATACACCCCACTCCGTACAGACTTTCACAAATGGGCGGTCAGGAGATCTGTCCCTAACGGGGGTTCATGGCATTGTAATTATAGTCTCTTAGTCAACAGCATGTGTAGTCAGCAGTGTGTGTTCTTTCTGGTAGGTCATCTATCCAGTCAGGCAGGGCATCCACAACATCATTCTGGCTTGGGTGTATCTTCGGGTATGGGAGCTTTCCTGCAGTGCGATGCATGGATCCAAGTGGGTCTTCCCTCCAGTTTCACAGAGGTTGATGTTATCAGCAGCACTTTGGAAAGGACCATCAAATCTGGGATCGAGTGGTGTTCTCCTTACAAACTTTTTCACCAACACCCAGTCTCCTGGCTTCAAGGAGTGCACACCGGATACTGAATCTGGATCTGGCAATGAAGAAAAAACTCGAGAATGGATATTAGCAAGTTTCTTGGTGAGTTCAATTACATAAGCAGACAAAGTATCATATTGCATAGTCAGCTGCTGAGGGAAGAATACCCCTAACCTGGGACTAGACCCAAACAAAATTTCATATGGTATCAGCTGTTCTGGGCCTCTGGGAGTGTGCCTTACACTAAATAGTGTGATTGGGAGTGTGTCATGCCATGGTTTATTTGTCTCTTTGGCAACTTTCAACATCCTGTTCTTAAGTGTACCATTTAGTCATTCCACTCTACTCTGGGGGTGTTAGGGAGTGTGTAGGCCTAAATTGACCCTACTGCTGACCAGATCTCTCGTATTAGATTTGCTGTGAATGTGGGTCCCTGATCACTCTCTATCACTTCTGAAACCCCATATCTGCACACTATCTCTGAGAGTAGCTTCTTTGCAGTAGTCTTCGTCGACTGGTTTCTTGCTGGGAAAGCTTCTGGCCATCCTGAGAACACATCCACGACCACAAGGGTGTATTCGAATCCTCCACTTCGCGGCATCTGGATGTGGTCTATCTGGATCCTCTGGAAGGGGTACAGTGGTCTGGCAAGATGGTGTGTCCAGGGTTGCATTTGCTGCAGGTCAAACAGCTGCTGGTGAATTTGGCTGTTAGGGTGGAGATCCCTGGAGCGAACCAGTAGGCACTTATCAGATCATTCATCTGTGTCTTTGATCTGTGTGTGGGCCCATTGAACCACCATAGGGTACATGCTTCGGAGTAAACAGGGTTTGTAGTCCATTGAGTATACCCTTCCTTCTTGATGTGTTGCACCCTTCCGTATCCAACTCTCCTTCTCCTCCTTTGGAGCTTGTTCTTGCAACTTCTTAAACAGGTCCCAGGACGTCATCTTGTCAGGTGTCTTGTCCTCAGTTACCATGTAGTAGCCATCCGGCTCTATGACCTCTCCCACTTCTCCATATTGTCTTCCTTTGGCTGCTTCTTTGGCTGCCATATCCACCATGTTGTTGCTCCATGCCTCTACTGTATTCAGTTTTCCATGCGCTTTGACTTTTAGTACTGCCACCATTTTGGAAGTTGGAGTGTGTCCAGGAGGTCCTTAATGGCTCCATGATGCTTTACAGTTGTTCCGCTTGCTGTGATGAAGTCTCTTGCAGCCCAGACGGGTCCAAAGTCATGTGCTATGCCATGCAAGTTCGTTGAATCGGTATATATGTTCGCAGTTTTGCCTTCTGCAATCTAGCAGGCCTTTGTCAGCGCTATCAATTCTGCTTCCTGGGCTGACAGGCTAGACGGCAGACTTCTGGACCACAGGATTTCTTGATTGCTGGTCACTGCACATCCCGTGTGGAATCTTCCTTCATCATCTGAAAATCTGGAGTCATCTACGTAGAGGATCAACTCTGGGTTGGTCAGTGGCTCTTCTGACACCTTGGGTAGTCCTGCTGTTTCCTGCTGCATGATGCTGAAGCAATCATGGTCATCAGTCCAGAGCGAATCCAGATCCTTATGAAATGTATCATGCAGATTTTGATCTGAAGGGTCCGTATCTACATCCCCCCTTGGAGTGGGAGTAGAGTGGCTGGGTTGAGGACTGTGCATCTGGAGATGGTGACATTGTCAGGCATTAGTAGAGAGCACTGAAGACGAAGTTGCCTGGCGGTGGAGAGATGTTTCGGCTGGGTTTGGTTGAGAATTGCTGAGATGTCATGCGGAGCAAAGATTTCCAGTAGATGTCCAAGAATGATGTCAGAGGTCTTGTCCAGGAGGGCATGTGCTGCAAATACTGCTCTCATGGAGGAGGGGGCTCCCCTTGCAACTGGATCCAGGTGAGCTGAAAAGTAGCCTAGAGGTCTCTGCTTTCCCCCGTGAAGCTGTCAGGACTCCAGTAGCATGTCCTTCTTTTTCCATGAAGTAGAGGCGGAATGGCTTCTCGTAGTCAGGTAGGCCTAGTGCTGGTGCTGAGACTACAGAGTCTTTTAACTTCTTGAACAAGCTGAAGGCTGCATCTGTCAGGGGGAACGGGGTTACATTGACGCAATCGTACAGACGTTGCATTAGGACTGAGGCATCAGGGATCCAGGCTCTGCAATACAAAACTAGGCCAAGGAAGGCCTGTAGCGCCTTTGCAGTTGCTGGAGGAGCCATCTTCTCCACTGTGGTCCTCCGGTCATCTGTCAGGTGTTTCGTCTGGTGAGCAATACAGTGCTCCAGGAACGTAACTCGCTTCAGACACCACTGAACTTTGTTCTTTGAGACCTTGCAGTGGTGCTCCGTCAGGTAAAGTAGGAGAGACACAGAATGTGCTTTACATGTGTCAAAGTCAACTGCACAAAGGAGTAAATCGTCCATGTATTGTAGCTGGGTTACTTCTGCATGTTCTGTGATCCAGTTGGCGTCATTCACAGCTCTCAGGTCATGTACCATTCTGAACTTGGCTGGCTCTCCTTTTACAGTCTTTTTCTTGACTGGGAAAAGCGAGGTATTGCAAGGAGACGAGCAGGGGATGATGACCCCTATTTCCAGGGAAACCTTCAGTTGGTCTGAGACAGCTTGACTCTGGGCGATGGACAAGGGATACTGGGCGTTATGAGGATATAGAGTTCCTGGCTTGAGTGATACCTGTAGTGGGGCAACTTGAAGTTTTCCCATGGCCTGGGGTCCCTTAGACCATAGACTTTCTGTTACTATGTCCAGTACCTCCTTGGGTAGGACTCCATTGGTTGTTTGAGGTTCTTGTAGGGCCAACAGCATGACTGACTCTTCTTGGGTCAAGGGTGAGGGAAGTGTCATGGTGCCATCTTCCTGGAGCACTGTGGTCGCCTTCAGCTTCTGTAGTAGGTCTGCTCCCATCAGGTTGAGTGGACAGATCCTTGACACCACAAACTGGGACAGGATAGAGTGTCCTGGCTGAGTGCACATGCTCAGAGACTTTGTAAGCTGAGAATGTCTGACTTGACCATCAATGCCCACGCAAGACACAGAGGATTCTGATAGGCGGGTATGGTCAGGGAGTTCCACATGTCTCATCACACTTCTGGCTGCACCAGTGTCCACAAGAAAAGATCTGACAACGCCATCCACTTCCTGGGTAATTTGGGGTATTGGTCCTGCAGATGGGGTGTTACATGTCAGGAGTGTGGTGTCTTGCGGACCTGGCTTGCCCCTGTCCTATTGATGCAGTACTTCACTGCTTACTTTGTTCCTTGGCCTGCTCCTCTGGGCAGGGTCTTGGGTTGTGGTGGTGCTCTGCACTGGTTCTAGTAATGGCCCAATCTGCCGCAGTTGAAACATCTGACACTTCTTCTGTCTCTACTGTAGTGGCTCATCAGGGTCTGTGGCCACCATGAGAGGGGCCGTCTTCCATACTCCTGGTTGGGACATGATACCCTTGGCTACTGTGAGCAGGGTGTCCATTGCTATGGACCTGTACTCGGGCCTAGCCACTATCAGTGGTTTCCTGATTGGCTCTCTTAGTCCATGCACGAAGGCCTGTGCCAACATTTGTCTGTGTATCTGGTCATGAATGGTGAAGCCCAAGTTTTGGAAAACCTGCATTACTCTGCAATGAAACTTCTCCACAGACTCTGTCTTTTCCTGGCTCATGTCATGTAAGCTGAGGGCCTGTCCGGCCAACCTGCCTTTGGCCCACTCTCTGAGTTGTTCAATCAGCTTCGGCCCTGACTCCAAGGCGTGTACATCTAAGGCCGGCCTCACACTAGCGAGTTTTACGGACGTATGAGCGCATAAACTACGTCCGTAAAATACGCATAACACACGGCCCAATGATTCTCTATGTTTCAGCTCATATCAGCCGTATTTTACTGATCCGTATTATATGGTTTTGTACGGCCGTACAAAATCGCAGCATGCTGCGTTTGTCACCGTATTGCGCAAAAAAATCGCCAATGAAAGTCTATGGGGGCGAGAAAAATACGGATTACACACGGACCAGCAGTGTGACCTGCGAGAAATACGCACCGGTGTTAGAGAGAAAAGCCGGTAATTCAATTGCCGGCTTTTCATTTCTCCTTCCCAAACCCGACAAGATATGAGACATGGTTTACATACAGTAACCCATCTCATATCCCTTATTTTTTTGCATATTCCACACTACTAATGTTAGTAGTGTGTATGTGCAAAATTTGGCCGCTGTAGCTGCTAAAATAAAGGGTTAAATGGCGGAAAAAATTGGCGTGAGCTCCCGCGCAATTTTCTCCGCCAGAGTGGGAAAGCCAGTGACTGAGGGCAGATATTAACCCCTTCCTGACATCAGACGTACTATCCCGTCGAGGTTGGGTGGGCCCGTATGACCACCGACGGGATAGTACGTCATCACCGATCAGCGGCGCTCACGGGGGGAGCGCGGCCGATCTCGGCCGGGTGTCAGCTGCATATCGCAGCTGACATCCGGCACTATGTGCCAGGAGCGGTCATGGACCGCCCCCGGCACATTAACCCCCGGCACACCGCGATCAAACATGATCGCAGTGTACCGGCGGTATAGGGAAGCATCGCGCAGGGAGGGGGCTCCCTGCGGGCTTCCCTGAGACCCCCGGAGCAACGCGATGTGATCGCGTTGCTGCGAGGGTCTCCTACCTCCTTCCTGGCTGCAGGTCCCGGATCCAAGATGGCCGCGGCATCCGGGTCCTGCAGGGAAGGAGGTGGCTTACCGAGTGTCTGCTCAGAGCAGACACTTGGTAAGCCTGCAGCCCTGCACAGCAGATCGTCGATCTGGCAGAGTGCTGTGCACACTGCCAGATCAATGATCTGTGATGTCCCCCCCTGGGACAAAGTAAAAAAGTAAAAAGAATTTTTTTCCACATGTGTAAAAAAAAAATAAAAAAAAAAAATTCCTAAATAAATAATAATAAAAAAATATATATTATTCCCATAAATACATTTCTTTATCTAAATAAAAAAAACAAAACAATAAAAGTACACATATTTAGTATCGCCGCGTCCGTAACGACCCAACCTATAAAACTGCCCCACTAGTTAACCCCTTCAGTAAACACCGTAAGAAAAAAAAAAAAAAAACGAGGCAAAAAAACAACGCTTTATTACCATACCGCTGAACAAAAAGTGGAATAACACACGATCAAAAAGACTGATATAAATATCCATGGTACCGCTGAAAACATCATCTTGTCCCGCAAAAAACAAGCCGCCATACAGCATCATCAGCAAAAAAATAAAAATGTTATAGTCCTGAGAATAAAGCGATACCAAAATAATTATTTTTTCTATATTTTAGTTTTTATCGTATAAAAGCGCCAAAACATAAAAAAATGATATAAA
The DNA here is from genome assembly GCF_051348905.1 of Ranitomeya variabilis. Classification (NCBI taxonomy): domain Eukaryota; kingdom Metazoa; phylum Chordata; class Amphibia; order Anura; family Dendrobatidae; genus Ranitomeya; species Ranitomeya variabilis. The sequence continues at coordinate 500,735,393 of NC_135234.1, read as the reverse complement.
TGAGATATCGCTGTAATCGTACTGACCCGACGAATAAAACTGCTTTATCAATTTTACCAAACGCGGAACGGTATAAACGCCTCTCCCAAAAGAAATTCATGAATAGCAGGTTTTTGGTCATTCTGCCTCACAAAAATCGGAATAAAAAGCGATCAAAAATGGTCACGTGTCCGAAAATGTTACCAATAAAAACGTCAACTCGTCCCGCAAAAAACAAGACCTCACATGACTCTGTGGAGCAAAATGTGGAAAAATTATAGGTCTCAAAATGTGGAGACGCAAAAACTTTTTTGCTATAAAAAGCGTCGCTGGTTTCACACTTGCGTTTTTGTCTGCAGCGTTTTTTGCACAAAAAACGCATGCGTTTTTTCCCTATATTTAACATTGAAAACGCATGCGGTTTTTTTTGTACGCGTTTGGTCGCGTTTTCAAACGCATGCGGTTTTTTTCTGCATGCGTTCATTTTCAGAAATACAACCTGCAGTATTTTCTTGCGTTTTTAAGCACATGCGTTTGTTTGCGTTAAAAACGCATGCATTTTTATCGAAAAAAAACAGAAAACACACTGAAAAGCCACCCACCACCATCAAGGTGATAAAGGGATCCAAACCCTAACCCTAACTCTACCCCTAACCTCACCCCTAACCGTTTAATGAACATTTTCTGACAGTCATAGTGCCACGTATTTCAGTGCCACGTATTTCAGTGCCACGTATTTCAGTGCCATGTATTTCAGTGCCACGTATCACGTATTTCAGTGCCACGTGTTTCAGTGCCACGTATTTCAGTGCCACGTATCACGTATTTCAGTGCCACATATTTTAGTACCACGTATTTCAGTTGCACGTATTTCAGTGCCACGTATTTCAGTGCCACGTATTTCAGTGCCACGTATCACGTATTTCAGTGCCACGTGTTTCAGTGCCACGTATTTAAGTGCCACGTATCACATATTTCAGTGCCACGTATTTCAGTGCCACGTATTTAAGTGCCACGTATTTCAGTGCCACGTATTTCAGTGCCACGTATTTCAGTGCCACGTATCACATATTTCAGTGCCACGTATTTAAGTGCCACGTATTTAAGTGCCACGTATTTCAGTGCCACGTATTTCAGTGCCACGTATTTCAGTGCCACGTATCACGTATTTCAGTGCCACGTATTTAAGTGCCACGTATCACGTATTTCAGTGCCACGTATTTCAGTGCCACGTATTTCAGTGCCACGCATTTCAGTGCCACGTATTTCAGTGCCACGTATTTCAGTCACGTTTAGGGTTAGGGGTAGGGTTAGGGTTAGGGTTAGGGCTAGGGTTGGAGGTAAAGTTAGTGTTGGGGCTAAAGTTAGGGTTGGGGCTAAAGTTAGGGTTAGGGTTTGGATTACATTTACGTTTGGATTAGGGTTGGGATTAGAATTATGGGTGTGTCAGGGCTAGGGGTGTGGTTAGGGTTACCGTTGGGATTAGGGTTAGGGGTGTGTTTGGGTTAGGGTTTCAGGTAGAATTGGGGAGTTTCCACTGTCCAGGCACATCAGGGGCTCTCCAAGCGCGACATGGCGTCCAATCTCAATTCCAGCCAATTCTGCGTTGAAAAAGTAAAACAGTGCTCCTTCCCTTCCGAGCTCTCCCGTGCGCCCAAAAAGGGGTTTACCCCAACATGTGTGTTATCAGCGTACTCGGGACAAATTGAACAACAACTTCTGGGGTCCAAGTTCTCTTGTTATCCTTAGGAAAATAAAAATTTGGGGGGCTAAAAATCATTTTTGTGGGAAAAAAAAGATGTTTTATTTTCACGGCTCTGCGTTATAAACTGTAGTGAAACACTTGGGGGTTCAAAGTTCTCACAACACATCTAGATAAGTTCCTTGGGAGGTCTAGTTTCCAATATGGGGTCACTTGTGGGGGGTTTATACTGTTTGGGTACATCAGGGGCTCTGCAAATGCAACGTGACGCCTGCAGACCAATCCATTTAAGGCTGCATTCCAAATGGCGCTCCTTCCCTTCCGAGCTCTGTCATGCACCCAAACAGTGGTTCCCCCCACATATGGGGTATCAGCGTACTCAGGACAAATTGGACAACAACTTTTGGGGTCTAATTTATCCTGTTACCCTTGTGAAAATACAAAACTGGGGGCTAAAAAATCATTTTTGTGAAAAAAAAAAAGAATTTTTATTTTCACGGCTTTGCGCTATAAACTTTAGTGAAACACTTGGGGGTTCAAAGTTCTCAAAACACATCTAGATAAGTTCATTGGGAGGTCTAGTTTTCAATATGGGGTCACTTGTGGGGGGTTTGTACTGTTTGGGTACATCAGGGGCTCTGCAAATGCAACGTGACGGCTGCTGACCAATCCATTTAAGTCTGCATTCCAAATGGTGCTCCTTCCCTTCCGAGCTCTGTCATGCGCCCAAACAGTGGTTCCCCCCCACATATGGGGTATCAGCATACTCAGGACAAATTGGAAAACAAATTTTGGGGTCCAATTTATTCTGTTACCCTTGTAAAAATACAAAGCTGGGTGCTAAAAAATCATTTTTGAGAAAAAAAATAAAAATTATTTTCACGGCTCTGCCTTATAATCTGTAGTGAAACACTTGGGGGTTCAAAGCTCTCAAAACACATCTAGATAAGTTCCTTAGGGGGTCTACTTTCCAAAATGGTGTCACTTGTAGGGAGTTTCAATGTTTAGGCACATCAGGGGCTCTCCAAACGCAACATGGCGTCCCATCTCAATTCCAGTCAATTTTGCATTGAAAAGTCAAATGGCGCTCCTTCCCTTCCAAGCTCTGCCATGCGCCCAAACAATGGTTTACACCCACATATGGGGTATCATCGTACTCAGGACAAATTGCACAACATTTTTTGGGGTCCAATTTCTTCTCTTACCCTTGGGAAAATAAAAAATTGGGGGCAAAAAGATCATTTTTGTGAAAAAATATGATTTTTTATTTTTACGGCTCTGCATTATAAACTTCTGTGAAGCACTTGGTGGGTCAAAGTGCTCACCACACATCTAGATAAGTTCCTTAGGGGGTCTACTTTCCAAAACGGTGTCACTTGTAGGGAGTTTCAATGTTTAGGCACATCAGGGGCTCTCCAAACGCAACATGGCGTCCCATCTCAATTCCAGTCAATTTTGCATTGAAAAGTCAAATGGCGCTCCTTCCCTTCCAAGCTCTGCCATGCGCCCAAACAATGGTTTACACCCACATATGGGGTATCATCGTACTCAGGACAAATTGCACAACATTTTTTGGGGTCCAATTTCTTCTCTTACCCTTGGGAAAATAAAAAATTGGGGGCGAAAAGATCATTTTTGTGAAAAAATATGATTTTTTATTTTTACGGCTCTGCATTATAAACTTCTGTGAAGCACTTGGTGGGTCAAAGTGCTCACCACACATCAAGATAAGTTCCTTAGGGGGTCTACTTTCCAAAATGGTGTCACTTGTAGGGGGTTTCAGTGTTTAGGCACATCAGGGGCTCTCCAAACGCAACATGGCGTCCCATCTCAATTCCAGTCAATTTTGCATTGAAAAGTCAAATGGCGCTCCTTTCCTTCCGAGCTCTGCCATACGCCCAAACAGTGGTTTACCCCCACATATGGGGTATCAGCGTACTCAGGACAAATTGTACAACAACTTTGGGGGTCCATTTTCTCCTGTTATCCTTGGTAAAATAAAACAAATTGGAGCTGAAATAAATTTTGTGTGAAAAAAAGTTAAATGTTCATTTTTATTTAAACATTCCAAAAATTCCTGTGAAACACCTGAAGGGTTAATAAACTTCTTGAATGTGGTTTTGAGCACCTTGAGGGGTGCAGTTTTTAGAATGGTGTCACACTTGAGTATTTTCTATCATATAGACCCCTCAAAATGACTTCAAATGAGATGTGGTCCCTAAAAAAAAATGGTGTTGTAAAAATGAGAAATTGCTGGTCAACTTTTAACCCTTATAACTCCGTCACAAAAAAAAATTTTGGTTCCAAAATTGTACTGATGTAAAGTAGACATGTGGGAAATGTTACTTATTAAGTATTTTGCGTGACATATGTCTGTGATTTAAGGGCATAAAAATTCAAAGTTGGAAAATTGCAAAATTTTCAAAATTTTCGCCAAATTTCCATTTTTTTCACAAATAAACGCAAGTTATATCGAATAAATTTTACCACTAACATGAAGTACAATATGTCACGAGAAAACAATGTCAGAATCGCCAAGATCCGTCAAAGCGTTCCAGAGTTATAGCCTCATAAAGGGACAGTGGTCAGAATTGTAAAAATTGGCCCGGTCATTAACGTGCAAACCACCCTTGGGGGTGAAGGGGTTAATAGCCTAGAAAGGGTCCATGGTTATTGGCCCCCCTGGCTAAAAACATCTGCCCCCAGCCACCCCAGAAAAGGCACATCTGGAAGATGCTCCTATTCTGGCACTTGGCCACTCTCTTCCCACTCCCGTGTAGCGGTGGGATATGGGGTAATGAAGGGTTAATGTCACCTTGCTATTGTAAGGTGACATTAAGCCAGATTAATAATGGAGAGGCGTCAATTATGACACCTATCCATTATTAATCCAATAGTACGAAATGATTAATAAAACACACACACATTATTACAAAGTCCTTTAATGAAATAAAGACACAGGGTGTTGTAATATTTTATTACTCTCTTAATCCAGCTGAAGACCCTCGTTCTGTAACAAAGTAAAAATAACAAATCAACAATATCTCATACCTTCCGATGAGCAGTCACGTCCCACGAAGTAAATCCACTAAAGCTAAAGCACTCGCTCCTGCCTGTAAAACCCCGGGTACTGACTGGAAAGCAGGGTGATCTGTAGTTACCTTGAGTTGCGGTGATGCGCCCTCTGCTGGATGTCCTCATGAACTGGAGCCTTGGAAAAGTTCCCACGCTCGAGTTCATATGAGGACATCCAGCAGAGGGCGCATCACCGCGACTCAAGGTAACTACAGATCAAACTGCTTTCCATTCAGTACCCGAGGTTTTACAGGCAGGAGCGAGTGCTTTAGCACAGCTCCTGGCTGTAAAATGATTTAACCCCTTCAGATGGATTTACATCGTGGGACATAACGACGGAAGGTATGGAATATTGTTGTTTGTTTTTTTTAACTTTGTTGCAGGACGATGGTCTTCAGGTGGATTAAGAGTCTAATAAAATATTACAACACCCTGTGTCTTTATTTCATTAAAGGACTTTGTAATAATGTGTGTGTGTTTTATTAACCATTTCGCACTATTGGATTAATAATGGATAGGTGTCATAATTGACGCCTCTCCATTATTAATCTGGCTTAATGTCACCTTACAATAGCAAGGTGACATTAACCCTTCATTACCCCATATCCCACTGCTACACGGGAGTGGGAAGAGAGTGGCCAAGTGCCAGATTAGGCGCATCTTCCAGATGTGCCTTTTCTGGGGTGGCTGGGGGCAGATGTTTTTAGCCAGGGGGGGCCAATAACCATGGACCCTCTCTAGGCTATTAATATCTGCCCTCAGTCACTGGCTTTACCACTCTGGCGGAGAAAATTGTGCGGGAGCCCACGCCAATTTTTTCCGCGATTTAACCCTTTATTTTACAAGCTACAGTGCCCAAATTTTGCACATACACACTACTAACATTAGTAGTGTGGAATATGCAAAAAAATAAGGGATATGAGATGGTTTACTGTATGTAAACCATGTCTCATATCCTGTCGGGTTTGGGAAGGAGAAATGAAAAGCCGGCAATTGAATTACCGGCTTTTCACATATCTCGTGCTGAATTAAATATAAGTACAGAATATATATATATATATGTGTCTCAATGACATATATATATATACTGTATATATGTTTTAACGAACATTTGAGCACATAAATCCACTAGATGTCGGTTTTGCAAGCCTGCGAGAAAATATCGCAGTACGGATGCCATACGGATTACATACGGAGGATGCCATGCGCAAAATACGCTGACACACCCTGCCTACAGATGACATACGGATCACTATTTTGGGGACTTCTCTGCGTATTATGGCCGTAAAAAACGGACCGTATTTACATACGCTGAGTGTGACGCCAGCCTAAGTCTGATGAAAGCTTGAAGTTTTCCTTCATGATTGGCCAGAATGCATCGCCTGCTTTTATTTCCATTACGGCCCAGAGATCATTCCAGGTCGCTGCATATGTCCGCTAGTTCTGCTGCATTCTCCTGTAGAATGGCATGGGGTGCATCTCTGGGTCTGGAAGATTGTTCAGAATGCTGGTCACCTGTCTTGGAGTGAAGTGCACATATTGTAATGGTGGTGTGTCTGCCCCTGCATTCTTGCTGCACGTGGTTTTTTTTCCTAGTACTAGGCTGCATGTATGATGTTCTGTCCCCCTCATCATCAGAGGAATAGTTGTGATAGCGCATACTGCGGTCAAGGACTGGCTGAAAATTTGTCTTAGAAAGTGCCTTTTTGTGTAAGGATGTCCCCCCTGCTGGAACTGTGGGGGCTTATAGTTCCAGGATGGTGTAAATGTTGGCTGCTCTGACTGGGGACATTGATCATCATCACATGGTGGTGCCAGTGGTTCCCCCTGCCCCCGGGCCTGAGCTGCCCATTGCCTGATGTGTCGGAGGCGGCCTGCTGCGGCCTTTCTAAAAGGGGATTGCCATCTTCTTCCCCTGAGATCATGACTGGCAAAGGTTGGACTGTATTTGGGACATAGAAGGTGCCTTGTGCTGTGAGCACTGGATACAGACACCACATTGTTTGAATTTGGCATTTGCTGGACTGGCAAGAAAGAAGAAGAAGAGGAGTGTGGAAAAGGAAGAGATAGGTGATGCAGAGAAGAAAGAGGAGGAGGTGATGAGAGGGGGGTGAAGGGTGCGGTGAAGAAAGAACAGGAGGAGATAGGTGCGGCAGAGAAAGAAAAGGAGAGAGAGGTGGAGAGGAAAGAGAAGGAGGAGGAGAGAGGTGTGGTGAAGAAAGAGAAGGAGGAGGGAGAGGCGGAGAGGAAAGAGGAGGAGAAAGGGGTGAAGACGAAAGAGATGAAGAGGGAGGAGGAGATAAAGGGCGCGGAGAAGAAAGAGGTGGTGGAGGAGAGGGGTGTGGTCAAGAAAGAGAAGGAGTGAAGGGGAGAGAGAGAAGGAGATAGAAATGAAAAAGGAGGAGAGGGGAGCGACAGAGGAGGGGAAGGAGGAGAGAGTTCCTCCCCTTTTGTGCAACCTGAGAGGCATGGTTGGAACAATGATGCCTTCTCCCTGTAGGAATGGGTGGGGCGTGCCACATACTGCGCAAGTCTCCCTATACAATGGATTCTGCTGAGACCAGACTGCACACGTCCAATAACTCCAGAACCCGTATGGGGGAGGCGCTGATAGCTTAACACCTTTTCCCATCTTGTACACATAAAAATTACTTCTTGATTTGTTCACATATCTTTCTGTACCTCCTAAATGATGTAGCTCTACTGCTTTATACCATCTATTAGCATTCAGCAATTTAACATCAACTAACTTCCCTGTTTTATCTTTCTCAATACGTCATGCCATTCCGCAGCCTGAAGTTTGCCATTCTTATGAATCCCACATACTTTATACCTTCTAAAATTCTTCACATACTTAACACCTTCTTGTTCTGCCACTAACTGGGGGGCTGTTTTCTCATCAGGAAGTAAGAGTCCCTCCTGCAGCTTGGCCACCTTATTCCTCATGAAAAAAACAAAAATAAAAAAACAAACAAAAAATGAAAAACAACAACAAAAAATTCAAAAAGGTTGGTATAGAAAAAGAAAAACCTTCAAAGAGGTTGGTAAAAAAACAACAAACTTAAAAGTTTTAAAAGTTTGTTACAGGAGGAAAAACTTCAAAAACTAAAAAAAAGTCTTAACAGCTTTTAACACTTCAGTCTGTGTCCAGATGCAGACACACACACTTCCCCTTAATTATGCTGGCATATCTAAAGTCACTAAAATCACGTATCTAAAAACAAGTAGCTCACAGCAATAGTGATAGATACCACTCAGTTTCAGTTCCTCAATATTCCTAAGCTGCAGCTAACACTTATCTCAGAGTGCAAGAACAGGAAACCAAGCAAAAACAGATGTGACAGTGTAATTTACAATGGATAGCAGGGTCCCTGTGTGTTTCGCCTACTGCCCCATGTTGGGCGCCAAATGTTATGGAAATTTGGTTTGGATAAATCTATCCCTGTGTGTGCTGTGGCCGTTCCCAATAAGACTGAGTATTTTCAGCGCTCATCAAGAATGGACTGTACACTATGGTGACAGAATAACATTCCATCAATACTGATGATTTATTGTACATACATGGTTTTATAATTGCATATAGAAAGGGGGTGGTTAGTTAACCCCTTCATGACCCAGCCTATTTTGGCCTTAATGACCTTGCCGTTTTTTGCAATTCTGACCAGTGTCCCTTTATGAGGTAATAACTCGGGAACGCTTCAACGGATCCTAGCGATTCTGAGATTGTTTTTTCGTGACATATTGGGCTTCATGTTAGTGGTAAATTTAGGTCGATAATTTCTGCGTTTATTTGTGAAAAAAATGGAAATCTGGCGAAAATTTTGAAAATTTTGCAATTTTCACATTTTGAATTTTTATTCTGTTAAACCAGAGAGTTATGTGACACAAAATAGTTAATAAATAACATTTACCACATGTTTACTTTACATCAGCACAATTTTGGAAACAACATTTTTTTTTGCTAGGAAGTTATAAGGGTTAAAATTTGACCAGTGATTTCTCATTTTTACAACAAAATTTACAAAACCATTTTTTTTAGGGACCACCTCACATTTGAAGTCAATTTGAGGGTTCTATATGGCTGAAAATACCCAAAAGTGACACCATTCTAAAAACTGCACCCCTCAAGGTGCTCAAAACCACATTCAAGAAGTTTATTAACCCTTCAGGTGTTTCACAGCAGCAGAAGCAACATGGAAGGAAAAAATGAACATTTAACTTTTTAGTCACAAAAATGATCTTTTAGCAACAATTTTTTTATTTTCCCAAGGGTAAAAGGAGAAACTGGACCACGAACGTTGTTGTCCAATTTGTCCTGAGTACGCTGATACCTCATATGTGGGGGTAAACCACTGTTTGGGCGCACGGCAGAACTCGGAAGGGAAGGAGCGCCATTTGACTTTTTGAATGAAAAATTGGCTCCAATCTTTAGCGGACACCATGTCGCGTTTGGAGAGCCCCCGTGTGCCTAAACATTGGAGCTCCACCACAAGTGACCCCATTTTGGAAACTAGACCCCCCAAGGAACTTATCTAGATGCATAGTGAGCACTTTAAACCCCCAGGTGCTTCACAAATTGATCCGTAAAAATGAAAAAGTACTTTTTTTTCACAAAAAAAATATTTTAGCCTCAATTTTTTAATTTTCACATGGGCAACAGGATAAAATGGATCCTAAAATTTGTTGGTCAATTTCTCCTGAGTACACTGATACCTCACATGTGGGGGTAAACCACTGTTTGGGCACATGGTAAGTCTCGGAAGGGAAGGAGCGCCATTTGACTTTTTGAATGAAAAATTATCTCCATCGTTAGCGGACACCATGTCGCGTTTGGAGAGCCCCTGTGTGACTAAACATTGGAGCTTCCCCACAAGTGACCCCATTTTGGAAAGGAGACCCCCCAAGGAACTTATCTAGATGCATAGTGAGCACTTTAAACCCTCAGGTGCTTCACAAATTGATCCGTAAAAATGAAAAAGTACTTTTTTTTCACAAAAAAATTCTTTTAGCCTCAATTTTTTAATTTTCACATGGGCAATAGGATAAAATGGATCCTAAAATTTGTTGGACAATTTCTCCTGAGTACACCGATACCTCATATGTGGGGGTAAACCACTGTTTGGGTGCATGGCAAGGCTCGGAAGGGAAGGCGCGCCATTTGACTTTTTGAATGGAAAAGTAGCTCCAATCGTTAGCGGACACCATGTCGCGTTTGGAGAGCCCCTGTGTGCCTAAACATTGGAGCTCCCCCACAAGTGACCCCATTTTGGAAACTAGACCCCCCAAGGAACTTATTTAGATGCATAGTGAGCACTTTAAACCAACAAGTGCTTCACAGAAGTTTATAACGCAGAGCCGTGAAAATAAAAAATAATTTTTCTTTCCTCAAAAATGATTTTTAGCCCAGAATTTTTTATTTTCCCAAGGGTAACAGGAGAAATTGGACCCCAAATGTTGTTGTCCAGTTTGTCCTGAGTACGATGATACCCCATATGTGGGGGTAAACCACTGTTTGGGTGCATGGCAGGGCTTGGAAGGGAAGGCACGCCATTTGGCTTTTTGAATGGAAAATTAGCTCCAATCATTAGCGGACACCATGTCGCGTTTGGAGAGCCCCTGTGTGCCTAAACATTGGAGCTTCCCCATAAGTGACCCCATTTTGGAAACTAGACCTCCCAAGGAACTAATCTAGATGTGTGGTGAGCACTTTGAACCCCCAAGTGCTTCACAGAAGTTTATAACGCAGAGCCATGAAAATAAAAAATATTTTTTCTTTTCTCAAAAAATTTTTTTTAGCCCTGAATTTTTTATTTTCCCAAGGGTAACAGGGGAAATTTGACCCCAATAGTTGTTGTCCAGTTTCTCCTGAGTACGCTGATACCCCATATGTGGGGGTAAACCACTGCTTGGGCACACGTCGGGGTTCGGAAGGGAAGTAGTGACATTTTGAAATGCAGACTTTGATGGAATGCTCTGCGGGCGTCACGTTGCGTTTGCAGAGCCCCTGATGTGCCTAAACAGTAGAAACTCCCCACAAGTGACCCCATTTTGGAAACTAAACCCCCAAGGGAACTTATCTAGATGTGTGGTGAGCACTTTGAACCCCCAAGTGCTTCACAGAAGTTTATAACGCAGAGCCGTGAAAATAATAAATACGTTTTCTTTCCTCAAAAAAAAATTTTTTAGCCCTGATTTTTTTATTTTCCCAAGGGTAACAGGAGAAATTTGACCCCAAGATTTGTTGTCCAGTTTCTCCTGAGTATGCTGATACCCCATATGTGGGGGTAAACCACTGTTTGGGCACATGCCGGGACTTGGAAGTGAAGTAGTGATGTTTTGAAATGCAGACTTTGATGGAATGCTCTGCGGGCGTCACGTTGCGTTTGCAGAGCCCCTGATGTGCCTAAACAGTAGAAACTCCCCACAAGTGACCCCATTTTGGAAACTAAACCCCCAAGGGAACTTATCTAGATGTGTGGTGAGCACTTTGAACCCCCAAGTGCTTCACAGAAGTTTATAACGCAGAGCCGTGAAAATAAAAAATCATTTTTCTTTCCTCAAAAATAATTTTTTAGCCCGCAATTTTTTATTTTCCCAAGGGTTACAGGAGAAATTGGACCCCTAAAGTTGTTGATCAGTTTCTCCTGAGTACGCTGGTACCCCATATGTGGGGGTAAAGCACTGTTTGGGCACACGTCGGGGCTCGGAAGGGAGAGAGCACCATTTTACTTTTTCAACGCAAGATTGGCTGGAATCAATGGTGGCGCCATGTCGCGTTTGGAGACCCCCTGATGTGCCTAAAAAGTGGAAACCCCTCAATTCTAACTCCAACACTAACCCCAACACACCCCTAACTCTAATCCCAACCCTAACCACAACCCTAACCCCAACACACCCCTAACCCTAGTCTTACCCCTAATTCCAACCCTAAGGCTATGTGCTCACGTTGCGGATTTGTGTGGATTTTTCCACAGTTTTTGAAAAATCTGCAGGTAAAACGCACTGCGCTTTACCTGCGGATTTACCGCGGATTTCCAGTGTTTTTTGTGTGGATTTCACTTGCGGATTCCTATTATGGAGCAGGTGTAAAACGCTGCGGAATTGCACAAAGAATTGACATGCTGCGGAAAATACAACGCAGCGTTTCCGCGCTGTATTTTCTGCACCATGGGCACAGCGGATTTGGTTTTCCATAGGTTTACGTGGTACTGTAAACGTGATGGAAAACTGATACGAATCCGCAGCGACCAATCCGCTGCGGATCCGCAGCCAAATCCGCACCGTGTGCACATAGCCTAATTCTAACCCTAATTCTAACCCTAATTCTAGCCCTAAGTGCAACCCTAGCCCTAAGTGCAACCCTAAGTGCAACCCTAGCCCTAAGTGCAACCCTAAGTGCAACCCTAGCCCTAAGTGCAACCCTAAGTGCAACCCTAGCCCTAAGAGCAACCCTAAGTGCAACCCTAAGTGCAACCCTAAGTGTAACCCTAAGTGCAACCCTAGCCCTAAGTGCAACCCTAAGTGCAACCCTAAGTGCAACCCTAAGTGCAACCCTAGCCCTAAGTGCAACCCTAAGTGCAACCCTAAGTGCAACCCTAAGTGCAACCCTAGCCCTAAGTGCAACCCTAAGTGCAACCCTAGCCCTAAGTGCAACCCTAAGTGCAACCCTAAGTGCAACCCTAAGTGTAACCCTAAGTGCAACCCTAGCCCTAAGTGCAACCCTAAGTGCAACCCTAAGTGCAACCCTAAGTGCAACCCTAGCCCTAAGTGCAACCCTAAGTGCAACCCTAAGTGCAACCCTAAGTGCAACCCTAAGTGCAACCCTAGCCCTAAGTGCAACCCTAAGTGCAACCCTAAGTGCAACCCTAAGTGCAACCCTAAGTGCAACCCTAGCCCTAAGTGCAACCCTAAGTGCAACCCTAAGTGCAACCCTAAGTGCAACCCTAGCCCTAAGTGCAACCCTAAGTGCAACCCTAGCCCTAAGTGCAACCCTAAGTGCAACCCTAAGTGCAACCCTAAGTGCAACCCTAGCCCTAAGTGCAACCCTAAGTGCAACCCTAAGTGCAACCCTAGCCCTAAGTGCAACCCTAAGTGCAACCCTAAGTGCAACCCTAAGTGCAACCCTAGCCCTAAGTGCAACCCTAAGTGCAACCCTAGCCCTAAGTGCAACCCTAAGTGCAACCCTAAGTGCAACCCTAAGTGTAACCCTAAGTGCAACCCTAGCCCTAAGTGCAACCCTAAGTGCAACCCTAAGTGCAACCCTAGCCCTAAGTGCAACCCTAAGTGCAACCCTAAGTGCAACCCTAAGTGCAACCCTAAGTGCAACCCTAGCCCTAAGTGCAACCCTAAGTGCAACCCTAAGTGCAACCCTAGCCCTAAGTGCAACCCTAAGTGCAACCCTAAGTGCAACCCTAGCCCTAAGTGCAACCCTAAGTGCAACCCTAAGTGCAACCCTAGCCCTAAGTGCAACCCTAAGTGCAACCCTAGCCCTAAGTGCAACCCTAAGTGCAACCCTAAGTGCAACCCTAGCCCTAACCCTACCCCTAACCCTACCCCTAACCCTAATGGAAAAACAAAAATAATTATATTTTCTGTATTTTATTATTATCCCTACCTATGGGGGTGATAAAGGGGGTGATTTATTCACTATTTTTTTTATTTTGATCGCTGTGATAGAACTTATCACAGCGACCAAAATGTGCAGGAACGAATCTGCCGGCTTGCAGATTCGGCGGGCGTACTGCGCATGCGCCCGCCATTTTCCAAGATGGCGGCGCCCATGAAGCAGACGGCCGGACACCGGGAGGGACATCGGAGCTAGGTAAGTATGGGGGGGTGGGACCGGAACACGGGGGGGGGGGATCGGAGGACCTGGGGAGCGGACAGGAGGACCGGGGGAGCCGACAGGAGGGAGGAGGGGAGCGGAACGGAGATCGGGGCAAAAAGGACGACTGGGGGGGGCGATCGGTGGGCTGGGGTGGGGGCAGATCGGGGTCTCCAGCCATGGCAGATGCTATTGCAGCATCGGCCATGGCTGGATTGTAATATTTCACCATTTTCATAGGTGAAATATTACAAATCGCTCTGATTGGCAGTTTCACTTTCAACAGCCAATCAGAGCGATCGTAGCCACGGGGGGGTGAAGCCACCCCCCCTGGGCTGAAGTACCACTCCCCCTCTCCCTGCAGATCGGGTAAAATAGGAGTTAACCCCTTCACCCGATCTGCAGGGACGCGATCATTCTGTGACACAGCATATGCGTCACAGGTCGGGAAGGCACCGACTTTCATGACGCATACGCTGTGTCACAGGTCGGGAAGGGGTTAATTACCAAATTGTCAAGCTCCTCTGTTATTGGTTATCTAAATATATATGGAATATTGTGATTAATGCACATATGAATGCTGATTAAGCAACTAAAGTGTAGCAGTCTCCGTTTTCTGCATCTAGGACAAAGTTAAGACATCTGATCATCACTTAGTACATCTGGTGCTGTTCTGCTTTTTGCTTGGAAAGCCCCAAACAGTCTGTCTGGCTTATATCAGTTTATGTCAGCCATTTTAAGCAATTGATTACAGTGTATATATTAGCTGTGAGTATATATGAGTTTATATGCAAGTGAGATTTATATGAAATATATATATATTTCCATCACACATGTACCATTAATACCAAGCAGCTTATGGACAATCTCAGCACATCTTTGGCCCCCATCTCCTCCCTCTCCTGTCCAGACTTAGCATTGTCACATTTCAATAATACACTGAAGAATGCCCTGGATGAAGCAGCACCTTCTACACGCAGAAAGACCCGACACAGACAATGGCAGCCCTGGCACAGAATGCAAACACACTTTTTTCTGCGTTGCTCAAGTTGTGAAGAGCGGCAGTGGAGAAAATCTCTCTTAGCAGAAGACTTCATCCACTAGAATTCATGCTCAAAACCTATAATTCTGCCCTTCATCTGGCCAAACAATCCTACTTCACCTCACTATCCAACAATCCCAAACGACTTTTTGAAACCTTAAACTCCTTCCTGAAACCTAAAGTACAGGCCCCCATCACCAACCTCAGCAGTGAGGATCTGGCCACTTATTTCCTAGAAAAAAATAAACCACATCCATCAGGATATCTCAGCCCAATCTCCTCAGTGCCTGGATCCCCTTCCCTGCCACACCTCAAGCTCACTAGATATCTTTGAGCCTGTTTCAGAAGAAGAAGTTTCCAAGCTCCTCGCTTCTGCTTGGCCTACAACCTGCAATAGTGACCCCATTCCTTCACTTCTCCTGCAGTCTCTCTCACCAGTGGTCACCACTCACCTTACCAAAATATTTAACCTCTCTCTTTCTTCATATATCTTTCCCTCCTCATTTAAACATGCCATCATAACCCCTTTACTTAAAAAGCCATCCCTGGACCAGAACTGCACTGCTAACTACAGACCTGTCTCTAACTATTCCTTCATCTCTAAACTCATGGTCTCTAAACGCTTGGTCCACTCCCATCTAATCCGCTATCTCTCGGATAACTCTCTTTTTGACCCCTTACAATCTGGTTTCCACTCTTTACACTCCACTGAAACTGCCCTCACTAAAATCGCTAATGATCTAATAGTAGCTAAATCCAAAGCCGGCTCCTCTTCCTCTCCTCGTCCCCTTCCTATCGGGGTTCCGCAGGGCTCAGTCCTAGGCCCCCTCCTCTTCTCTCTATACACTGCCCCTATTGGACAAACAATCAGTAGATTTGGGTTCCAGTGTCATCTCTATGCTGACGACACCCAATTATACACTTCTTCCCCTGACATCACCCCTACCCTAATTCAAAATACCAAGGATTGTCTGTTTGCTGTTCTAACATCATGTCCTCCCTCTATCTGAAACTAAATCTCTCCATAACGGAACTTCTTGTGTTTCTCCCCTCTACTAACCTCACTCTACCTAACATCAAAATTATCTTGGAGGGTTCAACCATAACTCCCAAGCAGCATTCTCGCTGTCTTGGGGTCATATTTGACACCGAACTTTCCATTACTTTATATCCGATCACTCACTCGCTCTTGTCACCCGCATCTTAAAAACATCTCCAGAATCCGACCCTTTCTCACCTTTGAAACTGCTAAGACTCTTACTGTCACTCTTATTCATTCTCATCTCGACTAATGCAACTCTCTTCTGATCGGTCTCCCTCTTTCCAAACTTTCTCCTCTCCAATCCAACTTGAATGCGGCAGCCAGGGTCATATTTCTGTCCAGCCGCTTCACCGATGCCTCTATCTTTGTGCCAGTCATTACACTGGCTACCCATTTGCTACAGGGTCCACTATAAACTCATATCTCTCACCCTCTACAGTTCTGCACTGCCTTATATCTCCTCTCTCATCTCTGTCTATCGCCCTACACGTGCCCTTCATTCTACAAATGACCTAAGACTAACATCCCCTGTAATCCGAACCTCGCACCTCCATCTCCAAAACTTCTCTCGTGCTGCGCCAGCTCTCTGGAATGCACTTCCCCAGATGACCAGACTAATACCTAGCCCCGACCTATACAAGCACGCTTTGAAAACCCATCTCTTCAAACAAGCCTACCACATCAACTACTCAGTAAACTAACTTTGCCCTGTTTCCTCCTTCCAAATATTATTCTGAATCTGCACCCTACTATTCATCTGTCTCCACACCCTCAGTGCACATGATTACTGCACTTGATACATGACTATTGCACTTAAACACATGGGCTGATGACCGGATCATGCAGCTTTATATGAAAATCCCTATTTATTATAATTGCCAGACCTGAAATAAGCGAAAAAAAAGAGAAAAAAATGTATATACACTGGCGCTTAATCACCTCAAAAGATAAGGTGGGGGCCTTGGAAGCTGCACGTGGTTAAAACAGGTTCTGTGCAGGACTCTGTTAGAAAATTTGACACCTAAATAATAATATTACAAACCACTGCGCTAAAACTAAGGCTGAAATATCAATATACTTACTTCTATTATGGCTGTTTGTGTGTTGTATGAGAATCCTTATGGGTAAAGGGTTGCACCTGGTTACAGCGATTTTATCCTCATATGAGGTTTTATAGGCTGCACCTGGAGTGTTCCTATATGGGGTTAAGTGTTCACCTTGGACAGCCTAGCCCCCAATGGTCTAAATCAAGAAATAGAACTGTATGCTTTTTAGTAGCCCCTCTCTTCTGTAACCACATGGTTTAGATGAACCTACATGACAGTACGTAGGTACTGGGACACTAGTGGAGAGCAATGAATACACACACATAAATCTCCACATTTAAAATGATCAAGAGGTGGAAAGTAAATTAAGACACACGGAGGGGCACGATTGCAGTGCATATATGTGTATGTATATATACATATATGAATGTGTTTTATCTTTATTTCCCAGTAATACATGGGGTGTCTTGGTTTTATATATATATATATATATATATATATATATATATACTAGACTGTGGCCCGATTCTAATGCATCGGGTATTCTAGAATATGCATGTCCCCGTAGTATGTGATTCGCGGCAGACTGTGCCCGTCGCTGATTGGTCGAGGCAACCTTTATGACATCATCGTCGCCATGGCAACCATTATGACATCATCGTCGCCATGCTGTGCCCATCTCTGATTGGTCGAGGCCGCCCGACAAACCGTCGACCACTCCATATAAGGTATGGTCTACAAACCGCCAACCACTCCATATAAGGTATGGTCTACAAACCGCCGACCACTCCATATAAGGTATGGTCTACAAACCGCCGACCACTCCATATAAGGTATGGTCTACAAACCGCCGACCACTCCATATAAGGTATCCTGTTTGTAGACCATACCTTATATGGAGTGATTTCCAGGACAGACAGACAGACAGACAGACAGAAAGACAGACAGACAGACAGACAGACAGACAGACAGACAGACAGACAGACAGACGGAAAAACCCTTAGACAATTATATATATAGATATATATATATATATATATATATATATATATATATATATATATATATATATATCTATATGTAAAGATAATATAGAGAAAAGATGTGAGTAACCTGAACAATTTTGCATGCACCATAGGGGCTGTTTATCTACTCAGTTCCAGTGGAATTCCCCCTTATTTTTACCTTTACCTTCTTATTTTCACTTTTTATCTATTATTATATATTTTTTTCTATTTATTATCTTTCACTTTATTAGGAACCTTTTATTCATTATTTTTTCATTTATATAATAATAAAAAAATAATAATTTTTGATATCCTTATTTCCCGTGTTTTTTCTAATTCTAAGATACGGAAACACAGGGAGATTCATATAACCAGGTACTTCTTAATTTATAACTGATTTTAATTAATTAAACTTTTTACCAATAAAAGATGTTTTTAGCATTAATAAAATGTTTTATTTTTTCCATTTGTAAGTACATATAAAAACCGGTCCACGGAAGACACCTATATATCATTAATTATTTATTTATTTATTTTATTTTTCATCCCTGCACAAAATGCAGAGGAGCTTTAATAAGATATTCAAAGGAGCACACACTATAAACCTACTAGCTAAGATTAGCAGATTAAGAGTCAAAATTAAAATTGTATCACTACCATTGTAATTTAATCATTATCAGTAGTTAGCTTATTTAGAGCGCACGTCATCTTGAGCCAGCGGCAACACATATTAGCGCTACATTGTGGTCTGCATTCCAATTCACCTTATAGGGCAGGCGGCTGTAGACAATCACAACTTGGCAGCCTCAGCCCCATTCACTGATTGCTGATTAACAACTAATGGTTCCTGCTTGTGACTAATCAGTGGAGTAATCATTAGACTATTTAAGGGATGGGCTTTCACACTTGAGACATAGCCCTGACGAAGAGGGGAGTTACCCCTCGAAACTAGTTGGCAGCTTGTCTCTCTCGCGCACCCGTCCCTGCTTTCTGTGACGTCACACTAGCTCCACCCCCATCTCGGCACCGCGTCCTCAGCGTTGCTTCCGGCGGGGGCACGCTAGGCGCTGGTAGCTTCTTGCCACTCACTGGGACGTTACCGTCCAGGAACCTCGGCCTCAGGCACAGACCGCACCACAATCCGCTGAGCTAATTTAAGCAATACAAACAGCACTGCTTTCAGAGGATTACCTCGCCATCTTCACCGCATGTGGTTTTTTCTAAGCAGGATGTGGTGAGTGCCGGCTGATTCTTATTGATACTGCCGCAATTGTTGTGGTTAGTAATAACCCAATTGATTTAAGGTACTGCTGACATTTTTACTCTATTTATTTATTAGCATTCAATTTGTCACACCGTGGAAAGAGAAATGCTCAATCACATATAGGAACACTCCGGATGCAGCCTATATAGTCTTATAAAAAGAGTAAGTGTATTTCACCAATACTTATGATAATACATTTATACGGTCCAAATATTATACTGATTTTTTGCATATTCTACCTTTCAGCATTTGGTTTATCACACCGAGAAACACTTAACCCCATATAGGAACACTCCAGATGCAGCCTATAAAACCTCATATGAGGATAAAATCGCTGTAACCAGGTGCAACCCTTTACCCATAAGGATTCTCATACAACACACAAACAGCCATAATAGAAGTAAGTATATTGATATTTCAGCCTTAGTTTTAGCGGAGTGGTTTGTAATATTATTACTGAAATAACAAGCACTTTTCACCTATTGTGTCCCCCCATTTCCTTGTAGATTGTAAGCTTGCGAGCAGGGACCCCACTCCTAATGTCAGTGTTTAAATTGTCTTAACTTGTATTGAATTTATTGTCTGTACATGTCCCTGCTTAATTGTAAAGTGCTACAGAATATGTTGGCGCTATATAAATAAAGTTGGGCGGTTAGATATTTGTGACACGGAGAAACAAGGGTGATTGAGGTGCCACTTCTGAGGATTGACTGTGTCTGATGTTAAGGTGGAGGAAGAGGAGGAGAGGCCACTTGATGCAGCGCTTGCCATTCACTGGAGCATAGGCTCTTTCTGACCCTCATCTACAAGACAGACCGCTGTGTGGCTGCCAAAGAAAGGGAGTCGAGTAACCTGTCCAGTAAGAAATGTTGTCAGTGGTCTTTTGACGGTGTTTGTTCAGTTGAGCTTTCATTAACATTAACACCTAACCCACATACACTTCGAACACCAAGCCTATACCCCCTTCCACCATGACCCCACTTTTTCCCACTCATGTTGTATATATCCTTCCCCTCCATTAACCTGCTGTTTCACAACCTTAAGTCTACAACTGTCAGTCACCTGTCACTAAATGAACAATCACTATTTATTTTCTTAGAGTGCCTGAACAACTCTCTTAGATTTTGATGAGCAAATGGGGCCTTCTGATTCCTCACTGCAACACAGTTTTGGCCCAAACTATTTGGATTAGAAAATAGGACCTCCTGGACGAATCCCTATATTAGGACTAACCATATTTAAGAGCAAATGAGGCCTCCTGTTTCCTCACTGCAGCAGTTTTATCTCCAATTTTTTTTGATAAGCAAATAGGGCTTCCTGGCTGAACCCCTATATTAGGCTTAACGAGTTATAAACGCAAACGGGGCTTCCTGTTTCCTTACTGCAATACAGTTTTAGCCCTAATGATTTGAATTAGCAAATAGGGCTTCCTGGCTCAACCCTTATATTAGGACTAATGATTTTGAAGAGCAAGTAGGGCCTCCTCATTTCTCACTGCAACACAAAGTAAGCCCAAACAATTTGTATTAACAAATAGGGTGTCTTGGCTGAACCCCTATAGTAGACCTATTGATTAATAAGAGCAAATGGGACCGACCTCATGATTCCTAACTGCAACACAGTTTTTACCCAATGATTTGGATTAGCAAATGGGGCCTCCTGACTGCAACTCAGATTTACCACAATCTAGTTAGATGCTGGAAGATCAATTTTACACAAGACAGGATCTTATCTAACAAGTTCACTTACAGTAGCAACAGTAGCAACCTCTCTGCGCTGTTACACTGAGAAAATGGCATCAGCAAAACAAGATGTCCACTTTTTATATGGACAGCGACATGTGACTTTGGCAGCTTATCACACAGAAGACCTTGTGTCATGACATTGAGGATGGTTTCTGCGCCCTGATTGGAATGTACACATATTAAGTTATTACAGAAATAAAATTACACCCTGCTGCTCCACTCAGCTAGGCACTCCTCCTCCCCTCATAAAACACATCCCCCTACTCATCATATAGCAGCACTATCCTAGACAAAGTCAAAACAAAAGCATTAGTGGAAATGTGATCATTTACCGATCTGTAACCGAATTTTGCTGACTTTGGGGAAAAATGCTCAGGAAACCGAACACGAATCTGTATGTGCTACATTTGTACTAAATTTGAGTTTGGCGAATGTTTTCCGAACAAGTTTGCTCATCTCTATGTACGACTATTGATAGATCAGATATTAGTGTCAGGAAGCCCTAAGGCTAGGGTCACATTGCGTTAATGTGACCGCGTTAAACGGCCTACGTTACACCGCGGCATAATGCGGGTTAACGTAGTCCGTTAACGCCGCCATTGCCCCTAATGGTGAACGCGTCGCTAGCGCCCGCCCACATTGGGCGTGCGCTAGCGATGTCGCGTCATTTGAGTGACGGACCTCGGACGCTGCTTGCAGCATCCGCGGCGCGCCCGAGGTCCGTTCCTCGCTAGTGCAGATCAGGGATCTGCGCTAGCGGGGACGCCGAACGCGGACCCTTGAGAAGCATTGCGTTAGCGCAATCCTCTAGCGCTATGCGCTTAACGGATTGCCCTAACGCAATGTGACCCTAGCCTAAGAGAGCAGGACACTTTGATCTTATAATCTCCAAAGTAAGAGCAATTGATTCTCAGTTACAAATGCTGCCCCTTAGGAATATACCTCCTAAAGATCATAGTAGAGTGAGCCATCAGCCTGCTTAACCCCTTTCTGACCTCGGACAGGATAGTACGTCCGAGGTCAGAAGCCCCGCTCTGATGCCGGGACATGTCAGCTGTTTTGAACAGCTGACATGTGCCCATAGTAGGCGCGGGCAGAATTGCGATCTGCCCACGCCTATTAACTAGTTAAATGCCGCTGTCAAACGCAGACAGCGGTATTTAACTACCGCATCCGGCCGGGCGGCCGGAAATGATGGCATCGCCGACCCCCGTCACATGATCGGAGGTCGGCGATGCTTCAGAATAGTAACCATAGAGGTCCTTGAGACCTGGTTACTGATCACCGGCAGCTGTGAGCGCCACCCTGTGGTCGGCGCTCACAGCACACCTGATTTTCTGCTACATAGCAGCAAACAGCAGGTCGCTGCTATGTAGCAGAGCCGATCATGCTGTGCCTGCTTCTAGCCTCCCATGGAGGCTATTGAAGCATGGCAAAAGTAAAGAAAAAAAGTAAAAAAAAATGTGAAAAAAATAAAAAAAAAATAAAAGTTTAAATCACCCCCCTTTCGCCCCAATCAAAATAAATCAATAAAAAAAAAATCACACCTACACATATTTGGTATCGCCGCGTTCAGAATCGCCCGATCTATCAATAAAAAAAAGCATTAACCTGATCGCTATACGGCGTAGCGAGAAAAAAATTCGAAACGCCAGAATTACGTTTTTATGTTCGACTCGACATTGCATTAAAATGCAATAACGGGCGATCAAAAGAACATATCTGCATCAAAAAGCTATAATTAAAAATGTCATCTCGGCACGCAAAAAATAAGCCCTCAACCAACCCCAGATCATGAAAAATGGAGACGCTACAAGTATCGGAAAATGGCGCATTTTTTTTTTTTTTTTTTTTTTTTTAATTTTTAGCAAAGTTTGGAATTTTTTTTCACCACTTAGGTAAAAAATAACCTAATCATGTTAGGTGTCTATGAACTCGTAATGACCTGGAGAATCATAATGGCAGGTCAGTTTTAGCATTTAGTAAACTTAGCAAAAAAGCCAAACAAAAAACAAGTGTGAGACTGCACTTTTTTTGCAATTTCACTGCACTTGGAATTTTTTTCCCATTTTCTAGTACACGACATGCTAAAACCAATGATGTCGTTCAAAAGTACAACTCGTCCCACAAAAAATAAGCCCTCACATGGCCAAATTGACGGAAAAATAAAAAAGTTATGGCTCTGGGAAGGAGGGGAGTGAAAAACAAACACGGAAAATCCCAAGGTCATGAAGGGGTTAATTATACTGAGATTTAGGAAGGCGAACGCCTTCTGCTGTATTTCTGCAGTGACTTTCAGGCCTAGGTCGTTCTTACATAAAGTGTTCTCAAACCAAAGGTTGAGGACATTGTCAATGTACTGTAGGCACAATGAGATCAGATACAGTTCTCCAATTTTTCAGAGACGACAACTCTTTCCTCCCACCAGCCCATGAATAAATTTGCATATGTGGTGGCACAAGGACTCAACATCACAGTACCCCAGAACTGGTGGAAGCAAAAAACTCAAGCAGTCATTGTAGTTTGTGCTATGTGGAGGTGACAGCCCACCATACACTAACGTGGGGAACAGAGAGGCTTATTCCTGTGAGTATAGAGTTCATCTACCAGTAAGGCAATGATTAGTTGTGCAAATGGGACGAGTAGCTAGCCACACCAGAAAATTGTATGTTAATTACTAACTGAGAAGAAGAGTATCACATCAGAGGTAGTGAAGAGACTGATGTCTGTGGGTGCGTCATTGATAACTGTGAGAGTAGGATGCAAGAATGCGCAAATTTGCCAGCAAGCTACTGTGGGATATTGAGATTGCCTTCAGTGCTAGAGAGAGATATGTAAGACATGGCTCCTAGCAAGAGAGCTTCACTGCATTGAGCATGACACAAACTGATCTACAGCAAAGGATGCATGCCCTTTGTTGCGAATACCAACTGTCTACTTCCATTACCATGTCTTTGCCTCTTATAACACTGTTTGAACACTCAAGCTCATTCCTTCTGTATCTTAAATATGTAAAGGGGTATACCATCAACAATCAACCCCATTATACATGTCTAATGTTCTAAATCACCTTAGGGGAATATAACACATAAGCTAGTTTTAATAATTGCAATCAGAAAGCAAAACAATTTTTTTCTAATATACTTTTATTTTCTGCTGCCTTCTAGGCATGTTCTGTGATTTATGCAGCTAAGGGGGAGCTGTTAAAATCACCATGCTGTTATCTTGTGTTATGTACACATAAAAGGTGTCATCTGTCATTGTTATCCAGATAATGGCATAACTACTGAAAATTGATCCTACAGAACAGGCAGTATGAGCGTAGTAATGTTATGTTTACTGGCTAATGTGAAAATGGCAAGTTTTTTTTCTCATGCATTTAGTGAAATAGAACATGTAAAAAAAAGTAACCCATTAAGGCCCCTTTCACACATCAGTTTCTTGCTATCAGTCACAATCCGTAGAATTTTGAAAAAATAAATCCGGCGACTGATGCCGCCGGATCCGTTTTTTTCTCATAGACTTGTATTACCGTCTGATTGCGATGGATGGCCTCACGTTTCATCCGTTGTTCATCTGATCCGTAGAAAATCCTGAGACAACAGACAAAGTAACATTTTTTGTGTACGTCGAAAAAACGGACAGCGACGGATCTGTTGACGTCCGTAGTTTGCTCGAATGGAAGCCTATGGGCGCCGGATCCGTCAAATGACGGAATCCATTTTTTTTAACTGAGCATGCTCCAATTTATTTTGGATCCAATTAGCCTGATCCGCTAGTTGGATCCGTCAAAAAAACGAATCCGTCGCATCAGTTTTTCACAATCTGTGACTGATCCATCGATCCGTCGAGCCAGCGGATTGTGACTGATGGCAAAAAACTGATGTGTGAAAGGGGCCTTACCCTGAAGGTTGTTTTCAACTTCCTGACCAGGACAATTTTTTCAATTCTGATCAGTGACACTTTATGTGATATTCACACTGAAACACTTCAACAAATCCTAGTGATTCTGAGTTTGGTTTTTCATGACACATTGTACTTTATGTTAGTGGTAAATTTAGGTCAAATTTTGTTTGTGTTTATATATTAAAATATCTAAATTTTAGAGAAAATTTTGAAAATATCACAATTTTCAAATTTTTGCATCCTTAAACCAGTTAGTCATGCTGTACAAAATAATTTATAAATAACATTTCCCATATGTCTATTGTGCATTTGCATAATTTTTAAAAAATATTATTTTTTGTTAGAAAGTTAGAAGGGTTAAACTTTTTTCAGCAATTTTTAATTTTTCCAGCAAGTTACAAAACTGATTTTATTTAGACACAACATCATGTTTGAAGTAATTTTGTCTGGTCTATGTGACATAAAATACCCCAAAGTAACAGAATTTTAAAAACTGCACCCCTCAAAGTACTCAAAACCACATTCAAAAAGTTCATTAACCCCTTAGGTGCTTCACAAGACTTAAAGCAATGTGGAATGACAAAAATTGACATTTTAATTTTTCCCACAAAAAATGTTCATTTAGCTCCAAATGTAACCTTTTTACAGGGGTAACAGGAGATAATAGACCATACAGTTTGTTGTGCAATTTCCCCTAAATACGTAGATACCTTATATGTGGTGGAAAACTGCTGTTTGGGCACATGACAGAGTTTGGAGCAGAAGCAGTGACATTTGACTTTTGAAATGCAAAATTGGCTGAAATAGACAACAGACACAATGTTGCATTTGCAGAGCTCGTGATGTGCCTAAATAATGGAAACCTCTTATCAGTTAGCCCATTTTGAAAACTAGATCCCTCAGAAAACTTATCTAGAGGTTCAGTGAGAACCTTGAATACAGACGCTTCACAGAATTTTATAATGTTTAGCTGTGAAAATGAAAAAATGTTTTTTTTCCCATAAACATATTCCATGTGCCCCAAATTTTTCATTTTAACAAGGGTAGCAGGAGAAACTGGACCATATAATTTGTTGTGCAATTTCTCCCAAGTACACCAATATCCTACATGTGGTGTAAAACTACTTTTTGAGCACACGGCAGGGCTCAAAACAAAAGGAGCACCATTTGACTTTTGTAGTGCAAAATTGGTTGGAATAGATAGCGGACACATGTTGAATTTGTGGAGTCCCGATGTGCCTAAACAGTTGAAACCCCCCACAAGTGTCCCAATTTTGGAAACTACAACTGAACCCTTCAAGGAAATTATCTAGAGCTGCAGTTAGCACCTTGAAGCCCCAGGTGCTTCTACAAAAATGTAATAATGTTGAGCTGTGAAAATTAAAAAATACATTTTTACAACAAAAACATTGCTTGATCCCCAAATGTTTCATTTTCACAAGGGAAACAGGAGAAAATGGACAATTTGTTGTGCAATTTTTCATGAGTACACCGATACCCCGTATGTGATGGAAAACTACTGTTTGGGCACCCAGCAGGGCATGGAAATGAATGAGTGCCAATTCAATTCTGGAGCACAATTTAAGCTGGAACAGATTGTGGATGTTGCTGACATGTGAAAACAGCAGAAACCCTCAGAAGTGACCCCATTTTGGAAACTACGCCTCTTGAGGAATTCACTTAGAGATGTACTGAGCATTTGCAACCCTCAAGCGATTCACGGAGTTGTATAACATTTGGCTGAGTTAATGGAAAATTCCAATTTTTTCCACTAAAATGTTACTTTAATCTCAAGCTTTCAATTTTCAAAAGTATAATAGGAGGAAAAGGATAACAAGATATGTTACACAATTTCTCCTGGGTATACCTCATATGTGGTCTTAAACTACTTTTGAGGCCAAAATTTGCCATACAATTTCTGATGAACGTGGCAATACCCCATATATGGCTGTACAATACTGCTTAGCCTTACAGCGAGACTCAGAATGGAAGGAGCGCTATGTGACTCTTGGACAAATTTTTTGGGTAGAATTGTTTGTGAACATACTGTATATACAGCCCCTAAGTACCAAAAGAGCAGAATCCCCCCTCAAATGACCGAATTTTGGAAATTACATCACTCTGGGAATTTATCTTCAAGTGCCTTGATGATTTAGACTCCATGAGTTTTCCGGATACCAGGAGCACTGTATGTTGCTGAGTGAAAATGCAGATCTGCCATTGTAGTTACTATACCTTGTAGTGCCCATACCTTGTAGTGCCCATAAATTGTAGTACCCATTCATTGTGCCCAGCTCATGCTTCTGGAGACAAGGACCCAGTAAACTAAGTGGACTCTCTTTGCTACAGAAATGCCAACGTGGATGCTAACTGCAGTTTAGGTACACTGGGGCTCAGAAGAAAGGGGGGCATTTGGATTTAGGAGAGCAGAATTTGCTGGAATTCTTTTGGGGGCTGAGGAACCATTTCACTTTTCCAGAGCCTTTTTACTATCAGTAATGTGGAATCTCCCTATATTTCCATTGAGAAATGACAGACATGAGTGACGACTTGCTTTTTTTGTGGATTGTGTTCAAGCTTTTATTACAAACATTTTACATAACATTTTGGATTATTATTATTATCATTATTGTTTATTATTATAGCACCATTTATTCACATCACATTTATTCTGTGCTCTACGCTGAGCACTTACATCAAGGTTTTCATTTAAATCCTCAAATGACATGATTCAGATGAAACTCCCGAGGGATCCATTCACTATAATCAGGCAGCTGAGATACTCTGTACTCTATATGACCTCTGTTCAGTGGCGTCCTTTGTTTCAGAGGTACACAAAACTGTGTTTGACCTCGTTATTCTGCATACTTAAAATGAAGGACACTGCCGGATCATAGGCCAGCCGGCATCCACAATGTCTCAATCTGCCTTATTATACAGTTGATAGCAACTTACATGATGTTTCTGCATGGTAAACACAATTAATTTAATAACCTGTACCCATATACAAAAGGACTACCTGACCTATCATCATTATTACATATCAAACACAGAAAAAAGATGATACTACGGTCAAAAAAGTATCAAACTGTAAACAACTTTATTATTAAAATCATCAGACACAGGTGAAGAAAATGAAATGCAGAGCCACAGTTGAAAGAATGCTGTACTATTATACAGTGGAAAGTATTCTGTCACAAAATGTAATGACCCAACAGGGGGTCGGTCAGCGGATGGCTCGACACACACACAACGGGATGGAAATGGGAAGATCAAGGACCTACCGATAGGGAATGAGGGATGGACACCTCCGGAACTCAAACCTGAGCCTGTCCCTGCACTCCGCTAACATCCCTAAGTGGGTCCTTACGCCATGGTCAGGAACCTCATCCCTCACTGTCACCTAGTACTGCCCTGACTAATGCACTGGCCGGCAAGGGCACTAGCCTCACCACTGCAGATGGTACAACACAGGGGACAGTGACAAACACAAGACAGACAAGGAATAGCATAGTACATCACCCAGCTTTGCACATAGACTTTCCTCTGCTCCTAGCATTGTGATGGTATGTTCACCCACCCAGCTCTCCTGCTCTCCTGCTGTCTGTCTGTGAAGTGCACATAGTACATCACCCAGCTTTGCGCATAGACTTTCCTCTGCTCCTAGCATTGTGATGGTATGCCTTTCAGCTAACCCCCAACTTACTCTGTGATATTTATGACCTTGTTTACTTAGTCTTGATTGTATGCATCTGGTCCACCCTTAATTCTCTGACCAAGATGAGCAGAGACCACTCCTCTCTGCTCCACACCTGAACGCACTTAGTTTTCCATATATTGCATAGCACAAGTCTGCTAGACTTCAGTCTGCAGTGTGATTTCTAGAAGTGTGTTCTAAAAGTGTGGATTACATTAGAATTAAAACCTGAATTGAACCTGAAGGGAACTGAAGGTAACTGGCCAGTCACTGTAAAAAATGTTTCTGTTTGTTGTCACTTTTACCCCTATATTCTTTCACTTTCTGCTACCTCCCCCAATCCCCACACCAAGTAAGGAACTGTTCATCTCCTCTTCAATCCTCCCCATCCATCTCACCTCCTCCTCAGAACTGTTCCTTAACATACAATCCTCTGTCTCAAAGCACAGGCAGCCCCCTCACGCTCTCTCCTGCTCCCACCTGCTAACACTATCTCTGCTCCTTCTCACTGCTGGTGATATCTCTCCAAATCCTGGTCCTCCTCACCACATTCCCACAGTCATTTCTACCTCCCATCCACGCTCTATCACAAACTTCTGTAACCTCTCTAACCTTATACCCATTCGCCCAGCCCCCGCTTCCCCAGTCCCACTAACAGGAGCTCTGTGGAACGCTCGCTCTGTCTGTAACAAGCTTTCCTACATCCATGATCTTTTTGTTACTACCAAACTTTCCTTCCTCGCCATCACCGAAACCTGGCTCACCCCTTCTGACACAGCCTCTCCTGCTGCACTCTCTTACGGTGGCTTCCACCTTTCTCACACACCCCGCCCCAGCACAAAGCATGGTGGAGGAGTTGGTTTTCTCCTGTCAGATAACTGCTCCTTCACCCCAATCCCACTGCCACCCTCTGTTACCCTCCCTTCCTTTGAGGTACAC
The DNA here is from genome assembly GCF_051348905.1 of Ranitomeya variabilis. Classification (NCBI taxonomy): domain Eukaryota; kingdom Metazoa; phylum Chordata; class Amphibia; order Anura; family Dendrobatidae; genus Ranitomeya; species Ranitomeya variabilis. The sequence goes on along the minus strand of NC_135234.1, from coordinate 500,706,125 downwards.
TCTGTGCGCATCTACTCCCCCTCCAACCTCCAACTGGCTGTCATTTACCGCCCCCCAGGGCCAGCCACCATCTTCTTTGACCACTTCACCACCTGGCTACTTCATTTCCTTTCTGCAGACATCCCCACTATCATCATGGGCGATTTCAACATCCCCATTGACACTTCCCTCTCAGCTGCCACTAAACTTCTATCTCTCTCTTCCTCCTTCGGCCTCACTCAATGGTCTTCTGCAGCCACTCACAAAGATGGTCACACACTGGACCTCATCTTCACCCGCCTCTGCTCCCTATCTAACCTCTCTAACTCACCTCTTCCTCTCTCTGACCACAACCTTCTCACATTCTCATCTCTCTCCACTCCGTGTCTAGAGTCCCCACCCCACAAACTTTCACACCCTCGCAGAAATCTTAAACATCTTGACCTACATTCATTCTCTGAATCCCTCCTCCCTCTCACAGACATAAGTTCCATACACAATGCGGATGACGCTGCCGCTCTATATAACACCACAATAGCTGTAGCTTTGGAATCTGCTGCCCCACTTACACATACCAAAGCTCGCAAAATCAACAGACAGCCCTGGCACACCAGCCTGACCAAAGAACTGAGGCGAGCTTCCAGGGCTGCTGAGCGCAGATGGAAAAGATCCCACTCCAACGACCACTTAATCGCATTCAAACAGTCCCTCACTACTTTCAAGACCGCACTCGCCACAGCTAAACAAACCTACTTCTCATCTCTCATATCCTCCCTGTCTCACAACCCTAAACAGTTATTCAACACCTTCAATTCTCTCCTCCGTCCCCCAGCACCTCCTCCCTCCTCACTTATCTCTGCTGAAGACTTTGCCTCATTCTTCAAGCAGAAGATTGATAACATCAGAGACAGTTTTGGTCAACAAGCCCCAGAGCCCTTCCTCCCAACTTCCCTACCCTCCACCTCCAAAACCAACTACTCCACCATTACTGAAGATCAACTCGCCACTCTACTCTCAAGATCGCATCTCACCACCTGTGCACTTGACCCGCTCCCATCCCACCTCATCCCAAACCTCACCACAATCTTCATCCCAACCCTAACCCATCTCTTCAACCTATCACTAACAACTGGTGTTTTCCCCTCAAGCTTTAAACATGCCTCCATCACACCTATCCTCAAAAAGCCCTCTCTTGACCCATCCTCTGTATCTAGCTATCGCCCTATATCACTTCTCCCCTATGCCTCAAAACTACTGGAACAACACGTCTACCTTGAACTGTCCTCCCATCTCTCTTCTTGCTCCCTCTTTGACCGCTTACAATCTGGCTTCCGGTCACACCACTCCACTGAAACTGCCCTAACTAAGGTCACCAACGACCTCTTAACCGCCAAGAGCAAGCGACACTACTCTGTTCTCCTCCTCCTCGACCTGTCGGCTGCCTTTGACACAGTGGACCATTCCCTATTATTACAGACCCTCTCATCCCTTGGCATCACAGACTTGGCCCTATCCTGGATCTCATCATACCTAACAGACCGGACATTCAGCGTCTCCCACTCACACACCACCTCCTCACCTCGCCCCCTATCTGTCGGAGTCCACAAGGTTCAGTCCTTGGGCCCCTGCTCTTCTCCATTTACACCTTTGGCCTGGGACAGCTCATAGAATCTCATGGCTTTCAGTATCACCTCTATGCTGATGACACACAGATCTACATCTCTGGACCAGATATCACCTCCCTACTAACCAGAATCCCTCAATGTCTGTCCACTATTTCATCCTTCTTCTCCGCTAAATTTCTGAAACTTAACATGGACAAAACAGAATTCATCATCTTTCCTCCATCTCACGTGACCCCCCCAACGAACCTATCCATTACAGTAAATGGCTGCCCACTCTCCCCAGTCCCACAAGCTCGCTGCCTCGGGGTTATCCTTGATGCTGATCTCTCCTTCAAACCACATATCCAAGCCCTTTCCACTTCCTGCCAACTTCAACTCAAAAATATTGCACGAATCCGTTCATTCCTCAACCAAGAATCTGCAAAAACCCTAGTCCATGCCCTCATCATCTCTCGCCTTGACTACTGCAACCTCCTGCTCTGTGGCCTCCCCTCAAACACTCTCGCACCCCTCCAATCTATTCTAAACTCTGCTGCCCGACTAATCCACCTGTCCCCCCGCTATTCTCCGGCCTCTCCCCTCTGTCAATCCCTTCACTGGCTCCCCATTGCCCAGAGACTCCAGTACAAAACCCTAACCATGACGTACAAAGCCATCCACAACCTGTCTCCTCCTTACATCTGTGACCTCATCTCCCGGTACTTTCCTACACGCAACCTCCGATCCTCACAAGATCTCCTTCTCTACTCCCCTCTTATCTCCTCTTCCCACAATCGTATACAAGATTTCTCTCGCGTATCACCCCTACTCTGGAACCCTCTACCACAACACATCAGACTCTCGCCTACCATCGAAACCTTCAAAAGGAACCTGCAGACTCACCTCTTCCGACAAGCCTACAACCTGCAGTAACCACCGATCGACCAAACCGCTGCATGACCAGCTCTACCCTCACCTACTGTATTCTCACCCATCCCTTGTAGATTGTGAGCCTTCGCGGGCAGGGTCCTCTCTCCTACTGTACCAGTTATGACTTGTATTGTTCAAGATTATTGTACTTGTTTTTATTATGTATACCCCTCCTCACTTGTAAAGCGCCATGGAATAAATGGCGCTATAACAATAAATAATAATAATAATAATAATAATAATAATAATAATAACACTTAGCTTCCAGACTCCGCTGCCAAGCTCCACACCGCAGATGACACAAAAACTGGACTACAAACTACAGAAGTAGCTGACACCAGAGAGCTGCAACTGCAAGGCTGGTCTCCATAGATAAACTCTATCACCAACAGTCAGCTGATGCATCAGGTAACCATTTAAAGAATGGTGGGAGTGGTCATCACCCACATCAGCTGACCTAGCAACTCTGCAGTTGCAGAAGGCTTCCAGCAGGGGAACTGACATTAACCCCTGCTGGCCTGAAAGGAAAAAAGCTACATTTCAAACATAGTGGAACCAGAGCTGCTAAGAATCAAAAAATGGATTTATGACAGTACCCCCCTTTCAATGAGGGGCCTCTGGACCCTTAAAATCGGACCTCACCAGAAACGACATACAGTGAGGACGCCTCGATCCACAAAGATTCACCTCTGCAGTTACCTGATCCTCAGGTTTATGGCAAACATAGCTTAATGGACATGGCGATAACATAGGCTCTGGAGGTGCAACAGATCTCCAGAGTGCCGACCTGTGGAATACGTTGTGAACGTGCATTACTGGGGGTAACTCCAGCTGAAAAGTCCCCTGGCTGAGAATGGCCGACACCCAATATGGCCTGATCACCCTAGAACTCCAGGTCCCAGAAGCATACTTCCACCTGATGTTTTTGGTGGACACCCACTTGTACTCAATCACACACAGTTCCGGACCTGCACGCTTGTTTCCACGCATGTGTTTTCCAAAGGATAGTGAACTCTTTGAGGAACCGACAACAGAGGCATCCCCCTGTGTCACCAAATTCATACCCTCGCTACATACAGAAGGAACCACCACCCTCCTCTGATCCCTCCTCTTGAGAGGACCCTGAGACTCAGGGTTTACTTGTGGCGAGGGTTGGGTCTTGCCCGTACGCCCTGGCAGCACCTCAGCTGCCCCCACCAGAGAAGAAGGGGTAGGTTGGAGAAGGACAGCAGAGATCGTAGCGCCCAGGCAGCAGTCCTGACACGACTGGTCCCAACTGACCACTTCCCTGGATAGCCAATTTATGACCGGGTTGTGTTTCTTCAACCAGGGAAGGGAGTTGGCATACCCTCGAAGATGTAGGCACAACAGGGACTCCTCATGAAAGGTCCCTATTCGCAGGTTAATATTATCTATGACTTGGGTCACCCTCCCCTGGCTGAGAGGAACAGAGTCAATTGCCTGAATGCTAATGGGTCTCGTAAGTGTCCTACCAATCAGACCATGGATCTGGGCAAAGAGAGAATCCACCAAATTGACTCAAGCTCCACTAGGTATAGTCTCAGTAACCCCGCCAACCACCACTTCAGCAGGAAGGATACACTGAGATGAAAAGATGGAGGAAACATACACACCCTAGTCACCTCCCTCCAAATGACCAGGGGGGAGCGGCTTTTGAGATGGTGTACATACTTTGGCATGAGCTGGGCAGACATTGATGAAATGATCAGTCAGACCACAGAAAAAACATGCCCCCATCCCACGGCAAACCACAGGCAACCTAGTCTGAGAAGAGACTCCTCCCACCTGCATGGGTTCATCCATCTGCCCCAGTGTGTCCTACTCCCTAGAAAGAACCACAGTGGGTAGGTTTGGTGTAGGTTTCTCCCTGAGGCGTCTATCCATGCAGATAGCAAGGGCCATGGCAGCCTCCAACTACCCAGGAGTAGCATACTGCACCAGAATATCCTGAAGCCTAGCTGACAGACCCTGAGAGAAATGGCTCCTAAGGGCAGGGTCATTCCACTGTGTGTCAGTGGCCCATCTCCTAAACTCTGAGCAGTATTCAACAGCCTGCCAGCCCCCTTGCTTGATCTTAAGGAGTCTAGACTCAGCCAGGGAGATGCCATCAGGATCCCCATACACAAGCGCCAATGCTGTAAAAAACTCGTCCACCAACCGCAAAGATGGTGAATTGGTCGGCTGGGAGAAGGCCCAGGATTGGGGCTCACCCTTGAGAAAGGAGAATATAATCCCCACACACTGTTCCTCACTCCCTATAGGACGAGGGGAAGGTAGCCTCAAATATAGCTTACAGGCCTCCTTAAAAACCCAAAATTTATATCTCCCTCCAGAGAACCTGTCAGGGAGAGATATCTTGGGTTTCGGTTGTGCCTGCACATAAGCCGAGACCCAGAACCCCTACACCTGCTGAAGCTGCTGCACCACCTGACACCACAGCTCATTAACCTCATCTGTGAGGGTCTGGATCAGCTGAGCAAAAGCTTGAGCTTGAACCATCGGTTCACCGAAAAAAGTATGGGTTGGTGATAATGTCACGAAATGTAATGACCCAAAAGGGGGTCAGTCACCAGACAGCTCGACACACACACAATGGAATGGAAATGGTGAGATAGGCCCTACCAATAGTGAATGAGAGATGGACACCTCCTGAGCTCAAACCTGAGCCTGTCCCTACACTCCCCTAATGTCCTAAGCGGGTCCTTCCCCCTGCTGCCTTCAGGAACCTCATCCAGCTCCACAGCTCCACATTGCAGATGACACAAAAACAGGACTCCAAACTCCAGAAGTAGCTGGCACCAGAGAGCTGCAACTGCAAGGCTGGTCTCCATAGATAAACTCTATCACCAACAGTCAGCTGATGCATCAGGTGACCATTTAAAAAATGATGGGAGTGGTCACCACCCACATCAGCTGACCTAGCAATTCTGCAGTTCCAGCAGGCTGCCAGCAAGGGAAACTGACATTAACTCCCGCTGGTATGAAAGGAAAAAAGCTACATTTAAAACATAGTGGAACCAGAGCTGCCACAAATCCAAAAATGGATTGTGACATATTCACCACCTTGGCTTTTTACCTATCTTATTACATGACAACCTGGGTTTAAATATTTTTGTAATCTGATTTGTATTTGACGCATCAGCACTAAATAGGCTAAGTTGTTGAAGTGAAGTGAGAAAAATATAGGCATAAATTACATTTATGGGATCAAATAACTAAACATTGGCATGTGCATATGTATTCATCCTTTTTGCGATGAAGCCCCTAAAAATTTCTGATGCAAGCAATTACCATCATAAGTCACATGCTAAGTGAAAGGACGCCCATCTGTGTGCAATCTTTGTGGCACATGGGCACATGGTCTGTGAGTATATACACACAACTTTTCTGAAAGGCCACCGAGGTTGCAACTCCATTAAGCAAGAGGCACCACTAGCCAAACATCATTATGAACACCAAAGAGATCTCCAAACAAGTCAGGGATAAAGTTGTTAAAAAAGTACAAGTCAGGGTAGAGTTATAAAAAAACATCCCAATCTCTATTCAAATCCATTATCATCAAATGAAAACAACATGGTATCACAACAAACCTGCCAAGAGAGGGTCGCTCACCAAAACTGTCAGTCCGGGCAAGGAGGGCATTCATCAGAGAGGCAGCACAGAGACTAAAGGTAATCCTGAAGGAACTGCAGACTTCTCAAGCAGTGACTGGAGTATCTGTTTATACAACTACAATAAGCCGTATACTCCGTAAAGGTGGCCTTTATGGAAGAATGGGTAAAAAGGCTTTCACTTACAAACAAAAATGGACTCTCTAAATGTATGGAAGAAATGTGCTGTGGTCAAATGAGACCAAAATTGAACTTTTTGGCCACCACGGTAAATGCCATGTCTGGTGCCAAACCAACACAGTACATCAACCCAAGAATTGAAAGGAAGAAGGATGGTGCTAAATACAGGGATATCGTGATCACGTTGTGCCGATTGGTGTAGAGAGGGAGCTCCTTACCTCTGCAATGCCTATCGATGTCACTGTCATTATTGACAGCGGCATCAAAGTGGTTAAAAGCCTGCAAGTGAGCATTGCTGCAGTGTGTCACATAACTCAGGTCAGGGGCGGACACTTGTGCAAGAAATGTGTCTGGGCCCCCCTTTCTGCCCGGTATGCTGCTTTTGAGGGGAATCTGGCCATGGGAGCCCAGAAGCCTCGGGCTCCAAGCAACAAGTGAGATTGCCCTCATTATTACCGCCCTGTAAGTAGGGGCATACATTGAAATCACAGGGCCCCATAGCAAAAGTTCTATTTGGGCTCACACACTAATATATACAATATAAGGAAAAGTTCATCAGCTCACCCTTGAATTGTTAAAAGTAGGTGCAGGTATCCACGAAGGTGCATGGAATAGCGTTCAATCCCGCATGCAAATGTAATCCATAATTATCCAGCACATCTTCTTGATTATAAAAAACGTTAACTTTATTCAAATCCTCTTAAAAACATTGTTAGAGATCAAGACAGAAAGGGATAGCAAATCCCACATGAGAATAAAAATTTATACGTTTAGACCCATGTGTAGGTCTTAATCATAATAAACCTTTCTCCTGGCCTTCATCTGACTTGGCAGACACTCGGTCGGAGGTGGGGAAGCTGCCAGACTTCCGTGAGGTTACCTGGGCTCTGGCACTTCCACTCCTGGTGACAGCGGTCACAACCACTGCAACCATGGGTAGTGCCCCTCTTCCCCTCGGCTCCTGACCAAGTCACCGAGTCAGGTAGACTAACCTGGCCTCCTGACATCCCGGATGTGGGGAACTCCTGCCCTGGGGCCTTACTTGGTGGCTCCACATCTCCTGTGACACCCCTACTCCCCAGGGTCTGTTCCTCTCCCTGCAGCAGTTCTATACTAAGCAGTCTGGACTCATCTAGGGGCCCAGCACTTCCCGTGGCAGCCCCCTTCAATTCTGAGCCTCACTGTCATGGTTCTCAATGACAAGAGAACTACAGAAACGCATAAATCAGGACTAGCTCTTGGATGATGGAAGCTAGAGCTGACCGTGAGCTAAACCTACCGCACAACTAACAGTGGCCGGGTAGCGTGCCTACGTTGTCCCTAGACGCCCAGCGCCAGCCGGAGGACTAACTAACCCTGGCAGAGGAAAAACAGGCCTGGCTTACCTCAAGTGGAAATTCCCCAAAAAGGTGACAGAAGCCCCCCACATGTATTGACGGTGAGTTCAGAGGGAAAAAACATACGTAGAATGAAGGCAGGTTCAGCAAAGCGAGGTCCACTTACTAGATAGTAGGAAAATAAGAAAGGGAACTTCACGGTCAGCTGAAAACCCTATTTACAAAACCATCCAGAAATTACTTTAAACTCAAGTCTCAACTCATGAGACTGGAGTGGCAATTTCTGCTCACAAGAGCTTCCAGCTACAGCAAAATACAATAACTGTGAACTGGAACAAAAATGCAAAATAATACTCAGGACAAAAGTCCAACTTAGCTGATCAGAAGACTAGGAGCAGGAACATGCAACAGAAAGCTCTGGTTACATTGATGACCGGCAAGGCAATGACTGAGCAGCAAGGTTAAATAGGAAACTCCCATCTCCTGGAGGAAACAGGTGAACAGAGAAGTGAAGACAAGTCCAGTACCACCAGTGACCACCGGGGGAGCCCAAAACCAAATTCACAACAGTACCTTCCCCTTAAGGAGGGGGCACCGAACCCTCACAAGAACCCCGAGGGCGATCAGGATGAGCCCTATGAAAGGCACGGACCAAATCAGAGGCATGAACATCAGAGGCTGTCACCCAAGAATTATCCTCCTGACCGTAACCCTTCCACTTGACCAAATACTGAAGTTTCCGTCTGGAAACACGGGAGTCCAAGATCTTCTCCACAACGTACTCCAACTCACCCTCAACCAACACCGGAGCAGGTGGCTCAACGGAAGGCACAACAGGTACCTCATACCTGCGCAATAATGACCGATGGAAGACATTATGAATAGAAAAAGATGCAGGGAGTTCTAATCGAAAGGACACAGGGTTAAGAATCTCCAAAATCTTATACGGGCCGATGTACCGAGGCTTAAACTTAGGGGAAGAAACCCTCATAGGGACAAAACGGGAAGACAACCACACCAAGTCCCCAACACGAAGATGAGGACCAACACGATGATGACGGTTGGCAAAACGCTGAGTCTTCTCCTGAGACAACTCCAAATTGTCCATTACCTGCCCCCAAATCCGATGCAACCTATCCACCACAGCATCCACTCCAGGACAGTCCGAAGACTCCACCTGACCAGAAGAAAAACGAGGATGAAACCCCGAATTGCAAAAAAATGGAGAAACCAAAGTGGCAGAACTGGCCCGATTATTGAGGGCAAACTCCGCCAACGGCAAAAAGGCAACCCAGTCATCCTGATCCGCAGACACAAAACACCTCAAATAAGTCTCCAATGTCTGATTAGTTCATTCGGTCTGGCCATTAGTCTGGGGATGGAACGCAGACGAAAACGACAAATCAATGCCCATCCTAGCACAGAACGCCCGCCAAAATCTAGACACGAACTGGGTCCCCCTGTCAGAAATGATATTCTCCGGAATGCCATGCAAGCGAACCACATTCTGAAAAAATAGAGGAACCAACTCGGATGAGGAAGGCAATTTAGGCAAGGGAACCAAATGAACCATCTTAGAGAAACGGTCACACACCACCCAGATGACAGACATTTTCTGAGAAACAGGGAGATCAGAAATAAAATCCATAGAGATGTGCGTCCAAGGCCTCTTCGGAATAGGCAAGGATAACAACAATCCACTGGCCCGAGAACAACAAGGCTTGGCCCGAGCACAAACATCACAAGACTGCACAAAACCTCGTACATCTCGAGACAGGGAAGGCCACCAGAAGGACCTAGCCACCAAATCCCTGGTACCAAAGATTCCAGGATGACCTGCCAACGCCGAAGAATGAACCTCTGAGATGACTCTATTGGTCCAATCATCGGGAACAAACAGTCTACCAGGCGGGCATCGATCAGGTTTATCCGCCTGAAACTCCTGCAAGGCCCGTCGCAGGTCCAGGGAGACAGCAGACAATATTACACCATCCTTAAGAATACCGGTAGGTTCAGAATCACCAGGGGAATCAGGCTCGAAACTCCTAGAAAGGGCATCCGCCTTCACATTTTTAGTACCCGGTAGATATGAAACCACAAAATTAAACCGAGAGAAAAACAACGACCAGCGCGCCTGTCTAGGATTCAGGCACCGGGCAGACTCAAGATAAATCAAATTCTTGTGATCGGTTAATACCACCACCTGATGTCTGGCCCCTTCGAGCCAATGACGCCACTCCTCAAAAGCCCACTTCATAGCCAAAAGCTCCCGATTACCAACATCATAATTTCGTTCAGCAGGCGAAAACTTTCGAGAAAAGAAAGCACAAGGTCTCATCACGGAGCAGTCGGAACTTTTCTGCGACAAAAATGCCCCCGCTCCGATCTCGGAAGCGTCGACCTCAACCTGAAAAGGAAGAGTAACATCAGGCTGACGCAACACCGGGGCAGAGGAAAAGCGGCGTTTAAGCTCCCGAAAGGCCTCCACAGCGGCAGGGGACCAATCAGCAACATCAGCACCCTTCTTGGTCAGATCAGTCAAAGGTTTAGCAACATCAGAAAAACCAGCAATAAATCGACGATAAAAATTAGCAAAGCCTAAAAATTTCTGAAGGCTTTTAAGAGAAGAAGGCTGTGTCCAATCACAAATAGCCCGAACCTTGACAGGGTCCATCTCAATGGACGAGGGGGAAAAAATGTACCCCAAAAAAGAAATTTTTTGAACCCCAAAAACACACTTAGAACCCTTCACACACAAGGAGTTAGACCGCAAAACCTGAAAAACCCTCCTGACCTGTTGGACATGAGAGTCCCAGTCATCCGAAAAAATCAAAATATCATCAAGATACACAATCATAAATTTATCCAGGTATTCACGGAAAATGTCATGCATAAAGGACTGAAAAACTGAAGGGGCATTTGAAAGACCAAAAGGCATTACTAGATACTCAAAGTGGCCCTCGGGCGTATTAAATGCGGTCTTCCACTCATCCCCCTGCTTAATTCGCACCAAATTATACGCCCCACGGAGATCAATCTTAGAGAACCACTTAGCCCCCTTTATTCGAGCAAACAGATCAGTCAGCAGTGGCAGAGGATACTGATATTTGACTGTGATTTTATTCAAGAGTCGATAATCAATACACGGCCTCAAAGAGCCATCTTTCTTAGATACAAAGAAAAAACCGGCTCCTAAGGGAGAGGAAGATGGACGAATATGTCCCCTTTCCAGGGACTCCTTAATATATTCTTGCATAGCAGCATGTTCAGGTACAGATAGATTAAACAAACGACCCTTTGGAAATTTACTGCCCGGGATCAGATCTATGGTACAATCGCAATCTCTGTGAGGAGGTAGTGAACCAAGCCTAGGCTCCTCAAAAACATCACGATAATCAGATAAAAATTCCGGAATCTCAGAGGGAATAGATGACGAAATGGAAACCAAAGGTACGTCCCCATGAGCCCCCTGACATCCCCAGCTTAACACAGACATTGCTTTCCAGTCAAGGACTGGATTATGGGCCTGCAGCCATGGCAATCCAAGTACCAGTACATCATGTAGATTGTACAACACAAGAAAGCGAATCGTCTCCTGATGGTCCGGATTCATACGCATAGTCACTTGTGTCCAGTATTGTGGTTTATTACTAGCCAATGGCGTAGAGTCAATACCCTTCAGAGGTATAGGAACTTCCAGAGGCTCTAAATTAAACCCACAGCGCCTGGCAAAGGACCAATCCATAAGACTCAAAGCGGCGCCAGAGTCGACATAGGCGTCCGCGGTAATTGACGACAAAGAAAAAATCAAGGTCACAGACAAAATAAACTTAGACTGCAAAGTGCCAATTGAAATAGACTTATCAACTTTTCTTGTACGTTTAGAGCATGCTGATATAACATGAGTTGAACCACCACAATAGAAGCACAACCCATTTTTTCGCCTAAAATTCTGCCGTTCGCTTCTGGACAGAATTCTATCACATTGCATATTCTCTGGCGCCTTCTCAGGAGACACCGCCAAATGGTGCACAGGTTTGCGCTCCCGCAAACGCCGATCAATCTGAATAGCCATTGTCATGGACTCATTCAGACCTGTAGGCACAGGGAACCCCACCATAACATCTTTAATGGCATCAGAGAGACCCTCTCTGAAATTCGCCGCCAAGGCACACTCATTCCACTGAGTAAGCACAGACCATTTGCGAAATTTTTGGCAGTATATTTCAGCTTCCTCTTGCCCTTGAGACAGGGCCATCAAGGCTTTTTCAGCCTGAATCTCTGAACTAGGTTCCTCATAAAGCAACCCCAAAGCCAGAAAAAACGCATCCACATCGAGCAACGCAGGATCCCCTGGTGCCAATGCAAATGCCCAATCCTGAGGGTCACCCCGGAGTAAGGAAATTACAATCCTGACCTGCTGTGCGGGGTCTCCAGCGGAGCGAGATCTCAAAGACAGAAACAACTTACAATTATTTTTAAAATTCTGAAAACGAGATCTATCCCCGGAGAAAAATTCAGGTAAAGGAATTCTAGGTTCAGATACAGGAGCATGAATAACAAAATCCTGTAAATTTTGAACCTTCATAGTAAGATTATTCAAACCTGTAGCTAAACTCTGAGGATCCATTTTAACCAGGTGAGATCAGAGTCATTCAAGGATTAGAAGGAGAGAGAAAAAAAAAAAAAAAAAAAAGGCTGCAATTTAAGCAGAAATGCTAAAGAGCCAACTATTGAGCAAGCTCAGAAAAAAAAATAAAAAAATTTGCAGACTTCTTTTCACTCCTTTCTTCTGCCAATAGTTTTAACACATGGCCGGTCATACTGTCATGGTTCTCAATGACAAGAGAACTACAGAAACGCATAAATCAGGACTAGCTCTTGGATGATGGAAGCTAGAGCTGACCGTGAGCTAAACCTACCGCACAACTAACAGTGGCCGGGTAGCGTGCCTACGTTGTCCCTAGACGCCCAGCGCCAGCCGGAGGACTAACTAACCCTGGCAGAGGAAAAACAGGCCTGGCTTACCTCAAGTGGAAATTCCCCAAAAAGGTGACAGAAGCCCCCCACATGTATTGACGGTGAGTTCAGAGGGAAAAAACATACGTAGAATGAAGGCAGGTTCAGCAAAGCGAGGTCCACTTACTAGATAGTAGGAAAATAAGAAAGGGAACTTCACGGTCAGCTGAAAACCCTATTTACAAAACCATCCAGAAATTACTTTAAACTCAAGTCTCAACTCATGAGACTGGAGTGGCAATTTCTGCTCACAAGAGCTTCCAGCTACAGCAAAATACAATAACTGTGAACTGGAACAAAAATGCAAAATAATACTCAGGACAAAAGTCCAACTTAGCTGATCAGAAGACTAGAAGCTCTGGTTACATTGATGACCGGCAAGGCAATGACTGAGCAGCAAGGTTAAATAGGAAACTCCCATCTCCTGGAGGAAACAGGTGAACAGAGAAGTGAAGACAAGTCCAGTACCACCAGTGACCACCGGGGGAGCCCAAAACCAAATTCACAACACCTCCCCCTGCAGCTTCATGCCCCCTGTCTCTCCCACCAGAGGACAATAGATTGCAGCACACTGGCTGATCACACCTGAGGGCATCTTCGCATCTCTCGCCTGTCACAGCTGCTGTCCCTGTGCATGTAGCGTCAGTGTATGGGAAAGTTTCAGATTTTGCTGCCCCTACACAGCAGGAGGCACATTCAATACATCAACATCAGTGGCATTAGCAGTGGACATTTCAAGGCACCAAATCCTGCGGAGTCACCACCTTACAAGGGTCATCTCAGTGCCGGTGTCCCACAGTCTCATGACTGCTGCATTGCCGATGGTGACAGGATGGCAATTGTCAAGGGACCTGCAACCACCCCCTCCCACACACAAAACAGTGGACGGCTTCTGGGATGAGGACGGGGCCTTATGGCGCTATGGACACATGGCCTTGAAGTGTCCTGGTTGGTTTCAATGATGACATCGACGGGGTTCCACCCATGACCTGGAGAGAGGAGCAGAGGGGTGCAACCCCTACATTCTAGGGGCCAGGGAAATGGGGCAGAAGTGGTCTTACCCCCTCTCTGGGTGTTGCTGGGGGCCCTCTTGGTCTCAAGTGCCATATTGTTGGTGTATTCATCCGCCAGGGCGATGGTAGCAGAGGCGCCCTTTGGTTTCCGGTCAAGGAGGAACTGCTGGAGATCCTAAGGGCAGTTCCACAGGAATCTTTCCGTGACAAACAGCTCCTGAATCTCCAGGCAGGTGGTGAGCTCCAGACCCTTGGTCCAGTGCTTGGCAGCTCTCATAAGGGACCACATGTGGTCAGCCTAGGTGTCCTTTGGACCCTTCTGCAGGCTCCAGAACTTCCTGTGGTAAGACTGCAGGGTGAGGTTGAATTGCTGGATTAGGGCCCGTTTGATGCTGTTGTAGTCCTGCTCCTCCCCAGCAGGTAAGTCCCCCAGGATGTCCAGGGACTTACCCCTCAAACGGGGGGGAGGGGGTCAGGTACTTTACCCTTATCTGGGGCCAGATGGTGTTAGTGGCAGGTCCGCTCAAAGGCCAGCAGAAATGATTCCAGGTCTCCTTCCTTTTTTAACAAGGGAAAGTCCTCAGATCGGACTTTGGAAGACTTGGTCCCCTGAGGTGCTGATGTATCCAGTTTGGACCAGTGCTAAGCCATCTCCAGTGCTCACACTCCGCAGTTTCACGGTGTTGTGCAACTTCACGCTCTGCCTGGCACACTGCAGCTTCACTCTCTGCCTGGCGCTCTGCAGTTTCACGCTCTGCCTGGCACTCTGCAGCTTCACGCTCAGCCTGGTGCTCTACAGCCTCTCGCACGTCTTGAAGTGCCTCACGCTCATACTGTTGCTCCTCATGTGCATATTGCCGCTCCTCGTTCTCATGCTCACGCTGACACTCTGACACTGCCAGGAATTTTTCATAGGTGGCCTGGGCCTGAGCCTTGAGATGAGCCAGAGCCTCTTGCAGGAGGGCAGGGCAGGCAGGTGATGGGCACTCCACTGCAGGACTGAACACTTGTGGCAGGCTCCTTGGGGAGCTTTGGCAGGACTCCCCATCGCCTTGAACAACACAATTGTCCACCTCCTCCCTATCAACCATAGCATTGGGCATTTTCTTGGCTCTGGCCCTGGTGCCACTGGCCATCCTTGCACCTTTTGGTTACTGACAGAGCTGCAACCCATTCACCCACACACCTTATATTATTTGCACTCTGACAGTCTAGTGCTGGGCTGATCTTAAGACCCCAACAGCAAAAGCTACTGCTGGTATTCCTTAGTGTCTGGGAGTACGGGTCCCACACACACTATTATCTTGATCCCACCGCTGTGCCACCACTTGTCATGCAACGAGAGCCGGGGGATACAGGTATGGGATTGCAGTTAGCTGTATGTGTCATGTTACCATTCCTTATAATATGTGGGCCCAGGGAAGCGCTCGAGTCCACAGGTACTGTCTTAGTTTCTAGTCCGTCTCCATGCATGACGTGATGTGGCTTCCATAGCAGAACAACAACACTGGCTAAAGGTGTGTAGCTAGCTTTTAACCCTTAGTGCACTCCCTCTCATATTTGCCACCGCTCCTCTGGGTTGGACTGAAATCTCCTTCCTTGACCTCACAGCTGAAATAATTCCCAATATCTAGGACGGGTCATAGCTTCCTAGTGGGAGGTCGAAACGGGACGACTGATGTCTCGACAGGTTCGTTGAGGCTGGACCGATATGAAGAGTCCAAACTTGGGTTGGCTAAGTGGTTCTGGAGAGCCAGTCTTGATATCTTGGTATCTGGGACAGCGGGAGAACGATGAGACCCATATGTGTGTGCGGAAGGCTCCCAGGATTTTGGTGGTATATTGAACTTAACCCTAAGAAGCATGGTACTCTCATAATTCATCTCTAGGTGTCCATGCCCAACTGTCTATGGCTTCCATTGATAGCTGATTGATGTTGGCCACCTTGCAGCAGGAGGTCCCAGCTCTGTTCCTCCTCGCCTTAACACGTGGCCTCTAATTCTCTGGCCATATGGCATATTCCTACCCTTTTGGGAATTTGTGCACTTATCTCATGGGTGGGGGCCACAGTTCCTGGAGCAGAAGGAGATCTCTGGGTAATATATCGGGCCTGAATTAATAAATCCAAAATGGAGTCTCCCTCATCCCTCTCAAAAACTAAATATGTAATTTTCTAATGACACATTCCAATTTAGAACTAAGCACTTTTTTAAAGTTTTTATTAATTGTCACATGTCAAAGGCATAGGATCTATTGTCAGTGTGCAGAAAAGTTTGTTTAGAATTACTCCTTTAATGATTTGTGAGATACATTTGAATCACAGGTCGTGTATAGTGGGGTGCATAGAGCAGGCCTTTCCTAGCAGATACTGGCTATGTTACTGTACATACCTTGCATCTGCCTGTAACAGCAGCGACCAAAGCTAGCTTTGTTCTTTGCTGTTTAAGCATTTAGGCTATGTGCACACGTAGGAAAAGAGGTGCAGAATTTTCTGCACAAAATCCGCATCTCCTGGCAGAATCCGCAGCTGCGGATTTGCCACGGTTTTTATGCGGATTTTGTGCGGTTTTTATGTGGAATTGATGCGGATTTTGTGCGGATTTTCTGTGGTTTTTGCCACTTCGGATTTTTATCATGGAGGGGTGCAGAAATGCTGCAGATCCGCACAAAAGAAGTGACATGCACTTCTTTGATATCCGCAGCAATTCCGCACTGATTTTTCCGCACCATCTGCACAGCTTTTTTTTTTATCCCATTGAATAACATTGTACTGCACATCACAGTGCGGATCTGCAGCGTTTTTGCACGGAAAAATCCGCTGCGGATCCGCAGCAAATCTGCATCGTGTGCACATGGCCTAAAATATCACTGTTAGTCACTGACGATTGCAAGGGGCCATTAGCTGAAAGTTCCCTAAGGGTATGTTCCCACGGTCAGGAACCAGCAGCGCTTTGGGCGCAGCACATGTCCGCACCGTCCAAAGCGCTGCAGGCCTTTGAACTGAGCGTATCAGCAAGTAAAATTGACATGCTGCTGTCTGGAAAGACATGCCGCATGTTCGTCTCCGCAGGGAAGCCGCGGGTGCTGCTGCATGCATAGTGGAGATGGGATTTTAAGAAATCCACTATGCTGTAATATCTGGCCGCACCATTTACTGATCGTGGGAACATACCCTAAGAGAACTAAAAAGTAAAGTAAAAAAAAAATTAAATAATAAAAGTCTAAATATGTTCCTTTTTTTCTTAAAAAAAACCCAGCAAAACAAACAGGACATCTTTGGTAACGTTAAAGCCTGAGCTATCAAAATAAAAAACTAATGCAATAGACTTAAAAATAGAGATATGCAAAGGCAAATCAATAGTAGTAAAAAAACATCATATTTTATTACAAGAAATATTAAAACTTCATCCTTCGTTAAACAAAATGTGAGGGCACCTCAAAACCTGGTGGGTGAACCAGAACAATTAAATAATGTGAAAAAGATGTAAAAAAGTGGTCCTAGTAAACACTCCTTGAGCAAGCAAACACCATAAGTAAAAAAATTACAATACAATGCATAGTATGGCCCAGGGTGTACTTTTCAGCAGTCACCCAGATACCAAATAAATATAGAAATAAGAAATAAATATACGAGGATTAATATAAAACCAATCCAATCCAATCCACACACTCCTGTTCTGAAAGCAAAACTGCGAAAAGCGCATTGGGGTGGTTGTGGTAACGTTTATGGTCTGCTGATTTCATCATGGGTAAGCAATATAGTGCATTTGCTTTCTATGTGGACTGACCAACTTTAATGATAGTTATTATACTTTACATGTTTTTTTGAATTTGATCTGTATTTTCTGGCTTAACGTTACACAACAATCTCTACTGTTACCCATGGTCAAAACATACATTAAACATTGTAAGCATACATTATGGTTAAAACATACAGCACATTAAATGCCAAAAGAAAAGAAAAAATTTAACTGACAGAATTGCCATTTTTTGTTTGCTGTACTTCCCTAAATAATTGCAGTAAGAAGAGATCAAAACATTGTATGTACCCCATATTAATATCAATACAAACAGCTCATCTTGCAAAAAACAAGCCCTTATACTGGTCCATCGACAGACAAATAAATAAGTTACAGGTCTCAGCAAAAAGCCACATAATGCAATTATTTTTTTCTTTTCAAGAAGCTTTTGAATTTTTTGTTTAGCAACTAAAATATACAAAAAAAAATAAGTTTGGTATCAAAATAATCATAATGTGACCTGAAGATCATGTTGCCAGGTCATTTTTATTTTACAATGAACGCAGAAAAAACAATACTCTAAATACCAAGGCAAAATTGTATCTTTTCACCATTTCACACTATTTGGAATCTGTTTTTCAGTTATTCTGCATAATATAGAGTACAATGTATGAAAACTACAACTTGTCTTGCATAATAATTGTCCTCAGACAGCTATTTTAAATGAGATATCCAAGACTTTTTTCCCTACACGACTAAGCTCTTGTTGGTAGCTGATTCTGATATCTGACACCCGCACCTTAACCCCTGAAATGCTGCGATCGAACACGATCGGCAGCATTCCGGGTGCTGTCAGAGGGCTGACAGTCCCTCTGTCTTTGGATCAGAGACCCTGCGACATGACGCGGGGTCCCGATCATTGCCATGTTGACCAGATGTCGTCATGACGACATCAAGGTCACAAGGGCTAGGAAAAAAGCTGATCGTGCACAGTGCTTGATCAGCAAGTCTCTCTGTCAGTGCAGAGCTGACAGTTTCTACATCATGAGGATGCTGCTGCATCTCCAAGTTGTAGAAGCGATCAGCTTGCAAAAAATGATAGTCCCATAGTGGGACAAAGTAAAAAAGTAAAAAAAATTTTTTAAATAGTTATAAAAATATATTTAAAAAAAAAATCAAAAATAATAATAAAAAATCAAAAGATATTGTATCTACAAATAAATATTTGAATGAAAAAAATATAAACAATAAAAGTACACATATTTGGTATCGCCGGATCCACAATAAAAAGCAAGGCAAAAAACAATGCTCTATCATCATACCGCCGAACAAAAAGTGGAATAAAATGCTATAAAAAATATATAAATAAACATGGTACTGCTGTAAACATCATCTTGTCCCGCAAAAAACAAGCTGCAACACAACTCCATCAGCAGAAAAATAAAAACGTTATAGCTCTCACAATAAAGGGATGCAAAAATAATAATTTTTTCTATAAAATATTTTTTTTTGTGTAAAAGTACCAATGCATAGGAATACGATATAAATGAGGTATCGCTAAAATCGTAGTGACCAGAAGAATATAACTGCCTAATCAATTTTACCACACACAGAACGGCATAAATCCCCCCCCCCAAAAAAGAAATTCCTGAATTGCTGTTTTTTTTACTCTGCCTCCCAAAAATCTAAATAGAAAGCGATCAAAAAATGTCATGTGTCTGAAAATGGTACCAATAAAAAATGTCAACTCGCCCCACAAAAAACAAGCCATAGCATAACTCTGTCGGCCAAAATATGGAAAAATTATAGCTCTCAAAATGTGGTGATGCAAAAACTATTTTTTTGCAATAAAAAGCGTCTTTTAGTGTGTGACAACAGCCAAACATAAAAACCTGATATAAATGTGGTATCGATGAAATCGCACTGACCAGAAGAATAAAGTCACCTAATCACTTATACCACAAGAGGAACGGCGTAAAAAATAAAACCAATTCTTCACCTACTGTTCATTTTTTCATTCTGCCTCCCAAAGATCGCAGTGAGGCTCGGTGCACATTTATCCTGCGCTCTGTGTTGAGCACTTACAATGGGGTTTCAGTGTAAATCTCTGAAATACGCAATTCAGGCAGAATCTCTGGCGGAAGATTCCCTATAATGAGGCAGATGGAAGCACTGTGGATGCCATTGGGCCTGTGATCTGGCGGTGTCTGTCATTTTAGGACCGCATGAAAGTGGTGTCGGACACAGTTTTGTGCACTTCTGAAAAGGACACTGCTAAACAGAGGCCAGACTGAGTCCAGAGTAACTCTGCTGCCTCATTATAGTGAATGGATCCCTCGGGGGGTTCATCTGAATCACGTCACTCAGAGATTTAGATGGAAACCCCAAAGTAATAGCTCAGCGTAGAGTGCCAGATAAATGTGATCCCAAACATTATGTAAAATGTTTCCAATAAAAGCTTCAACTCAATCCACAAAAAAAACAAGTCCTAACTCAGGTCTGTCATCTGTTAACTGAAATATAGGGGGCTTCTTTATATCCTTCTGGTAGTACAGAAGATGTGGAAAAGCAAAATGGCTCTTCACCCGCCAAAAGAAATTCAGCAAATTCTGTGCTCCCAAATCCAAATGTCCCCCTCCTTTCTGAGCCCCACAGTGGGCCTAAACCACATATAGCATCCACGTTTGGAATTTCTGAAGTGATAAGAGCCTCCCTAACTTAACTGGTGCAGTACAGGCTGGGCATAACGTACAGGAGACTGCAACATACTGGTCACTACAGCGTACTGGTCACTATAGCGGCAATTTGCAATTTTCACTAGGCAACATTTATTGCTGCTTGTTTCTGGAAAATACCCATGGAGTCAAAACCAGCACTATACCTGAAGATAAATTCCCAAAGGGGTATAATTTACAAAATGGGGTCAATTGAAGGAGGATTCTGCTCTTCTAGCAATTTGGGGCTCTGTATATGGAGTATGCAAACTCTTCTAGGAAAATTTGTGCTCCAGGAGGCAAACAGTGCATCGTTCCTCCTCTCCGTATGGCTAAGTAGTACTGTACAGCGACAAATGGGGTATTGCCATGTTCAGTAGAAATTGTGGGACAAGTTTTGATGCTATTTTTACCCACTTGTTTTGTGAAAATGTAATATCTGGGGCTAAAACTAAATTTTGATTGTAAAAATGTAGTTATTTTTTCATTGCTGCTCAATGGTATAAAATTCTGTGACACACCCATGGCATACCTCTCAACTTTTGAAGATGGCAAAGAGGGACAAAGTTTGCGGCCACGCCTCTGACCACACCCATTCATAATTAGTCACACACATATCCACGTCCCAACCACACCCATTTAGCACTGCTGATCACACTGTTTCATATACAATAATTTTAAACAAAAAAATATGGCCACACAGTGCTCCATACTGTATAATGGCCACACATGATGCTCCATACTGTATAATGGCCACACATGATGCTCCATACTGTATAATGACCGCACATGATGCTCCATACTGTATAATGACCGCACATGATGCTCCATACTGTATAATGACCACACATGATGCTCCATACTGTATAATGGCTACACATGATACTTCGTACCATATAATGGCCACACATAGCTACTCCTACACACGCGACTGTGCTCCGTACACTTTGCACACACGGCTCCGCTCCGTACACACGCGCTCCGCTCCATACACCTCGTACACACACGGCTCCGCTCCATACACCTCGTACACACACACGGCTCTGCTCCATACACCTCGTACACACACAGCTCCGCTCCATACACCTCATACACACACGGCTCCTCTCCATACACCTCGTACACACACGGCTCCGCTCCATACACCTCGTACACACACGGCTCCGCTCCATACACCTCGCACACACACATGGCTCTGCTACATCCACACTGTACACCTCCTGACCCCACACAAGGCATCATCGACTACTCACTGATCTGCATCTGTCGCTCTGCAATAACACAGCAGTGAGCACTGAGCAGCCAAGGCAAACAGGGAGGCTGTGAGTGTGTCCATCCCTCCCTGCTCAGCCCCACTCATTCCACGCATGATTACTAGCCAGACATTATTATCTCCAGTCCACTGGTCTGCTGCTTACATTGTCGCTGGCACCCAGGCTGTGTTCGGCTGTTACGTACCTCAAACTAGAAGTGTCCCCTCTCTCTCCCTCTCTGAACAGTGACGCACACTGGGAGACTCAGGAACATACGGAAGGGGAAGGGGCGTGGCCTAACAAAAGGGGGTGTGATGGCAGTTTCTCCTGCTGTCTCCGGGATGAGAGCATCCTGCGCTGGACAGCGGGGCAAAGCATGAAATCCGGGACAGTCCCGCACAATGAGGGACGGTTGGGAGCTATGTGTTGGGAGGATTCTCCAGTGCCGGCAGCGGACAGTCATGTGTCCACAAGTATGTGATTTACATACATGCAGTCAGGTACTGACTAGATGGGTGCAGACTATATCAATGCAAGAGTATTGACTGAGATTGGTCATGTCTAGTCAGAATGTTTAAAGGAGTATGCAAGTCACATACTCAAAGTCATATAACCGCCTGCTGTTATGTCTGGAGAATCCTCACAGCGTGCGATGTGAACGCTGTGAAGATTCAAATCAAATGTCTACAGTCACATAGAGCAACCGAGAACAGTGGCATAAATAGAGTGTGATGGGTTGTGGTGCAAGATTTGAACCGGGCCCCCGCATCATATCTATCTATAATATAACACTGGGAGCATCACTGTGTCAGAAGCCTTTATAAACTGAGCAAGCACCTGCGCAATCTGGACTCCACAGAGTTATGCATCCGGGGATGAGAATTGTGGCCCAGGAGATCGCAGTATGCATAAGCACTGAACGCATACTGAGATCTCTGACGGAGAAGCACGGACGTGCCAGGAGAGCGAGTATGCGATATTCCCCTGTCCCCGTTCCACCACTGGGCTTCGCCTTCCGCGTCCTCTGGCTGTGACGTTCAGGTCAGAGGGCGCGATGACGTGCTTAGTGGGCGCCATCTGACTGAACAGTCACAGCCAGAGACCCGGAAGACAGACTGGCGCACAGCGGTGGAACGAGGACAGGTGAATTTCGCAAGTGCCGGGGGCCTGAGCCATTTTTTTTTTATCGCAGCAGCATAGGGGCATATTATGCTATGGAGCATCTTATGGGGGGCCATCAACCTTTATGGAGCAGCATACGGGGCATATGGATGGGAGCAGCACATGACAGAATGGGGGCGCAGGATGGAAGCAGCACATGACAGGATGGGGGCACAGGATGGGAGCAGCACATGACAGAATGGGGGTGCAGGATGGGAGCAGCACATGACAGGATGGGGGCGCAGGATGGGAGCAGCGCTTGACAGGATGGGGGCGCAGGATGGGAGCAGCACATAACAGAATGGGGGCGCAGGATGGGAGCAGCACATGACAGAATGGGGGCGCAGGATGGGAGCAGCACATGACAGAATAGGGGCACAGGATGGGAGCACAAGACAGGATTGGGACGCAGGATGGAAGCAGTGCATACCAGGATGGAGACCATAAACCAATATATATGCTAGCCACCCAGGCGTAGAACGGGTTCAATAGCTAGTCTATCTATATACACACACTGGTATATGTCCCTTATACTGGGCCTCATCTTGGTATTTATATCCCCATCCTGGTAATATATATCCCTTATCTTGGTATATGCCCCCCCCATTCTGGTGCTGTTCTTTAACTCCTTTATTACCTATGCCGTAATAGTACGACATAGGTAATAAACCCCGTTTCAGCGCGAGCTCCAGCGCTGAGCCCGCACTGAACCGAGCACATCAACTGATCTTTAAAGCGGAGCCGCGTGTGTGTACGAAGTGTACTGAGCGGAGCCGCGTGTGTGTACGAGGTGAACCGAGCGAAGCCGCGCGTGTGTGTACGAGGTGTACCATGCGGAGCCGCGTGTGTGTGTGTACGAAGTGTACCAAGAAGAGCCGCGTGTGTGTACGAGGTGAACCGAGCGGAGCCGCGCATGTGTGTATGAGGTGTACCGAGCGGAGCCGCGCGTGTGTGTACGAGGTGTACCGAGCGGAGCCACGTGTGTGTGTACGAGGTGCACCGAGCGGAGCCGCACGCGTGTGTGTGTGTGTACGAGGTGTACCGAGCGGATCCGCGTGTTTGTGTACGAGGTGTACCAAGCGGAGCCGCGTGTGTGTCTGAGCTGCTCCTCCTCTGAAATGCACTGACTGGAGTGTCAGTGAGTCATCGATGTGTGACATCGACTACTGACTCACTGAGCTGCATCTGTCGCTCTGCAATAACACAGCAGTGAGCACTGAGCAGCCGAGGCAAACAGGGAGGCTGTGAGTGTGTCCATCCCTCCCTGCTCAGCCCCAGACTCATTCCACGCATGATTATACTAGCCAGGCATTATTAGCTCCAGTCCACTGACTGGTCTGCTGCTTACATTGCCGCCAGCACCCAGGCTGTGTTCGGCTGTTACGTACCTCAAACTAGAGAAGTGTCCCCTCTCTCTCCCTCTCTGAACAGTGACGCTGGGAGACTCAGGAACATGGGGAAGGGGCGTGGCCTAACAAAAGGGGTGTGACGGAGTTTCTCCTGTGCTGTGCCCAGGATCAGAGCCTCCTGCGCTGGACAGCGGGGCAAAGCATCAAATCCGGGACAGTCCTGCACAATGAGGGACGGTTGGGAGCTATGCCCATGGTATCCATATGATCACTTCACCCCTAGATGCAGGGCCGGACTGGGACTAAAATTCAGCCCTGGCATTTGATGTTACACAGGCCCACTTGTCACATGGTTACTGTATAATATCTTTGTACACTTGTAGGTTACAAGAAGTGAGGGGAGTGTAACACGACTATATAACATATCATCACAGCTGTATCCAGCATTACAACTCAGTCCTATTTATTGCTTTTAGTTGCAGTACCAAGAAAAGTCGCTACTTTACCTACATAACTGGATCTCATAAATAATAAAGGGATTGAGATGACCAAAGGCTATGGAACTTCAATCTGATGCTCCATAAACGTTGCCTACAGCCACTTTTGGTTCTGCTGTGCAGCACGAGACCCGGTAACTCTTAAGAGCGGTGACATCAGTAACTCAGTAACGTCACCACTCTTCAGATATTTCGGGTCTTGCACTGCTCGGCGACTGTGAAGAGCAGTATTGTTACTACTGTCACCGCTCTTCAGAGTCGCTGGGTCTCGCCAGGTCTGGGCTAGTAGTGGGGGGTGTCTGATAGACACCTCTCCATTACTTACACCAGGGATTGATAGCAGCTGACATTACGCAGCTGACATCAACCCTAAAAATCATTACCCATACCAGAATTAAATGCTCTGGCGGCTGGGAAAAGCAGTAGAGTTAGCGCTATTCCCAGGCGCCGGGTGCTAACTACAACTGTCATCATCCTTGCCTGGTCTCCCTGCGAAGCATTTCTGCTGTATTTACATGCGCTGATCTAAGGCCGCTAAACGAGTGTAGTCGTTTGCTTGTTTCCCGGCCTCTTTACACCAACTGAGAAAGAATGATGGGGACAGAACAATCACAATTAGATCAATCTGTCCCCATACAGTATCATGTCATCAGCAGCACATCTACAGTTTACACTGGCGATGTGCTGCTGAGAACAAGGATTTCTGTTCCCACATAAACAATCCAATCACTCAATGAATAGGCAGCATTTTGCTTGTTTAGTATAATACACCTCATAGTCCTCCATATATTATAATGTGCACCTCCGTCCTCCATATAGTATAATACACTCCTCAGTCCTCCATATAGTATAATACACTCCTCAGTCCTCCATATAGTAGAATACACTCCTCAGTCCTCCATATATTAAAATACACTGCTCAGTCCTCCATATATTAAAATACACTGCTCAATCCTCCATATAGTATAATACACTCCTCAGTCCTCCATATAGTATAATACACTCCTCAGTCCTCGATATAGTATACTACACTCTTCAGTCCTCCATATATTAACCCCTTTACCCCAAGGGTGGTTTGCGCGTTAATGACCAGGCCAATTTTTACAATTCTGACCACTGTCCCTTTATGAGGTTATAACTCTGGAATGCTTCAACGGATCCTGGTGATTCTGACTTTGTTTTCTCGTGACATATTGTCCTTCATGATAGTGGTAAAATTTATTTGCTATTACCTGCGTTTATTTGTGAAAAAAATGGAAATTTGGCGAAAATTTTGAAAATTTCGCAATTTTCCAAATTTGAATTTTTATGCAATTAAATCACAAAGATATGTCACACAAAATACTTAATAAGTAACATTTCCCACATAATTACTTTACATCAGCCCAATTTTGGAACCAAATTTTTTTTGTTAGGGAGTTATAAGGGTTAAAAGTTGACCAGCAATTTCTCATTTTTACACCATTTTTTTTAGGGACCACATCTCATTTGAAGTCATTTTGAGTGGTCTATATGATAGAAAATAACCAAGTGTGACACCATTCTAAAAACTGCACCCCTCAATGTGCTCAAAACCACATTCAAGAAGTTTATTAACCCTTCAGGTGTTTCGCAGAAATTTTTGGAATGTTTAAATAAAAATGAACATTTAACTTTTTTTTACAAAAAATTTACTTCAGCTCCAATTTGTTTTATTTTACCAAGGGTAACAGGAGAAAATGGACCCAAAAAGTTGTTGTACAATTTGTCCTGAGTATGCCGATACCCCATATGTGGGGGTAAACCACTGTTTGGGCGCATGGCAGAGCTCGGAAGGGAAGGAGCGCAATTTGACTTTTCAATGCAAAATTGACAGGAATTGAGATGTGACGCCATGTTGCATTTGGAGAGCCACTGATGTGCCTAAAGATTGAAACCCCCCACAAGTGACACCATTTTGGAAAGTAGACCCCTAAGGAACTTATCTAGATGTGTGGTGAGCACTTTGACCCATTAAGTGATTCACAGAAGTTTATAATGCAGAGCCGTAAAAATAAAAAATCATATTTTTTCACAAAAATGATCTTTTTGCCCCTAATTTTTTATTTTCCCAAGGGTAAGAGAAAAAATTGGACCCCACAGTTGTTGTACAATTTGTCCTGAGTACGCTGATACCCCATATGTGGGGGTAAACCACTGTTTGGGCGCATGGGAGAGCTCGGAAGGGAAAGAGCGCCGTTTGACTTTTCAATGCAAAATTGACAGGGACGCCATATTGCGTTTGGAGAGCCACTGATGTGCCTAAACATTGAACCCCCCACAAGTGACACCATTTTGGAAAGTACACCCCCTAAGGAACTCATCTAGATGTGTTGTGAGAGCTTTGAACCCCCAAGTGCTTCACTACAGTTTATAATGCACAGCCGTGAAAATAAAAATTCTTTTTTTCCCACAAAAATTATTTTTTAGCCCCCGGTTTTGTATTTTTCCAAGGGTAACAGTTGAAATTGGACCCCAAAAGTTATTGTCCAATTTGTCCTGAGTACGCTGATACCCCATATGTTGGGGAAAACCACTGTTTGGGCACACGAGAGAGCTCGGAAAGGAGGGAGCACTGTTTTACTTTTTCAACGCAGAATTGGCTGGAATTGAGATCGGACACCATGTCGCGTTTGGAGAGCCCCTGATGTGCCTAAACAGTGGAAATCCCCCAATTATAACTGAAACCCTAATCCAAACACATCCCTAACCCTAATCCCAACGGTAACCCTAACCACACCTCTATCCCAGACACACCCCTAACCCTAATCCCAACCCTATTCCCAACCGTAAATGTAATCCAAACCCTAACCCTAACTTGAGCCCCAACCCTAACCCTAATTTGAGCCCCAACCCTAACCCTAACTTTAGCCCCAACCCTAACCCTAACTTTAGCCCCAACCCTAACCCTAACTTTAGCCTCAACCCTAACCCTAACTTTAGCCCCAACCCTAACTGTAGCCTTAACCCTAGCCCCAGCCCTAGCCCCAGCCCTATCCCTAGCCCTAACCCTAGCCCTAATGGGAAAATGGAAATAAATACATTTTTTTAATTTTTTTATTTTTCCCTAATACCCAATATGTGGGAGGGCACCACCGTTTGAGCACATGGCAGAGATCGGAAGGGAAGGAGGGTCATTTGGAATGCAGACTTAGGGTACCGTCACACAGTGGCATTTTCATCGCTACGACGGCACGATTCGTGACGTTCTAGCGATATAGTTACGATCTCGCAGTGTCTGACACGCTACTGCGATCAGGGACCCTGCTGAGAATCGTACGTCGTAGCAGATCGTTTGAAACTTTCTTTCTTCGCTGGATCTTCCGCTGTCATCGCTGGATCGTTGTGTGTGACAGCGATCCAGCGATGCATTCGCTTGTAACCAGGGTAAACATCGGGTTACTAAGCGCAGGGCCGCGCTTAGTAACCCGATGTTTACCGTGGTTACCAGCGTAAAAGTAAAAAAAAACAAACCGTACATACTCACCATCTGATGTCCGTCAGGTCCCTTGCCGTCTGCTTCCCGCTCTGACTGACTGCCGGCCGGAAAGTGAGAGCAGATCACAGCGGTGACGTCGCCGCTGTGATCTGCTTTCACTTTACGGCGGCACTCAGTCAGCGGGAAGCAGACGGCAAGGGACCTGACGGACATCAGATGGTGAGTATGTACGGTTTGATTTTTTTTACTTTTACGCTGGTAACCACGGTAAACATCGGGTTACTAAGCGCGGCCCTGCGCTTAGTAACCCGATGTTTACCCTGGTTACCAGCGAACCTCGGCATCGTTGGTCGCTGGAGAGCGGTCTGTGTGACAGCTCCCCAGCGACCACACAACGACTTACCATTGATCACGGCCAGGTCGTATCGCAGGTCGTGATCGTTGGTAAATCGTATAGTGAGACGGTACCCTAAGATGGATTGGTCTGCAGGTGTCATATTGCGTTTGCAGAGCCCGTAATGTACCTAAACAGTAGAAACCACCCACAAGTGACCCCATATTGGAAACTACACCCCCAAAGGAACTTATCTAGATGTGTTGTGAGAACTTTAAATCCCCAAGTGTTTCACTACAGTTTATAACGCAGAGCCGTGAAAATAAAAAATCCTTTTTTTTCCACAAAAATTATTTTTTAGCCCCCAGTTTTGTATTTTCCTAAGGGTAACAGGAGAAATTGGATGCCAAAAGTTGTTGTCCAATGTGTCCTGAGTACGCTGATACCCCATATGTTGGGGAAAACCACTGTTTGGGCGCATGGGAGAGCTCGGAAGGGAAGGAGCACTGTTTTACTTTTTCAACGCAGAATTGGCTGGAATTGAGATTGGACGCCATGTCGCGTTTGGAGAGCCCCTGATGTGCCTAAACAGTGGAAACCCCCCAATTATAACTGAAACCCTAATCCAAACACATCCCTAACCCTAATCCCAACGGTAACCCTAAGCTCACCCCTAACCCTGACACACCCCTAACCCTAATCCCAACCCTATTCCCAACCGTAAATGTAATCCAAACCCTAACCCTAACTTTAGCCCCAACCTTAACCTTAACTTTAGCCCCAACCCTAACTGTAGCCTTAACCCTAGCCTCAACCCTAACCCTAGCCTTAACCCTAACCCTAGCCCTAACCCTAATGGGAAAATGGAAATAAATACATTTTTTTAATTTTTTAATTTTTCGCTAACTAAGGGGGTGATGAAGGGGGGGGTCCATCATACTGTGTATAAGGGAGCTGCGGGCCCATCATACTGTGTATACGGGAGCTGGGGGTCCATCATACTGTGTGTACAGGAGCTGGGGGTCCATCATACTGTGTATAAGGGAGCTGCGGGCCCATCATACTGTGTATAAGGGAGCTGCGGGTCCATCATACTGTGTATAAGGGAGCTGCGGGCCCATCATACTGTGTATACGGGAGCTGCGGGCCCATCATACTGTGTTTATGGGAGCTGCGGGCCAATCATACTGTGTATAAGGGAGCTGCAGGTCCAGTCCATCATACTGTATATAAGGGAGCTGCGGGCCCATCATACTGTGTATACAGGAGCTGCGGGCCAATCATTCTGTGTATAAGGGAGCTGCGGGCCCATCATACTGTATATAAGGGAGCTGCGGGTCCATCATACTGTGTATAAGGGAGCTGCGGGCCCATCATACTGTATATAAGGGAGCTGCGGGCCAATCATACTGTGTATAAGGGAGCTGCGGGCCCATCATACTGTATATAAGGGAGCTGCGGGCCCATCATACTGTGTATAAGGAAGCTGTGGGCCCATCATACTGTATATAAGGGAGCTGCGGGCCCATCATACTGTGTATAAGGAAGCTGTGGGCCCATCATACTGTATATAAGGGAGCTGCGGGCCCATCATACTGTGTATAAGGAAGCTGTGGGCCCATCATACTGTGTACAGGGGAACTGTGAGGGACATCATTCTGTTTGACGGGAGCTGCATGCCCATCATACTGTGTATAGGGAACTGTGAAGGCATATTGTGCATATGGGAGCTGTTGGCCCATTACACTGTATATAGGGGAGCTCTGGAGGGCATTATACTTTCTATAGTGGAGTTCTGTCAGCATTATACTGAGTATAGGGGAGCATTGGGCTCATACTATCTATAGGGGACCAGTGGGAACATCATACTGTGTAAAGGGGAGTTATAGAATCATCATACTGTGTATAGGGGAGCTGGGGGGCCTCAGACTGTGTATATGGAAGCTTTGAGCTCACGGTGTATAATGGAGCAGTACATGGGGGAACTTAGGGGACATTATTAAATGTTAAGTGGGCACTTAAGCATTATTGTTATAGGGGCACTCAGAGTATTGTGACCATCAAAGTTGCATATGGTCATAATATGGTGGTAAAGTCAATGTTCGTTTTTGTATATAGATATATTTTCAATAACAGTAGGGTCATATTCTGAGGTTCCCCTACATTCACATTTAGAGTGCGCAACTGTAGCTGTAATCAGGGTTAGCTGGTTAGGGGCCCACTCAGATGTTTCGCCCCCCCTAAGTTGAAACCCTAGCTACGCCTCTGTGCAAACCATAACCGTAAAATATGGTGCTCCTTGCCTTGTCAGCTTGCACTATGCCTGAAAATTATTTCCCAATTACATATAGGGTAATGGCACACTCAGGAAAAAATGGACCTCAGTTTGTTGTAAAAAATAACTTTCCTATTAGCCCTTAGAAAAATTAAAAACTTGGGGCTAAAACAACATTTTTGTGAGGAAAATGTGATTTTATGATTTTCACGGCTCAACGTTAGAAACTTCTGTGAAGCACTTGGGTGTTCAAGGTGCTTACCATGCATCTAAATACATTCCTTGAGGGGTTTATTTTCCAAAATGTGGTCAGTTGTTGGGGGTTTCCACTTTATAAGCACATTGGGGGCTCTCTAAATGGGTTATGACGTCCGCTAATGATTCCAGGAAATTTTACATTCAAAAAATCAAATGACGCTCCTTCCCTTCCAAGCTCTGTCGTGGGCTCAAACAATAGTTTTCTCCCTCATATTGAGAATAAGCATACTTAGGAGAAATTGCACAACAAATTATATGTTGCAATTTCATCTGTTACCCTTATGAAAATGCAATATTTTGTCCTGAAAACATATTTTTCGGGAAAATTCGATTTTTATTATTTTTACAGCTCAACATTATGAACTTCTGTGAAGCACCTGAGGGTTCAATGTGCTCACCACACATCTAGATCAGATCCCTGAGGGGTCTAGTTTCCAAAATGGTGTTACTTGTGAGGGAATTTCACTGTTTAGGCACATCAGGGGATCTCCAAATGTTACATTGCGTCCGCCAATTGTTCCAGCAGATTTTGCATTCAAAAAGTCAAATGGCACTCCTTCTCTTCCGAGCTCTGCAGTGCACCCAAACAGTGGTTTCCTCCCTCATGTGGATATCAGTGTAGTCAGGAGAAATTGCACAACAAATTGTATTATGCAATTTTTCCTGTTACCCTTATGAAAATGCAATATTTTGTGCTGAAACATATTTGTGGGGAGAATTTGATTTTTTTTTAATCACTCAACGTTATAGTCTTCTGTGAAGCACTTGAGGGTTCAATGTGCTCATGATACATCTAGATCAGGTCCCTGAGGGGTCTAGTTTCCAAAATGGTGTCAATTGTGGGGGACTTTTACTGTTTAGGCACATCAGAGGGCTCTCCAAATGCAACATGGCGTCTGCCAATTGTTCCAACAAATTTTGCATTCTAAAAGTCAAATGGCGCTCCTTCCCTTCCGAGCTCTGACATGCACCCAAACAGTGGTTTTCTCCATCATAAGGGGTATGAGAATGCTCAAGAGAAATTACACAACAAATTTTGGGGTCCATTTTTTCCTGTTATCCTTGTCAAAATAAAAAAATGGATCTGAATTCAATTTTTTGTGAAAAAAGTTAATTTTTTTTCAAAAAATTCCTGTGAAGCACCTGAAGGGTTAATAGACTTTTTGAATGTGGTTTTGAATATCTTGAAAAGTGCAGTTTTGAGAATGGTGTCACTTTTGGGTATCTTCTTTCATATAGACCCCTCAAAGTGACTTTAAATGTGATATGGTCCCTAAAAAATGATTTTGTAAATTTTGTTGGAATAATGAGAAATCGCTGGTCAACTTTTAACCCTTATAACTTCCTAATAGAAAAAAAAATGATTCCAAAATTGTGCTGATGTGAAGCAGACATGTGGGAAATGTTATTTATTAATTATTTTGCGTGACATATCTCTGTAATTTAAGGGCATGAAAATTTAAAAGTTTGAAAATTGTGAAATTTTCGCCAAATTTCCATTTTTTTTCACAAATAAACACAAATCATACCAAATAAATTGTACCTCTATCATGAAGTACAATATGTCATGAAAAAACAATCTCAGAATCACCGGGATCTGTTGATGCGTTCCAGAGTTATTGCCTCATAAAGTGACAGTGGTCAGAATTGCAAAAATTGGCCCGGTCATTAACGTGCAAACAACCCTCGGGGGTAAAAGGGTTAATGGCAACAAAAAATGGCTCTTGAAAAAAGGGGAGCAAAAATGAAGGAGGAAAAGCTAAAATGGTTAAAGTTTCTAATACAAACCCCAAACTGGAGACACATGCATCACTCACTTAATTTTTGGGCTGTTTGATGGTGCTCCACTCATTGTGCTTTATATTTTGACTATATTATCACCTTAGATTTTTGGAATTGTTTCATTAAAACCTTTCAATCTATAAATGTATATTATACTTTATTTATTGGATGAGGGTATTTTGGAGTTAATATTCTGGTGGTACTTGGCTGATGTCAATGCTATCCAGATGACGATCATATTAATCAGCTTTACAATATTGTTTCTGGTAATTTGATTTACGGTATTTATTTAGTGCTATATGAAAGCTCTGACAGCTTTTAAGTGCATTTGATGTGTAGGTAGTGTACATTAGTGCTGTGACAGACAAGAGCGGGGCTGAATGTGTTCCAATAGCTGTATTCTCTTTGGAGCAGTTATTGAGTGTTGCTTTTGTAAACACAGCGGCAGCTAATTCTGCTATTTAATATGGTGCCAACCATTAGGCATTGACTGGCAGCACAGTTTACTTCGCTTAACAGAATGCCTGTTTAACAAACATCTCCGTTCTTGCAAAATGGCCTGCTTACTGACAGATTTTCAATGTTTTTTTTTTATACAGACCAGCAACACAGCAAGCTGCTCTATTGATTTGTATGAAAATCAATTAAAAATCTGTCAGGAATGGCCCTAAGGATGCTTTTATACTTGGTTGTACATGTGAAGATAAAAAAATGCACATAGCAACAATAAAATCCAACCCAATAATGATCACATGCAATATATCCAGGTACAACATGCAATATATCCAGGTACAACATTACCAAGAAAAAAGAGAGGAAGGCATGAGCCTGACCAAAAATGACAATTCAGATAAAATACAATGCACATGCAAGAGACAAATATATAAAAATAGTTAAAAAGCTGAATCCACATAAAAAGACTTGGTGAGACATCACATACCCTTTATATATGGACATAAATTACATATTACAATACAAAACATCCCTAAGAAACATAGTACATAAATATAAGAGCGTATGTTGTACATGAATTAACTAGATACACCCGTGCAGGCTCGGGTGAACATCAAGGAATGATGAGTAGAGAGAAGAAGAAGAATTACAATGAAAATAAAACAATGTAAAGATACTTAGAAAACAAAACACAAAGAATAATATAGAGAAAAGCAGCCTCGCAGCGAGAAACAGAGGAGATAGAGCATTGCCAAGCTATATCCTGAGTTCTTTCATTTTTATTAAAACAACCAGATGGAGGCCCAATGCTATCGCACCAGGGGAGGTAATGTCACGATGGGGGCAGGCTTTACAGTGTTGAGAATGCATCAGGGGACTCATGTGCTTGACGCCTATGCTTATATGCATTGTTTTTGTCCCAGCGATGCTGTGGCTCTTCAAGAGTCTCATTTGCCCGTTGTTGTCTTCGACGTTGTGCCTTTGCTGCACTCCTTTCATTGTCATTTGCGTACTTTTTAGGAGGAGCCATGTTGGCGTTGATATTTGCTTTTTAAAGATGTTTTGCCACTAACGAAAGTTCATTTTAAAAATTGTCTGTGTCTGACCGTGTACAGAACATACCACAGCTCCTGGGCAGGGGAGGAAGCAAAAGACAATACTGACATTACAGCAGGAGATCACAGAAGATACAGTTTGTGAGGTAAAATATTGTTGAAAAACAGGCAGTGAAATATTTTACCTGACAAAAGAAATCCTCTATGATCCCCTGCTGTAATGTCAGTATTGTCTTTTGCTTCCTCCCCTGCCCAGGAGATGTGGTATGCTCCGTACACGGTCAGACACAGACAATTTTTAAAATTAACTTTTGGTCATGGGAAAACCCCTTTAATGTGACCGGCTTCCTCTGCCTGTAGACACGTCGCGCATCTGCCACCAGGATCAG
Source organism: Ranitomeya variabilis (assembly GCF_051348905.1). Lineage (NCBI taxonomy): Eukaryota > Metazoa > Chordata > Amphibia > Anura > Dendrobatidae > Ranitomeya > Ranitomeya variabilis. The sequence goes on along the minus strand of NC_135234.1, from coordinate 500,671,714 downwards.
CTGAATGATTCACTGCACCTGCGTGGAATTTGCACAGGTGCAGTAAATCAGACCGCCGCCATATTTGTGCAGACAGATAGCGGCAGTCACATTAAAACTGCACATGCGCTTCTCCTGTACAAAGATGGTGGCGGTCAGTGATTCATTCAGCTGATCTCAGCAGTGGCGTGTTCGGGACGGTGTTCTGCTGATGGTTCCGTGCAAGAGGCTGCGCACGGCGTATACAGTGTGTGTGGTGCATACGGCGTATACAGTGTGTGTAGTGCGTACGGCATATACAGTGTGTGTTTGTGTGTGTGTGGTGCGAACGGCGTATACTGTGTGTGTGTGTGTGGTGCGACGGTGTTCCGCTGGTGGTACCATGCAAGAGGCTGGTACCACCAGCAGTTTCCATATTGAGACACCCATCACTTGGGTGTCCCAATATGGAGGTCGGTGAACTTCTGACGCTTGGAATTCTGGTATCCGGACATATCTGGACGGAACAGGATGTGAAGACATTACAAGCTAAGTATATATTAAGGTGCTTATTTAATGCAAAGCTCAAAAAAGACAAAGAGATGACAAAATTCTGTTTGTCAAAAAATTGTATTCAATGTTAAAATACTCTGCAGAAAACTACTAAGCTCCCCGTGTACAAGATTGTTACAAGGATTTTCCTTTTTAAACCAGCAGTGCATTATTCTGACCTTTACCAGCATTTTTAACATGCATGTGTTGAACCAAGTAGATAAAAGAAGTTATCCATTACTCAGAAAACTCAGTCTCAATCATCATTTATCCCCATGTTATATAATAGCAGCCTGTACTTACCTCTGGTACTTACCCTGTCTGTACCGTTAAAGCGATGTCAGTGCTTGGGCTCGTGTGACGATGTCAAGTCATTTGAGCCCTGTAGTGAATCTTTAAGTGGAAGAATGAGCAGGACCCCCTGAAGATGATGTGATAATTGTACTGTGTTATACTGATGCATTTCTCAGTTGCTGCATTGATATATAACTGTTTAGAGAAGACATTGCTAGCTGCTGGAGTTTTGCATAACAAAGGGTTTGCAATTAATGGGAAAATCAGGGAGGGGCTTTTGCAATGTGAGGGGCTGTTGTGGCCTAGTACACCAGGGTGCCTGTAGTTACAGCATAGTGAGCATCACCTAGATAGAAAGCAAGTTCTATCAGAACAGGAATCCAGCAGAAGCATTATCCTGAAGTGACAACAGCTTAGTGGGAGGCTGGGAGAGGCCCAAACTGGAGCATAGTTGGGAATAATGGTGGAGCAGAGCTATTAGTAGTCCTGAGACTGCTGGGAGGTGGAATTCTATTTCTTATCTCGTGGGAGCATCTGGAAAGGAAGCAGTGTCAGCGGATGTGCAGGAAATAGTATAGATGGCTTCTACTAAAATGGAACTGTATGATTGTGAGATCATGTTAAAGATGAAATCTAAGGTACTGTCATGTATAAGCATCTGTTTGAGAACTTTTTCAAATCAAAGTGTGAATACCATTCAGTCTGATGTCAGTTATATAGTGGGGAAAAGAAGTATTTGATGCAATGACGATTTTGCAAGTTTTCCCACATACAAAGAATGGAGAGGTCTGTAATTTTTATTGTAGGTATTCTGTGAGAGAATCTAAAAAAATCCAGAAAATCAGATTGTATGATTTTTACATAATTGATTTGCATTTTATTGCATGAAATAAGTATTTAATACAATAGAAAAACATAACTTCCGAAGTCCGCTGCCTCGGAGTAACCTTCGACTCTGCCCTGTCCTTCAAACCGCACATCCAAGCTCTTTCCACCTCCTGTCGCCTCCAGTTCAAAAATATCTCCAGAATCCGTCCTTTCCTCAACCCTCAATCTACTAAAATGCTTGTGCATGCCCTCATCATCTCCCGCCTTGACTACTGCAACGTCCTTTTCTGCGGCCTCCCTGCTAACACCCTTGCACCTCTCCAGTCCATCCTTAACTCTGCTGCCCGACTAATCCATCTCTCTCCTCGCTACTCCTCCGCTTCTCCCCTCTGCAAATCTCTTCACTGGCTCCCATTCCCTCAGCGTATCCAGTTCAAATTACTAATACTGACCTACAAAGCTGTTGTGAATTCCGTTCTCGGGCTCCCTCCTGTGGTCATGAGTGGTACTTTGTGAGTTCTGTTCATGGGCTCCCTCTGGTGGCTTTTAGTGTTACGGCTGGTCTGTAGCTGGACTCCAGCTGCCTCGTTTCCTGCTAGGCCTGCTGCCTATTTAAATCCATCTGGACCTTTACTTGTTGCCTGCTGTCGTTGTATTCAGTACTGGTTCAGATCTCTCTGGGACTTCCCTTGTAACCTGTCTCCTCGTGGAGAAGCTAAGTTCATGCTAGTCCATTTTTTTGCTCATTGCTATTTGAAAATGTTTCTCAGTATGTTATGAGTTCAGTCCAGCTTGCTTATATGCTATTTGATTGCTAGCTGGAAGCTCTGGGGTGCGGAGTTGCGCCCCTCACATCATGAGTCGGTGTGGGGGTCTTTTTGTATTCTCTGCGTGGATACTTTTGTAGTATTTTATACTGACCGCACAGATTCCTTGCTATCTTCTGACTATTTAGTTATTAGCGGGCCTCATTTGCTAAAACCTATTTTCATTTCTATGTGTTTTCCCCTTAAACTCACCGTTATTATTTGTGGGGGGCTGCTTACACTTTGGGTAAAATTTCTCTGAGGCAAGTGAGGCTTTGTTTCTCTCTAGGGGTAGCTAGCTTCTCAGGCTGTGAACGAGGCGTCTAGGCCGAGTTAGGAACGCTCCACGGCTGCCTATAGTGTGTGTTGATAGGATCAGGATTGCGGTCAGTAAAGTTCCCACATTCCCAGAGCTTGTCCTTATTTTTGGTTTACTCATCAGGTCAGTTCATGTGTTCCTTACCACCAGGATCATAACAGTACAGCAGGCCATTAAAGTGTTAATGCATCGCAAAAGAGGGATAAGAGAAGCTCTGAGGTTTTTTTTTTCCTCTGCAGTGTTTAGCCTCTCTCCTCCCCTTAATCTCTGGGTGGTTCAGGACTCAGCTGCAGATATGGACATTCAAGGTCTGTCCTCTTGTGTGGATCAGCTTGCTACAAGGATACAAAGCATTCAGGATTATGTAGTTCGCAGTCCTATGTCAGAACCTAAAATACCAATTCCTGAGCTGTTCTCTGGAGATAGATCTAGATTTTTGAATTTCAAAAATAATTGCAAATTGTTTCTTTCACTGAGACCTCATTCCTCTGGTGACCCTGCTCAGCAAGTTAGAATTATTATTTCTTTGTTGCGTGGTGACCCTCAAGATCGGGCATTTTCCTTGGCGCCAGGAGATCCTGCATTGCTAAATGTGGATGCGTTTTTTCTGGCGCTTGGATTGCTTTATGAGGAACCTAATCTAGTAGACCAGGCAGAAAAGATTTTGCTGGCTCTCTCTCAGGGTCAGGATGAAGCAGAGGTTTACTGTCAGAAGTTTAGGAAGTGGTCTGTGCTCACTCAATGGAATGAGTGTGCCCTGGCAGCGATTTTCAGAAAGGGTCTTTCTGAACCCTTTAAGGATGTTATGGTGGGGTTCCCCACGCCTGCGGGTCTGAATGAGTCAATGTCTTTGGCCATTCAAATTGATCGGCGTTTGCGGGAGCGCAAACCTGTGCACCATCTGGCGGTGTTTTCTGAACAAAAGCCTGAGTCTATGCAATGTGACAGGATTCTGACCAGAATTGAACGGCAAAATCACAGACGTCAGAATGGGTTGTGCTTTTACTGTGGTGACTCCACTCATGTTATCTCTGATTGTTCTAAGCGCACAAAGAGGTTCGCTAAGTCTGTCACCATTGGTACTGTACAGCCTAAATTCATTTTGTCTGTTACTTTGATTTGCTCTCTGTCATCCTACTCTGTTATGGCTTTTGTGGACTCAGGCGCTGCCCTGAATTTGATGGATTTGTCATTTGCCAGGCGCTGTGGTTTTATCTTGGAGCCATTGCAATTCCCTATTCCACTAAAGGGAATTGATGCTACGCCATTGGCCAAGAATAAGCCTCAGTACTGGACTCAAGTGACTATGTGCATGACTCCTGCACATCAGGAGGTTATTCGCTTTCTGGTGTTACATAATTTGCATGATGTTGTCGTGTTGGGTCTGCCATGGCTGCAGGTTCATAATCCAGTCCTGGATTGGAAAGCAATGTCTGTGTCAAGTTGGGGTTGTCAAGGGGTACATGGCGATGTTCCTTTGGTGTCAATTGCTTCTTCTACTCCTTCTGAAGTCCCTGAATTTTTGTCGGATTACCAGGATGTATTTGATAAGCCCAAATCTAGTGCCCTTCCTCCTCATAGGGATTTTGAATGTGCCATACATTTGATTCCTGGTAGTAAGTTCCCTAAGGGTCGACTTTTTAATTTATCTGTACCAGAACATACCGCTATGCGGAGCTATATAAAGGAGTCTTTGGAGAAAGGGCATATTCGTCCGTCCTCGTCACCTTTGGGTGCAGGGTTCTTTTTTGTGGCCAAGAAGGATGGTTCTCTGAGACCCTGTATAGATTATCGCCTTCTAAATAAAATCACGGTCAAATTTCAGTACCCTTTGCCTCTGCTGTCCGATCTGTTTGCTCGGATTAGGGGGGCTAGTTGGTTCACCAAGATAGATCTTCGAGAAGCTTATAATCTTGTCCGTATAAAGCGGGGCGATAAATGGAAGACAGCATTTAATACGCCCGAAGGTCATTTTGAGTACTTGGTGATGCCTTTTGGGCTTTCTAATGCCCCTTCCGTGTTTCAGTCCTTCATGCACGACATTTTCCGAGAGTATCTGGATAGATTCATGATTGTGTACCTGGATGATATTTTGGTCTTTTCTGATGATTGGGAGTCTCATGTGAAGCAGGTCAGGATGGTGTTTCAGGTCCTGCGTGCCAATGCCTTGTTTGTGAAGGGCTCTAAATGTCTCTTTGGAGTCCAGAAGGTTTCCTTTTTGGGCTTTATTTTTTCCCCTTCTACTATCGAGATGGATCCAGTTAAAGTCCAGGTCATCTATGACTGGACTCAACCTACATCGGTGAAGAGCCTTCAGAAGTTCTTGGGCTTTGCTAATTTTTACCGTCGCTTCATCACTAATTTTTCTAGTGTGGTTAAGCCTTTGACAGATTTGACTAGAAAGGGTGCTGATGTGACTAATTGGTCTTCTGCAGCCGTTGAGGCCTTTCAGGAGCTGAAACATCGGTTTTCTTCGGCTCCTGTCTTGCGTCAGCCTGATGTCTCTCTTCCCTTTCAGGTCGAGGTTGATGCTTCTGAGATTGGAGCAGGGGCTGTCTTGTCACAGAGAAGCTCTGTTGGCTCGGTGATGAGACCATGTGCTTTCTTTTCTAGAAAGTTTTCACCTGCCGAGCGGAATTATGATGTTGGTAATCAGGAGTTGTTGGCAATGAAGTGGGCATTCGAGGAGTGGCGACATTGGCTTGAGGGAGCCAAGCATCGTGTGGTGGTCTTGACGGATCACAAGAATTTGATTTATCTTGAGTCTGCCAAGCGGTTAAATCCTAGACAAGCTCGAAGGTCGCTGTTTTTCTCCATTTTGATTTCGTGGTTTCATACCTTCCGGGCTCAAAGAATGTGAAGGCTGATGCCCTTTCTAGGAGTTTTGTGCCTGACTCTCCAGGAGTTTCTGAGCCGGCTGGTATCCTCAGAGAGGGGGTGATCTTGTCCGCCATCTCCCCTGATTTGCGGCGGGTGCTGCAGGAGTTTCAGGCCGATAGACCTGACCGTTGCCCACCGGAGAGACTGTTTGTCCCGGACAGATGGACCAGTAGAGTTATTTCCGAGGTTCATTGTTCAGTGTTGGTGGGTCATCCTAGGATCTTTGGTACCAGGGATTTGGTGGCTAGGTCCTTTTGGTGGCCTTCTTTGTCGCGGGATGTGCGTTCCTTTGTGCAGTCCTGTGGGATTTGTGCTCGGGCCAAGCCTTGCTGTTCTCGTGCCAGTGGATTGCTTTTGCCTTTGCCTGTCCCGAAGAGGCCTTGGACGCATATTTCCATGGATTTTATTTCGGATCTTCCAGTCTCTCTGAGGATGTCTGTCATCTGGGTGGTTTGTGATCGTTTTTCTAAAATGGTCCATTTGGTGCCTTTGCCTAAGTTACCCTCCTCCTCTGATTTGGTTCCGCTGTTTTTTCAGAATGTGGTCCGTTTGCATGGTATTCCGGAGAACATTGTGTCTGACAGAGGGTCCCAGATTGTGTCCAGATTTTGGCGGTCCTTTTGTGCTAGGATGGGCATTGATTTGTCTTTTTCTTCGGCCTTCCATCCTCAGACGAATGGCCAAACCGAACGTACTAATCAGACCTTGGAAACTTATCTGAGATGTTTTGTTTCTGCTGATCAGGATGATTGGGTGACTTTTTTGCCATTGGCTGAGTTCGCCCTCAATAATCGGGCTAGTTCCGCTACTTTGGTTTCGCCTTTTTTTTGTAATTCTGGTTTTCATCCTCGTTTTTCCTCAGGTCAGGTTGAACCTTCTGACTGTCCTGGGGTGGATTCTGTGGTGGATAGGTTGCAGCAGATTTGGAACCACGTAGTGGACAATTTGACGTTGTCACAGGAGAAGGCTCAGCGCTTTGCTAATCGCCGTCACTGTGTGGGTCCCCAACTTCGTGTGGGGGATTTGGTATGGATGTCTTCTCGTTATGTTCCGATGAAGGTTTCCTCTCCTAAGTTCAAACCTCGTTTCATCGGTCCTTATAAGATTTTAGAAATCATCAATCCTGTGTCATTTCGTTTGGACCTCCCAGCATCTTTTGCCATTCATAATGTGTTCCATAGGTCATTGTTGCGGAGGTATGTGGTGCCTGTGGTTCCATCTGTTGACCCTCCTGCTGCTGTGTTGGTCTAGGGAGAATTGGAGTATGTGGTGGAGAAGATCTTGGATTCTCGTGTTTCGAGACGGAAGCTTCAGTACTTGGTTAAATGGAAGGGCTATGGTCAGGAGGATAATTCCTGGGTTGTTGCCTCTGATGTCCATGCTGCCAATTTGGTTCGTGCCTTTCATTTGGCTCGTCCTGATCGGCCTGGGGGCTCTGGTGAGGGTTCGGTGTGTGGTGCATATGGCATATACAGTGTGTGTAGTGCGTACGGCATATACAGTGTGTGTTTGTGTGTGTGTGGTGCGAACGGCGTATACTGTGTGTGTGTGTGGTGCGACGGTGTTCCGCTGGTGGTACCATGCAAGAGGCTGGTACCACCAGCAGTTTCCATATTGAGACACCCATCACTTGGGTGTGTCAATATGGAGGTCGGTGAACTTCTGCCGCTTGGAATTCTGGTATCCGGACACATCTGGACGGAACAGGATGTGAAGACATTACAAGCTAAGTATATATTAAGGTGCTTATTTAATGCAAAGCTCAAAAAAGACAAAGAGATGACAAAATTCTGTTTGTCAAAAAATTGTATTCAATGTTAAAATACTCTGCAGAAAACTGCTAAGCTCCCCGTGTACAAGATTGTTACAAGGATTTTCCTTTTTAAACCAGCAGTGCATTATTCTGACCTTTACCAGCATTTTTAACATGCATGTGTTGAACCAAGTAGATAAAAGAAGTTATCCATTACTCAGAAAACAGTCTCAATCATCATTTTCCCCCATGTTATATAATAGCAGCCTGTACTTACCTCTGGTACTTACCCTGTCTGTACCGTTAAAGCGATGTCAGTGCTTGGGCTCGTGTGACGATGTCAAGTCATTTGAGCCCTGTAGTCAATCTTTAAGTGGAAGAATGAGCAGGACCCCCTGAAGATGATGTGATAATTGTACTGTGTTATACTGATGCATTTCTCAGTTGCTGCATTGATATATAACTGTTTAGAGAAGACATTGCTAGCTGCTAGAGTTTTGCATAACAAAGGGTTTGCAATTAATGGGAAAATCAGGGAGGGGCTTTTGCAATGTGAGGGGCTGTTGTGGCCTAGTACACCAGGGTGCCTGTAGTTACAGCATAGTGAGCATCACCTAGATAGAAAGCAAGTTCTATCAGAACAGGAATCCAGCAGAAGCATTATCCTGAAGTGACAAGAGTGGGAGGCTGGGAGAGGCCCAAACTGGAGCATAGTTGGGAATAATGGTGGAGCAGAGCTATTAGTAGTCCTGAGACTGCTGGGAGGTGGAATTCTATTTCTTATCTCGTGGGAGCATCTGGAAAGGAAGCAGTATCAGCGGATGTGCAGGAAATAGTATAGATGGCTTCTGCTAAAATGGAACTGTATGATTGTGAGATCATGTTAAATATGAAATCTAAGGTACTGTCATGTATAAGCATCTGTTTGAGAACTTTTTCAAATCAAAGTGTGAATACCATTCAGTCTGATGTCAGTTATATAGTGGGGAAAAGAAGTATTTGATGCAATGACGATTTTGCAAGTTTTCCCACATACAAAGAATGGAGAGGTCTGTAATTTTTATTGTAGGTATTCTGTGAGAGAATCTAAAAAAATCCAGAAAATCAGATTGTATGATTTTTACATAATTGATTTGCATTTTATTGCATGAAATAAGTATTTAAGACAATAGAAAAACATAACTTCCGAAGTCCGCTGCCTCGGAGTAACCTTCGACTCTGCCCTGTCCTTCAAACCGCACATCCAAGCTCTTTCCACCTCCTGTCGCCTCCAGTTCAAAAATATCTCCAGAATCCGTCCTTTCCTCAACCCTCAATCTACTAAAATGCTTGTGCATGCCCTCATCATCTCCCGCCTTGACTACTGCAACGTCCTTTTCTGCAGCCTCCCTGCTAACACCCTTGCACCTCTCCAGTCCATCCTTAACTCTGCTGCCCGACTAATCCATCTCTCTCCTCGCTACTCCTCCGCTTCCCCCCTCTGCAAATCTCTTCACTGGCTCCCATTCCCTCAGCGTATCCAGTTCAAATTACTAATACTGACCTACAAAGCTGTTGTGAATTCCGTTCTCGGGCTCCCTCCTGTGGTCATGAGTGGTACTTTGTGAGTTCTGTTCATGGGCTCCCTCTGGTGGCTTTTAGTGTTACGGCTGGTCTGTAGCTGGACTCCAGCTGCCTCATTTCCTGCTAGGCCTGCTGCCTATTTAAATCCATCTGGACCTTTACTTGTTGCCTGCTGTCGTTGTATTCAGTACTGGTTCAGATCTCTCTGGGACTTCCCTTGTGACCTGTCTCCTCGTGGAGAAGCTAAGTTCATGCTAGTCCATTTTTGCTCATTGCTATTTGAAAATGTTTCTCAGTATGTTATGAGTTCAGTCCAGCTTGCTTATATGCTATTTGATTGCTAGCTGGAAGCTCTGGGGTGCGGAGTTGCGCCCCTCACATCGTGAGTCGGTGTGGGGGTCTTTTTGTATTCTCTGCGTGGATACTTTTGTAGTATTTTATACTGACCGCACAGATTCCTTGCTATCTTCTGACTATTTAGTTATTAGCGGGCCTCATTTGCTAAAACCTATTTTCATTTCTATGTTTGTGTTTTCCCCTTAAACTCACCGTTATTATTTGTGGGGGGCTGCTTACACTTTGGGGAAAATTTCTCTGAGTTAAGTGAGGCTTTGTTTCTCTCTAGGGGTAGCTAGTTTCTCAGGCTGTGAACGAGGCGTCTAGGCCGAGTTAGGAACGCTCCACGGCTGCCTATAGTGTGTGTTGATAGGATCAGGATTGCGGTCAGTAAAGTTCCCACATTCCCAGAGCTTGTCCTTATTTTTGGTTTACTCATCAGGTCAGTTCATGTGTTCCTTACCACCAGGATCATAACACAAAGCCATCCATAACATGTCTCCTCCATATATCTCTCAACTAATCTCCCGATATCTTCCCTCACGTAATCTCCGGTCCTCCCAAGACCTCCTTCTCTCCTCCACACTTATTCGCTTCTCATCCAATCGCCTCCAAGACTTCTCCCGAATATCCCCCATCCTCTGGAACTCTCTGCCCCAACACGTCCGACTATCAACCACAGTCGGATCCTTCAGACGGAACCTGAAAACTCATCTCTTCAGGAAAGCCTACAGCCTGCACTGACCTCGCTGCCTCCTCATCACTACCGAAGCTATCGCCTCACCAACACCGGAGCTCCCGCAACCCCCAACCTACTGTCTCCTTCCCCATAATTCTGTAGAATGTAAGCCCGCAAGGGCAGGGTCCTCGCCCCTCTGTATCAGTCTGTCATTGTAAGTTTGTCCACTGTAAGTGATATCTGTAACCTGTATGTAACCCCTTCTCATGTACAGCACCATGGAATCAATGGTGCTATATAAATAAATAATAATAATAATAATAATAATAATAACTTAATATTTGGTACAGAAACCTTTGCTTGTAATTACATAGGTCAAACGTTTCCTATAGTTCTTGACCAACTTTGCAAACACTGCAGCAGGGATTTTGGCCCACTCCTCCATACAAATCTACAAATCTTCTCCAGATCTTTCAAGTTTTGGGGTTTTCACTGGGCAACACTGAGTTTCTCTTCCCTCCATAGATTTTCTACTGGGTTCAGCTCTGGAAACTGGCTAGGCCACTCCAGGACCTTGAAATGCTTCTTATGAAGCCACTCCTTACTTGCCCCGGCTGTGTGTTTTGGGTCATTGTTATGCTTGAAGACCCAGCCACAACCCATTTTCAATGGTCTTACTGAGGGAAGGAGGTTGTTGGCCAAAATCTCGCGATACCTCATCCATCCTCCCTTAATACAATGCAGTCGTCCTGTCCCGTTTGCAGAAAAGCACCCCCAAAATATGATGCTTCACCATTGGGACAGTGTTTTTGGTGTTGTACTCATCCTTCTTCTTCCCCCAAACATGGCGAGTGGTGTTGATACTATAAAGTTCTATTTTGGACCAATCTGACCTCATGACCTTCTCCCATGCCTCTGCTGGATCATCCACATTGTCATTGGCGAACTTCAAACTGGAATGGACACCTGCTGGCCTGAGCAGGGGGGCCTTGCGTACCCTGCAGGATTTTAATCAATGATGGCGTAGTGTGTTACTAACGGTAATGTTTGAGACTGTGGTCCCAGCTTTCTTCAGGTCATTGACCAGGTCCTCCATGTAGTTCTGGGTTGATTCCTGACCTTTATCAGAATCATCCTCATCCCACAAGACAAGATCTTGCATGGAGCCCCAGACTGAGGAAAATTGACAGTCATCTTGTCTTTCTTCCATTTTCTAGTAATTGCACAAACAGTTGTTGCCTTCTCACACAGCTGATTTCCTATTGTCATGTAGCCCATCCAAGCTTTGTGCAGGTCTACAATTTTGTCCCTGGTGTTCCTAGACAGCTCTTTGGTCTTGGTCATGGTGGACAGGTTGGAATGTGATTAATTGACTGTGTGGACAGGTGTCTTTTATACAGGTAATGAGTTAAAACAGGTGCAACTAACCCCTTTAATCCCCAAGGTGGTTTGCACATTAATGACCAGGCCAATATTTACAATTCTGACCACTGTCACTTTATGAGGTAATAACTCTGGATCTCTTCAACAGGTCCCACTGATTCTGATATTGTTTTTTTCTGACATATTGTACTTTATGACAATGGTAAAATTTCTTCAATATGACATGTGTTTATTTGTGAAAAAATTGTAATTTGGCAAAAATTTAGGAAATTTAGCAATTTTAATTTTTTTTATTTCTTGTGCCCATAAATCAGAGTAATATTATGTAGGATGCTAGCAGGTGCGTAGGATGCAGTGACACTCTGGAGGCAGATCAAGGGTTAACAGGGTTTTTTATGTAACACAATAATAAAAATGCAGGGGGTATAAATGTAAAGATAACAACAGTTCAACTTATCAGTCTCTGGGCCTTGTAGGAGGTGGCTGGAAGATCCCTCGCTGGCACTGCAGACGGCGCGAGAAGTCTCCAATCTGGTCCCCCAGAAAGGGGATGCACTGGCTCCTTGCTGTGGCAAATCCTCTGGGTCCTTCGGCACATGATCTCCTGGTCCAGGCTCGAGATGTTGTAGAGGTGTTGATCCGCGGCACAGCGCACGTACCAAACAGTTCAGCAACCAAGGCCGCAGAAGAAGTATGCAGTCCAGCGGGCACGGCCATAGAAACAGGCCGGCACTCAGTAGGCACCGCAGGGATGGGACTGAGCGGTGCCTCTGCGGTGGTGAGCAAAACGGTGCTCTGCAGTCCATACTGGTCACTGTACGGTGCTGGGATCTCTCTGGGCCCTGGGTCAACAGTCGGGAAGGCACTGCTAACCGGGAGAGAAAGCACGGATCGCTGGCGTGGGTAAGTCGAGCGGGAGTCAACGTCTCTGAGCTCTCACGCTGATTCCCTGCCAAAAGCCCCGTCTTCCCACACACACCGCTATTTATGTCGGACCCGCCCCCATCAGTCAGGTGTCCTGAACTGCTCCGGTCAGAAATCTCTTATACCACATTATATTTGAAGTGACTTTGAGGAATCTATATGACAGAAAATACCCAAAAATGAAACCATTCTAAAAACTGCACCCCTGAAGGTACTCAAAACCACTTTCAAGAAGATTATTAACCCTTCAGGTGCTTCACAGACATTTTTGCAATGTGGAGAAAAAAATGAACATGTACCTTTTTTTCAGGAAAATGTTATTTTAAACATCAATTTAAACAGCAAAAAATTGACCTCCAAAATTTTTTGTGCAATTTCTCCTGAGTATTGCATGAGGGAGAGAACTACTGTTTGGGCTCACAGCAGGGCTCAGAAGGGAAGGAGCATCATTTGACTTTTTGAATGCAAAATTTGCTAGAATCATTAGTGGACGTCATGTCATATTTGGAAAACCCTTGATGTGCCTAAACAGTAAAAACCCCCTACAAATGACCCCATTTTGGAAACTAGACACCTCAAGGAATGCATTTACATGTGTGGAGAGCAACTTAAACCTCCAGGTGCTTCAGAAGAATAAGCTGACACCCAGCAGCGATTGCGCCCACACAATGTCTGGTTCCCATACGTCCAAGGCCGATAAGTACCAGGTGATCTGGACATATGGAAACGTCTAAGGTCGGATAGGGGTTAATACAGGTAATGAGTCCAGAGTAGAAGAGCTCCAAATAAAAAAACTAATTTAACTATGTAAAAATTGTACAATGTGATTTTCTGGTTTTTATTTTTAGATTCTGTCTCTCACAGTTGAAGTGTACCTACAATAAAAATTACAGACCTCTCCATTCTTTGTTGGTGGAAAAACTTGCAAAAATCAGCAATGTATCAAATACTTATTTCCCCCACTGTATGTTCAGTTACATCCAAAGGAAGTGAGAGTGAAGAGGAACATTAGCAGCTGTTGATTGGCTGCAGAGAGATCCAGTGATGCCATCACTGAAAATGAGTACAGACTGTTGGGTTGTTTTTATTTTTAGCCGGGGAATATGGTGATTGAGATATGATTGTATTTCAAAGCTTTATGGCTTGCATAAAGTGGCAAATAATTGTCATCAACTGGCATATATGTATAGTTTTAACAAACAGCCAAAAAATCCAGCAAGACAGTCACATTTTCAATGGAACTTGGCATGTTATCTTTGTCAAAAGATATTTATTTTTGAAGTGATATGAGCAGTGTTAGCTTACTGGCCTGGTAGCCATATCCTTCAGGCCATGTGCACACGTTCAGGATTGTTAGCGTTTTTTTCGCGTTTTTTTCGCTATAAAAACGTGATAAAAACGCGAAAAAAACGCTAACCTATGCCTCCTATTATTTACAAGGTATTCCGCATTTTTTGTGCAAATGTTGCGATTTTTTCCGCGAAAAAATCGCATAGCGGAAAAAAAAGCAACATGTTCATTAAAAATGCGGAATTGCGGGGATTCCGCACACCTAGGGGTCCATTGATCTGCTTACTTCCCGCACGGGGCTGTGCCCACGATGCGGGAAGTAAGCAGATTATGTGCGGTTGGTACCCAGGGTGGAGGAGAGGAAACTCTCCTCCACGCACTGGGCACCATATAATTGGTAAAAAAATAAGAAATAAAATAAAAAACAGTCCTATACTCACCCTCGATGTCCGGCGCTGTGTTCCCGCCTCTGTGCTGCACGCTGGCTGGTTCCTGTAGCTGGTGTGCGCTGAAGGACCTCGCCGAATGACGTCACTGTCCTGTGATTGGTCGTGAGCGGTCATGTGACCGCTCACGTGACCGGACCGTGACGTCACGGAAGGTCCTGTGCGCACACGCCAGCTAGAGAAAGAGGAACGGACGCCGCTGAGGAGATGTCTGGGTGAGTATAAGCATTTTTTTATTTTTTTTATTATTTTTAACATTCTATCTTTTACTATAGATGCTGCATAAGCTGCATCTATAGTAAAAAGTTGGTCACACTTGTCAAACGCTATGTTTGACAAGTGTGACCAACCTGTCAGTCAGTTTTCCAAGCGATGCTACAGATCGCTTGGAAAACTTTAGCATTCTGCAAGCTAATTACGCTTGCAGAATGCTAAAAAAACGCGAAGAAAACGGAAAAAAAACGCAAAAAAAAAAATGCGGATTTCTTGCAGAAAATTTCAGGTTTTCTTCAGGAATTTTCTGCAAGAAATCCGCAACGTGTGCACATACCCTCAATGTTTGACAGTTAGGTCAACGTGTGCTTCATAGAGCTTAAGAATAGGGAAAGCCAAGGATGTTCTACGAGATGCACATGAGTCGCCCACCAGGGCAGCGGGGTACTCGGTACCGGGTCCGGTATTTAAAGGGGATGTCACAGTGGCTGTGACCCGGTCCGTGGCCCTGGGCACCCAATTAAAGGGAAAGGTCTTTATGGGGATTTGTAAAGTCTATGTTTGTGACGCCACCTGTGGTATTCGGTCAGTAGGGACCGACGCTACTTAAAGGGGTCCTCACAGTTCCTCTCCATCCCCATGAAGGTTAGGACACAACCCGAATGACAGGTGAACTGGGCCTTTTTACAGGGTCTCTAGGATGACCCGGGCCCTATAATTATCACTGTGTCTCCTGGATATAAATGCGGACAGGTGATGTACAATCCAGCTGTCCTGCTGGTTTCTGCTATGCCACCATAGAGTTCAGCATGGCCACGGTTTTCTGGCTGCCGGAATCTGCACTAGCCAGGGAGGTAGCCTCTTCTCAGCTCTGCTCCACTGGTGTTTCTCTCCTGTACTTTCTCCCTCCTGATCTCTTTCTACAAGCTGTTCATGCTTTCTGTTTCCTTGCTCCAGGAGCTGTAGTTCCTCGGACTACATGCTCCTTCTGACATCCTGGCACTCACTGCCGTCTGCTCTCTTCAGGTCCCCTGACAGTTTGCACTGTCTGCTGTATGGGACCAACTGTCCGCTTTTCTGTCCTATGACAGACTGCTCCCTCCTTCACTGTCTGCTTCACACTGCTCACTAACTTCCTCTCCAGACAGGAGTGTGAACGTGTTGTATGTGAGATTTACCTGGTGAAAGATATCCTTCATTGCACCCAAGCATGATATCACACTCCCCAAAGGGAAAGCAATGCCACTGTGATGACCAGGACCCTGGGGTGCCACCCCCCCATTTTTTAAATGCTTAAGAACAAGTATAACAATCTAATATGAACTTTGACTTTTTGAACATTGCAAACATTTTTATACTAATGTAAATAACTTTTCAAAACTATATAACAGTGACTGCCCTTACGGGTATACTATCTTTAAGACTTCAAAGTGCATATTTTCTGCAGTCATATACCATTTGGGCATCTCTGCCTGTTTTTGGTGTATTTTCTTGAATTTTTCCTTTTTTGGTGTTTTTCATGTTAGAGTAGGACTGGCAAAACGTAAGGACCCTTGGCACGGGTTACATAGTTACATAGTTATTAAGGTTGAAGGAAGACTTTAAGTCCATCTAGTTCAACCCATAGCCTAACATGCCCTAACATGTTGATCCAGGGGAAGGCAAAAAAACCCCATGTGGTAAGAGTAAGCTCCATCATGGGGAAAAAAATTCCTTCCCGACCCCACATACGGCAATCAGACTAGTTCCCTGGATCAACGCCTTATCAAGGAATCTAATATATATACCCTGTAATATTATACTTTTCCAGAAAGGTATCCAGTCCCCTCTTAAATTGAAGCAATGAGTCACTCATTACAACATCATACGGCAGAGAGTTCCATAGTCTCACTGCTCTTACAGTAAAGAATCCGCGTCTGTTATTATGCTTAAACCTTTTTTCCTCCAGACGTAGAGGATGCCCCCTTGTCCCTGTCAGCGGTCTATGATTAAAAAGATCAGCAGAAAGGTCTTTGTACTGTCCCCTCATATATTTATACATTAACATAAGATCACCCCTTAGTCTTCGTTTTTCCAAACTAAATAGCCCCAAGTGTAATAACCTATCTTGTGTCATGATCTCCATGGCCAGAGAACTAGCATAAGCCTCAATAGGAACAAGCTCTTGGAAGATGTAACTGTACTGACCATGAACTAAACCTACCGCATCATCTAGAAGTAGCCAGGTAGCATGTCCTACTTTTTATCCCTATATGCCCAGCGCCGGCCGGAGAACTAAATAATGCTAGCAGAGGGAAATATAAGACCTGACTCACCTCTAGAGAAATGCCCAAAAAGGAGACAGAAGCCCCCCACATATATTGGCGGTGATATGAGATGAAACAACAAACGCAGCAGGAAAATAGTTTTAGCAAATTTGAGGTCCGCTTTCTAGATAGCAGAAGACAGAAAGCATACTTTCATGGTCAGTAGAAAACCCTAACAAAACACATCCAGAAATTACTTTAGGACTCTGGCATTAACTCATAATACCAGAGTGGCAATTCCTGATCAACAAGAGCTTTCCAGACACAGTAACGAAACTGCAGCTGTGAACTGGAACCAAAATACAAAAACAAAACATGGACGAATGTCCAACTTATCTAGTAGATGTCTGGGAGCAGGAACAAGCACAGAGAGGCTTCTGATAACATTGTTGACCGGCAAGCATCTAACAGAGAAGCCAGGTTATATAGCGACACCCAGATCTAATCAGAACAGGTGAACAGGGAAGATGATGTCACAAGTTCAATTCCACCAGTAGCCACCGGGGGAGCCCAGAATCCAAATTCACAACAGTACCCCCCCCTCAAGGAGGGAGCACCGAACCCTCACCAGAACCACCAGGGCGATCAGGATGGGCCCTATGAAAGGCACGAACCAGATCAGAGGCATGAACATCAGATGCAGTGACCCAAGAATTATCCTCCTGGCCGTATCCCTTCCACTTGACCAGATACTGGAGTCTCCGTCTGGAAACACGGGAGTCTAGGATTTTTTCCACAACGTACTCCAACTCACCCTCAACCAACACCGGAGCAGGAGGCTCAACGGAAGGCACAACCGGTGCCTCATACCTGCGCAATAACGACCGATGAAAAACGTTATGAATAGAAAAGGATGCAGGGAGGTCCAAACGGAAGGAAACAGGGTTAAGAATCTCCAATATTTTATACGGACCGATGAACCGAGGCTTAAACTTAGGAGATGAGACCCTCATAGGGACAAAACGAGAAGACAACCACACCAAATCTCCAACACAAAGCCGAGGACCAACACGACGGTGACGGTTGGCAAAAAGCTGAGTCTTCTCCTGGGACAACTTTAAATTGTCCATCACCTGCCCCCAGATATGATGCAATCTCTCCACCACCGCATCCACTCCAGGACAATCCGAGGATTCCATCTGACCGGAGGAAAA
Organism: Ranitomeya variabilis; assembly: GCF_051348905.1. NCBI lineage: Eukaryota > Metazoa > Chordata > Amphibia > Anura > Dendrobatidae > Ranitomeya > Ranitomeya variabilis. Next base: position 500,654,030 of record NC_135234.1, on the reverse strand, counting down.
TCGAGGGTGGAACCCCGAATTACAGAAAAACGGGGACACCAAAGTGGCAGAGCTGGCCCGATTATTGAGGGCGAACTCCGCCAATGGCAAAAAAGCAACCCAATCATCCTGGTCAGCAGACACAAAACACCTCAGATATGTCTCCAGGGTCTGATTAGTCCGCTCGGTCTGGCCATTAGTCTGAGGGTGAAAAGCAGACGAAAAAGACAAATCTATGCCCATCCTAGCACAGAATGCCCGCCAAAATCTAGACACAAATTGGGTTCCTCTGTCAGAAACGATATTCTCAGGAATACCATGCAAACGAACAACATTTTGAAAAAACAGGGGCACCAACTCGGAAGAAGAAGGCAATTTGGGCAGGGGAACCAAATGGACCATCTTAGAAAAACGGTCACACACCACCCAGATGACAGACATCTTCTGAGAAACAGGCAGATCTGAAATAAAATCCATCGAGATGTGTGTCCAAGGCCTCTCAGGAATAGGCAAGGGCAACAATAATCCACTAGCCCGAGAACAACAAGGCTTGGCCCGAGCACAAACGTCACAAGACTGCACAAAGCCTCGCACATCTCGTGACAGGGAAGGCCACCAGAAGGATCTTGCCACCAAATCCCTGGTACCAAAAATTCCAGGATGACCTGCCAATGCAGAAGAATGTACCTCAGAGATGACTCTACTGGTCCAATCATCAGGAACAAACAACCTATCAGGCGGACAACGATCCGGTCTATCCGCCTGAAACTCCTGCAAGGCCCGCCGCAGGTCTGGAGAAACGGCTGACAAGATAACTCCCTCCTTAAGAATACCTGTGGGGTCAGAGTTGCCGGGTGAATCAGGCTCAAAACTCCTAGAAAGGGCATCCGCCTTAACATTCTTAGAACCCGGTAGGTACGATACCACAAAATTAAACCGAGAGAAAAATAATGACCAGCGCGCCTGTCTAGGATTCAGGCGCCTGGCGGTCTCAAGATAGATCAAATTTTTGTGGTCAGTCAATACCACCACCTGATGTCTGGCCCCCTCGAGCCAATGGCGCCACTCCTCAAACGCCCACTTCATGGCCAAAAGCTCCCGATTCCCAACATCATAATTCCGCTCAGCGGGCGAAAATTTACGGGAAAAGAAGGCACAAGGCCTCATCACGGCGCAGTCAGAACTTTTCTGCGACAACACTGCCCCAGCCCCGATCTCAGAAGCGTCGACCTCAACCTGAAAAGGAAGAGTCACATCAGGCTGACGCAACACAGGGGCAGAAGAAAAACGGCGCTTAAGCTCCTGAAAGGCCTCCACAGCATCAGGGGACCAATTAGCAACATCAGCACCCTGTCTAGTCAAATCGGTCAATGGCTTAACGACATCCGAAAAACCAGAAATAAATCGACGATAAAAGTTGGCAAAGCCCAAAAATTTCTGAAGACTTTTAAGAGAAGAGGGCTGCGTCCAATCACAAATAGCTTGAACCTTGACAGGATCCATCTCAATGGAAGAGGGAGAAAAAATATATCCCAAAAAGGAAATTCTCTGAACCCCAAAAACGCACTTAGAACCCTTGACACACAGAGAATTAGACCGCAAAACCTGAAAAACCCTCTTAACTTGCCGGACATGAGAGTCCCAATCATCCGAAAAAATCAGAATATCATCCAGATACACTATCATAAATTTATCCAAAAAATCGCGGAAAATATCATGCATAAAGGACTGGAAGACTGAAGGGGCATTAGAAAGACCAAAAGGCATCACCAAATACTCAAAGTGGCCCTCGGGCGTATTAAATGCGGTTTTCCACTCATCCCCCTGCCTGATCCGCACCAAATTATACGCCCCACGGAGATCAATCTTAGAGAACCACTTGGCCCCCTTTATGCGAGCAAACAAATCAGTCAGCAACGGCAATGGGTATTGATATTTAACAGTGATTTTATTCAAAAGCCGATAATCAATACATGGTCTCAAAGAGCCGTCTTTTTTTGACACAAAGAAAAAACCGGCTCCTAAGGGAGATGACGATGGACGAATATGTCCCTTTTCCAAGGACTCCTTTATATATTCTCGCATAGCAGTATGTTCAGGCACAGACAGATTAAATAAACGACCCTTTGGGTATTTACTACCCGGAATTAAATCTATAGCACAATCGCACTCACGGTGCGGAGGTAGCGAACCCAGCTTGGGTTCTTCAAAGACGTCACGATAATCAGACAGGAACTCAGGGATTTCAGAGGGAATAGATGATGAAATGGACACCAAAGGTACGTCCCCATGAGTCCCCTTACATCCCCAGCTCAACACAGACATAGCTCTCCAGTCAAGGACTGGGTTGTGAGACTGCAGCCATGGCAATCCTAGCACCAAATCATCATGTAGATTATACAGCACCAGAAAACGAATAGTCTCCTGGTGATCCGGATTAATACACATAGTCACTTGTGTCCAGTATTGTGGTTTATTATTAGCCAATGGGGTGGAGTCAATCCCCTTCAGAGGAATAAGAGTCTCCAAAGGCTCTAAATCATACCCACAACGATTGGCAAAGGACCAATCCATAAGACTCAAAGCGGCGCCAGAGTCGATATAGGCGTCCGTAGTAATAGATGACAAAGAGCAAATCAGGGTCACAGACAAAATAAATTTAGACTGTAAAGTGCCAATGGGAACGGATTCATCAAGCTTTTTAGTACGCTTAGAGCATGCTGATATAACATGAGTAGAATCCCCACAATAGAAACACAACCCATTTTTCCGTCTAAAATTCTGCCGCTCGCTTCTGGACAGAATTCTATCACACTGCATGTTTTCTGGCATCTTCTCAGTGGACACCGCCAGATGGTGCACTGGTTTGCGCTCCCGCAGACGCCTATCGATCTGAATGGCCATTGTCATGGACTCATTCAGACTTGCAGGCACAGGGAACCCCACCATAACATCCTTAATGGCATCAGAAAGACCCTCTCTGAAAGTAGCCGCCAAGGCACACTCATTCCACTGAGTAAGCACAGACCATTTACGGAATCTTTGGCAGTAAATTTCAGCTTCATCTTGCCCCTGCGATAGGGACATCAAAGTTTTTTCTGCCTGAAGTTCCAAATGAGGTTCCTCATAAAGCAAGCCCAAGGCCAGAAAAAACGCATCCACATTGCGCAACGCAGGATCCCCTGGTGCCAATGCAAAAGCCCAATCTTGAGGGTCGCCGCGGAGCAAGGAAATCACAATCCCAACCTGCTGTGCAGGGTCTCCAGCAGAACGAGATTTCAGGGACAAAAATAACTTACAATTATTTCTAAAATTCTGAAAGCTAGATCTATTCCCTGAGAAGAATTCCGGCAAAGGAATTCTCGGCTCTGATACCGGAGCATGAACAACAAAATCTTGCAAACTTTGTACTTTCGTGGCGAGATTATTCAAACCTGCAGTTACACTCTGTAGATCCATTATAGACAGGTGAACATAGAGCCATTCAAAGATTAGAAGGAGAGAGAAAAAAAAAAGAAAGACTGCAGCACAGACAGACTGGCAAGTGATCCAATTAAGAGCACACTAACTACTAGAGAAAAAAAAAAAAAAAAAAAAAAATTTTCAGCAGACTTCTTATTTCTCTCCTTTCTCAGCCAAGGATTTTAACCCTTTAGTGGGCCGGTCAAACTGTCATGATCTCCATGGCCAGAGAACTAGCATAAGCCTCAATAGGAACAAGCTCTTGGAAGATGTAACTGTACTGACCATGAACTAAACCTACCGCATCATCTAGAAGTAGCCAGGTAGCATGTCCTACTTTTTATCCCTATATGCCCAGCGCCGGCCGGAGAACTAAATAATGCTAGCAGAGGGAAATATAAGACCTGACTCACCTCTAGAGAAATGCCCAAAAAGGAGACAGAAGCCCCCCACATATATTGGCGGTGATATGAGATGAAACAACAAACGCAGCAGGAAAATAGTTTTAGCAAATTTGAGGTCCGCTTTCTAGATAGCAGAAGACAGAAAGCATACTTTCATGGTCAGTAGAAAACCCTAACAAAACACATCCAGAAATTACTTTAGGACTCTGGCATTAACTCATAATACCAGAGTGGCAATTCCTGATCAACAAGAGCTTTCCAGACACAGTAACGAAACTGCAGCTGTGAACTGGAACCAAAATACAAAAACAAAACATGGACGAATGTCCAACTTATCTAGTAGATGTCTGGGAGCAGGAACAAGCACAGAGAGGCTTCTGATAACATTGTTGACCGGCAAGCATCTAACAGAGAAGCCAGGTTATATAGCGACACCCAGATCTAATCAGAACAGGTGAACAGGGAAGATGATGTCACAAGTTCAATTCCACCAGTAGCCACCGGGGGAGCCCAGAATCCAAATTCACAACAATCTTGGTATTGCAGACCCCCCAGTCCTCTAATAACCTTGGTTGCTCTTCTCTGCACCCGCTCCAGTTCAGCTATGTCTTTCTTATACACCGGAGACCAGAACTGTGCACAGTATTCTAAGTGTGGTCGCACTAGTGACTTGTATAGAGGTAAAATTATGTTCTCCTCATGAGCATCTATGCCTCTTTTAATGCATCCCATTATTTTATTTGCCTTTGTAGCAGCTGCCTGACACTGGCCACTGAATATGAGTTTGTCATCCACCCATACACCCAGGTCTTTTTCATTGACGGTTTTGCCCAGAGTTTTAGAATTAAGCACATAGTTATACATCTTATTACTTCTACCCAAGTGCATGACCTTACATTTATCCCCATTAAAGCTCATTTGCCATTTATCAGCCCAAGCTTCTAGTTTACATAAATCAGCCTGTAATATAAAATTGTCCTCCCCTGTATTGATTACCCTGCAGAGTTTAGTGTCATCTGCAAATATTGAAATTCTACTCTGAATGCCCCCTACAAGGTCATTAATAAATATGTTAAAAAGAAGAGGGCCCAATACTGACCCCTGTGGTACCCCACTACTAACCGTGACCCAGTCCGAGTGTGCTCCATTAATAACCACCCTTTGTTTCCTATCCCTGAGCCAACTCTCAACCCACTTGCACATATTTTCCCCTATCCCCATTATTCTCATTTTATGTATCAACCTTTTGTGTGGCACTGTATCAAAAGCTTTTGAAAAGTCCATATACACTACATCTACTGGGTTCCCTTGGTCCAGACCGGAACTTACCTCTTCATAGAAGCTGATCAAATTAGTCTGACATGATCGGTCCCTAGTAAACCCGTGCTGATACTGGGTCATGAGGTTATTCCTCTTCAGATACTCCAGTATAGCATCCCTTAGAATGCCCTCCAGGATTTTACCCACAGTAGAGGTTAAACTTACTGGCCTATAATTTCCGAGTTCAGTTTTTGTCCCCTTTTTGAATATTGGCACCACATTTGCTATACGCCAGTCCTGTGGTACAGACCCTGTTATTATGGACTCTTTAAAGATTAAAAATAATGGTTTATCAATGACTGTACTTAATTCCTGCAGTACTCGGGGGTGTATCCCATCCGGGCCCGGAGATTTGTCAATTTTTGTGATTTTTAGACGCCGCCGTACTTCCTGCTGGGTTAAGCAGGTAACATTAAATTGGGGATTATTATCACTAGTCATATTGGCTGCCATGGGATTTTCTTTTGTAAATACTGATGAAAAAAAGTCATTTAGCATATTGGCTTTTTCCTCATCCTCATCCACCATTTCACCCAGACTATTTTTAAGGGGGCCAACACTATCATTTTTTAGTTTCTTACTATTTATGTAGTTAAAGAATATTTTGGGGTTATTTTTGCTCTCTCTAGCAATGAGTCTCTCTGTCTCAATCTTTGCTGCCTTGATTTGCTTTTTACATAATTTATTTAATTTTTTGTATTTAGTTAATGCCTCCTCACTACCTACTTCCTTTAATTCTCTAAATGCTTTCTTTTTGTCACTTATTGCGCCCCTTACAGCTTTATTTAGCCATATTGGTTTCCTCCTATTTCTAGTATGTTTATTCCCATACGGTATATACTGTGCACAGGTCCTATCCAGGATGCTAATAAATGTCTCCCATTTTCTTTGTGTATTTTTATGCCTCAGGATATTGTCCCAGTTAATTGCACCAAGATCCTCTCTCATCCGTTGGAAATTTGCCCTCCTGAAGTTTAGTGTCCTTGTCACCCCTCTACTACACATCTTGTTAAAGGAGACCTGAAAACTTATTATTTCGTGATCACTATTCCCCAAGTAACCCCCAACCCTTATATTTGATATGCGGTCTGGCCTGTTGGTTAATATTAGGTCTAGCAGTGCCCCCCTTCTTGTTGGGTCCTGAACCAGTTGTGAAAGGTAATTGTCTCTCATAGTTGTCAAAAACCGATTACCTTTACTGGAACTGCAGGTTTCTGTTCCCCAATCTATTTCAGGGTAGTTGAAGTCCCCCATAATAATGACTTCTCCTTGAGTCGCAGCTTCATCTATTTGCTTTACGAGGATATTCTCCATTGCTTCCATTATTTTTGGAGATTTATAACAAACCCCTATCAGTAATTTATTATTTTTTCCCCCTCCCCTTATCTCCACCCACAGGGACTCTACATTTTCATTAGATTCACCTATATTATCACGCAGGATGGGTTTTAAGGTTGATTTTACATACAGACACACCCCACCCCCTCGCTTATCTGTACGGTCATTTCTGAACAGACTATAGCCCTGCAAGTTAACAGCCCAGTCATGGCTCTCATCCAGCCATGTTTCAGATATCCCCACCATGTCATAATTATGTTCCAACAACATTAGTTCTAATTCGTCCATTTTGTTGGCGAGGCTTCTGGCATTAGTATACATGCACTTGATGTTCCTCTCTGTACCTCTATTCTTTCTTAAATTACTAACTGTTTTAACCCCACCCCCCATGCCACCGCCACCCCCAGCTTCCATATTTGTGCCCAGGTCTCTATCTGCACTATCTTCCCCTCCTATAAAATGAATACCCTCCCCCCCAATCCCTAGTTTAAACACTCCTCCAACCTTCTAACCATTTTCTCCCCCAGCACAGCTGCACCTTCCCCATTGAGGTGCAGCCCATCCCTAGCGTAGAGCCTGTAGCCAACTGAGAAGTCGGCCCAGTTCTGCAGGAACCCAAACCCCTCCTTCCTACACCAATTCTTGAGCCACTTATTAACCTCCCTAATCTCCCGTTGCCTCTCTGGCGTGGCACGTGGTACAGGCAATATTTCAGAAAATACCACGTTGGAGGTCCTTGCTTTCAGCTTGCAGCCTAATTCCCTGAAATCATCTTTAAGGACCTTCCACCTACCTCTAACTTTGTCATTTGTGCCAATGTGCACCATGACCGCTGGGTCCTCACCAGCCCCTCCCAGTAATCTGTCCACCCGATCAGCGATGTGTCGGACTCGAGCGCCAGGTAGGCAGCACACCGTTCGACGATCCCTGTCTTTGTGACAGATTGCCCTATCTGTTCCCCTAATAATCGAGTCCCCCACTACCAGCACCTGTCTGGCCTGCCCTGCTCTCCTATTTCCCTCCTTACTGGAGCAGTCACTCCTCCGGCTTTCAGAGGACATGCCTGGCTGCAGCAGTGCTACCCCTGTACTGGCACCCCCCTCATCTGCCAACAGCAAACTTATTGGGGTGTGCCAGATCAGGACTAGCCTCCCTGGCACTCTTCCCTCTACCCCTCTTCCTAACTGTCACCCAGCTAACTGCCTCACTGTCCTGCAGCTCCATCCTACCATCCCCCTCCTCATCTATCCCATTGAGCGTCTGCTCTGTGAGCAGAAGACTCCTCTCCATATTGTCTATGGATCTCAGTGTTGCCAGCTGCACATTTAGATCCAGTATCTGGGTTTCCAAATGCACAACGTGCTCACATCTCGCACAGCAGTATGCACCCTCGACCGGCTGATCAAGGACTGCATACATGTGGCAAGATGTGCACTGGATGGCATTAACAATTGTGGAGCACATTTCCTAATGGGGATTGCACCAGACAGAAATGTTAAATAAAAAAAAAAAAAAAAATACAAAGTATTAATTAACACTTGGAACAGCAATTCCTCCTTTGGAAACTCCCTGATTCCAAAGTCACTGAGTCACAAGTCACACTTACCGCCGTTCACACTTACGCTCAGGTCACACTCAGCTCGCTCACACTCGCTATGCTGAAGATTTAAAGATATATATATTTTTTTTTCCTCTATTTCCCTTCAACAACAAGCCTCCTTGCTGTTCAAATGCACTTCCAAAAAGGACTTGAGCCCCAAACAGCTGCCCCTTATAAACCCTTCATTATGACCGCCCACCCTAAGTTAACCCCTTGTGAATATAGCTACTCCCAATTCAACAACTCACACAAATTCACACAGGTATTTGTTAAAGGCCTTCCAAATACCTCTTCACTGAGTCACAAGTCACACTTACCGCCATTCACACTTACGCTCAGGTCACACTCAGCTCGCTCACACTCGCTATGCTGAAGATTTAAAGATATATTTGTTTTTTTCCTCTATTTCCCTTCAACAACAAGCCTCCTTGCTGTTCAAATGCACTTCCAAAAAGGACTTGAGCCCCAAACAGCTGCCCCTTATAAACCCTTCATTATGACCGCCCACCCTAAGTTAACCCCTTGTGAATATAGCTACTCCCAATTCAACAACTCACACAAATTCACACAGGTATTTGTTAAAGGCCTTCCAAATACCTCTTCACTGAGTCACAAGTCACACTTACCGCCGTTCACACTTACGCTCAGGTCACACTCAGCTCGCTCACACTCGCTATGCTGAAGATTTAAAGATTTTTTTTTTTTTCCTCTATTTCCCTTCAACAACAAGCCTCCTTGCTGTTCAAATGCACTTCCAAAAAGGACTTGAGCCCCAAACAGCTGCCCCTTATAAACCCTTGATTATGACCGCCCACCCTAAGTTAACCCCTTGTGAATATAGCTACTCCCAATTCAACAACTCACACAAATTCACACAGGTATTTGTTAAAGGCCTTCCAAATACCTCTTCACTGAGTCACAAGTCACACTTACCGCCGTTCACACTTACGCTCAGGTCACACTCAGCTCGCTCACACTCGCAATTGGGTTGCCAGCTTACATATTATGGCCAGAATATCAACTAATACCTTACATATATTTATATGTTTTGTTTTGCACGTATATTTTTTGCAGGGTGCATTTGGGCCCAAATGGTTCTGTACACTGTGGCCTCTGTTCACACAGGATGCATTTTAGCACTGGGCAGCCCGCCATAGGGCGTCATTAATAGGCTGGAGCCAGATGCTTTGCATTCCTTGTGTGAACACGCCACATACAGAGTATGTATCTCAGTGCATTGGTGTACCACACGGCCAAACCCTGATTGAAGGCTGGCTGTTTCATTAGGTATTGCACCTGTGCATTTGCTATTTTGTTTGGGTCCACTGCACCCTGCTTGTGCATTTGTATTGAGGCCTATTTAGACAGGTAAGCATCTCTGCCTGTTTTTGGGGTATTTTCTTGAATTTTTCCTTTTTTGGTGTTTTTCATGTTAGAGTAGGACTGGCAAAACGTAAGGACCCTTGGCGCGGGTTGCCAGCTTACATATTATGGCCAGAATATCAACTAATACCTTACATATATTTATATGTTTTGTTTTGCACGTATATTTTTTGCAGGGTGCATTTGGGCCCAAATGGTTCTGTACACTGTGGCCTCTGTTCACACAGGATGCATTTTAGCAATGGGCAGCCCGCCATAGGGCGTCATTAATAGGCTGGAGCCACATGCTTTGCATTCTTTTGTGTGAACACGCCACATACAGAGTATGTATGTCAGTGCATTAGTGCACCACACGGCCAAACCCTGATTGAAGGCTGGCTGTTTCATTAGGTATTGCACCTGTGCATTTGCTATTTTGTTTGGGTCCACTGCACCCTGCTTGTGCATTTGTATTGAGGCCTATTTAGACAGGTAATCATCTCTGCCTGTTTTTGGGGTATTTTCTTGAATTTTTCCTTTTTTGGTGTTTTTCATGTTAGAGTAGGACTGGCAAAACGTAAGGACCCTTGGCGCGGGTTGCCAGCTTACATATTATGGCCAGAATATCAACTAATACCTTACATATATTTATATGTTTTGTTTTGCACGTATATTTTTTGCAGGGTGCATTTGGGCCCAAATGGTTCTGTACACTGTGGCCTCTGTTCACACAGGATGCATTTTAGCACTGGGCAGCCCGCCATTGGGCGTCATTAATAGGCTGGAGCCAGATGCTTTGCATTCCTTGTGTGAACACGCCACATACAGAGTATGTATCTCAGTGCATTGGTGTATCACACGGCCAAACCCTGATTGAAGGCTGGCTGTTTCATTAGGTATTGCACCTGTGCATTTGCTATTTTGTTTGGGTCCACTGCACCCTGCTTCTGCATTTGTATTGAGGCCTATTTAGACAGGTAAGCATCTCTGCCTGTTTTTGGTGTATTTTCCCTCTTCTAACACCACAGGTTTAGTATAACTAACCCGGGACCCACAGGTTGGAATCAGCAGGGCTGCCATCTGACACAAGCTTTCTTCCCCCTGGTCCCAGTACTGTCGACAGTCTGCTCTTCCAGGCCTTGGCATTGGTGGGGTCAGTAGGGGGCCCACCAGGGTGTCATCTAGCGCAGGGGTGGTTGCAGTAAGATCGATCACTAGAGCAAGGTCAGTAGCTGGGGCAGGAGCAGTCGCTGGAGCGGGGTCGGTCACCCAGGCAGGGTCGTTCTTCATACCTGCTTCAGATGCGGTCCCTCCGGTGCCGGTCTGCTCCGCTGCTGTAGCTGCAGTCGCTGGTTGCTGGAAAGGCCACGGTGTTGTCATCTCCCTCAGTAGCGTCTCACTTTCCGGCTCCGCTGAGGTCACAGGTGCGGGCCCCAGATTCTCCATCGGCGCCGCCATCTTTTTCAGCAGGGCCTTGCTTTCTGGCCTGCTGGAGATGTGAGCGCAGGTGGTGAGCGTTGTTGCTGAGCGGTCGTCATCCTCTGGATCAGGGACTCCTTCCATGCGGTCACCGCTGTCATCTGAGTCCGCAGGAGTGGTTGGGCCAGCTCCTCTATCTCCGCGCTGAGGAGCTCCGGATCCATGGTGGTCATCAGGTCGGTGGTTTCTTGTGGCTGCTGACCGGGGACACCCTTTCTGATGTCGGGCAGGTCCTGGCGGCTCTCCACTGCTGTCCACCAATGCAGTTACTTGGTAGCACGCAGCCATGCTGCGGCCACACTTTCCTGCGTCTTCCTCCTTCTTTCCTCCATTTCGTGGGCGGGTTCTTCTCCTCTTTCTCCCGCCATCGCAGACTAGGAGGTGGACCTCTTTCATTGATGGGCATATCTCTCAAACATAATAGTACCTGTGAGGGGCAGCTATAATTTCCGCACCATTCTTCCAAGCTCTGCCCACGATAACATGCCCCACTCCTCCTGCACGCCACATGGTGCTGTAATGGCGGCGGTTTTGGTGGTATTTCACAATGCACAGTCTCTCAGTAAAGCACAGTAAGGCACAGTCTCTTAGGCGCACATGACCCAATTCCCAGGGTCAGTCCATCCTGTTTGTGACGCCAAGTTGAGTCGCCTACCAGGGCAGTGGGGCACTCGGTACCAGGTCCGGTGCTTAAATGGGATGTCACGGTGGCTGTGACACGGTCCGTGGCCCAGGGCGCCCAATTAAAGGGAAAGGTCTGATTTGTAAAGTCTATGTTTGTGACGCCACCTGTGGTATTCGGTCAGTAGGAACTGACGCTGCTTAAAGGGGTCCTCACAGTTCCTCTCCATCCCCCATGAAGGTTAGGACACAACCCGTATGACAGGTGAACTGGGCCTTTTCACAGGGTCTCTAGGATGACCCGGGCCCTATAATTATCACTGTGTCTCCTGAGTATAAATGCGGACAGGTGATGTACAATCCAGCTGTCTTGCCGGTTTCTGCTATGCCACTATAGAGTTCAGCATGGCCATGGTTTTCCGGCTACCGCAATCTGCACTAGCCAGGGAGGTAGCCTCTTCTCAGCTCTGCTCCACTGGTGTTTCTCTCCTGTGCTTTCTCCCTCCTGCTCTCTTTCTACAAGCTGTTCATGCTTTCTGCTTCTTTGCTCCAGGAGCTGTAGTTCCTCGGACTACACGATACTTCAGACTTCCTGGCACTCACTGCCGTCTGCTCTCTTCAGGTCCCCTGAGAGTTTGCACTGTCTGCTGTCTGGGACCAACTGTCCGCTTTTCTGTCCTATGACAGACTGCTCCCTCCTCCACTGTCTGCTTCAGACTGCTCACTAACTTCATCTCCAGACAGAATTTATAAGGGAGTTCACCCTGAATCCGGGTTCAGAGCTCCTCCCTTCTAGCCTGGAGTGTGAACGTGTTGTATGTGAGATTTACCTGGTGAAAGATATCCTTCATCGCTCCCAAGCGTGACATCCCTCTCCCCAAAGGGAAAGCAATGCCACTGTGACGACCAGGACCCTGGGGCGCCACATACAATAAGGTGGACATTAGCATACACGACTGTAATAATCAGTGAGAGGAGCTATGGGAATTTTTAGCCTCTGGGATCCCAGATTTGGCTTATGATTAGCCAGAATTTTGAGACATTTATGTGCGCACCGCATGCCATACAGATGATGTCATGTCAGGCTGACAAATCAAAAGCCACGCTGTGGAACCTGAAAGTTCTGCAAATTCCGTTGACGACTAAAAAGCACTGATCTGGATGTGGACCGGGGTTGCACAAAACGATCCACTCATCTGTAGTCAGAAGGAAAGCAGCTTTACTTAAAGCTTTTTTCTGTTTGTCTTTTTTTTTTTTGTTCATCACCAGGTGGACTAATTAACTATGTAAGAACAGAAGTAATGCCATATATAAAGACTCACAGATGAGGGTGAGTTCAAGCTGTGAAAAAGATCATATTAGATCGAAACGCGTTGCTTGTTTTTCTGTATCCACTGTAACTACATCCACTTTGCACAATGACTTTGCATTTTTAATGGAAAAATAAAGAATTGGAATTTTAAAAGGAGCTGGAACTACTAACTTTTTTCACACATTGGATTGAAGACACGTTGGGTCAGGACGGGTTCCGTGCACCTGTGAAGCAAATTAGTGAGCTGGCTAAGGCTTCGCCTCATATTTATTTATTTACTTAAAACATGACAATAATAAAACAAGACAGACACTGCATAATCAAAAACAAAATAAAAATGCATGTAAATTAACGCACTCAAACATGCCATTAAAAAATGCAAGTGACCTAATTTAGCTGATAGGTGCAGAAAATCTGCAACATTAAAATTGCACTAAATACTCATTGCAGGAGCATATCCTTTACAGGTACAGAAATGCTGCAGAAAATCTGCAACATTAAAAAAAATCATAAAATGCTCCTCATGGAAACGTAGCCCAATTGTCCAAAACATTGCCAGTATGTGTATGCTGATACAGGCATTCTGGAGATGAACGACAATGAGGAAACGTTGTCATATAATTTCTGGTTTTCAAAGCATTGCTGCTACTTATCTCCATTCTATTTTCCTTGTACAATTATAAAACATAATGCAAAATAATCACATAACAGAATATTGGTCTGCCTTAAGATAGAATGGACTGTACACTGTATTACACAAGTCATTGTTTAGTGCCTATGAGTATGACCGCATGTTCCGTTCATGGTACAGTTTTTAAAATGCATCGTTCTGCCAAATTTCCCAAAATCTCATCAAAAACGCTCAAGTTTCACTGTGATTGCAGAAGCAGAAAAACACAAAATCAACATGGCGGCAACGTGTGATCACAGGAATTCATAGGCTGTTTTAATGCAATTATACAAGGAAAAATTAGAGTACATCTTAACTTGTACCCTCTCCAGTCTTCTCGGTGGGTGTCCTTAATTTGCAAGTAAAAGCACAATGCTCAGATGCTGAAATAATATCACCATAAATATAGTGCATAAAATAGCAAATATTGTTTTTCTCTTTCTTAATAATAATACTGATTAAAATGCCATGTAAAGAGTTAAAGCGAATCTCTGTAAGTGCTTAATATTGTTTTGTATTATGTGCACATGTAAATGTGTGAGGCTAGCCTGTGTGTGTTTAGGATAAAAGCAGGGCAAGCGAGCAATCCATTTTATTGTATACAAATTACAGCTATTTAGGGATGAGGGTCTGATTGGCACTGCAGAGCCTGGGCACCCCACTGTGCTGGTTTCCTGTCAGGATTAGTATTTGCAATATTCATTATCCTGCATGGTTAGCCTTTACCTTTCAACTGTCTGCCTTCCTGAAAAGTGCCTGTGACATGTTCTGAGCCAATATAACCTTCTGCGTGCATATTTTTGGCACGTGTTTTTGCCAAATGTTCACTGTGAAGGACAGGGGGTTGAGAGTTCAATGAGACTAATCTTGCTTCCTATTAAAAGTTTGGTGACCCCCTTTTCATTTATGAAAACTCAACAATCTCAGTTTTCCTGACTTTTTCATGTTGGGTTTTAAAAAAATGAGTCAATGCTTTACCCGTATGACCTGTATAGTGATTAATTGTAATACATGAGATCTAATTACCCATGACTTCTGAAAATATTTTTTAACCTTTCTACAGAATGTATTTGGTGAAAGTGTTTAATCAATCTTCTGGCACAACAATGGGGTCCTGATTATAGAATGGTCTAAGGTGAAGCCACACAGGTAATGGAAATCAGGTAGTGAAATTTTCCTATTTTAAAATACAGTGATCAAGGAATTAAGTGGATAATTGAGGTGCAACTACACTGCACGCTTAGTGTGAGTGAGCGTTACCGCAAATTGTGCAGCCTAAATAAACAGGCTGCCGGTCACTCGACAAGCAAGCAAAACGCTTGTTCATTAGGAGAATTGATCTTTTGTTTACCCACAAGGTTATCATTCTTGTTTGTGCAAGACCTGTGGTGCAAAAAACAATGGCAGGCTGTCTGTACTGAGCAATCTAAGGCTAAGTTCACATTAGCGTTCGGGGGCTCTGCGGAAGGCTGCGCACTTCCTCCGTTAAGCTCCACCCACTTCCGCACTTCTTCCGTTTAGGTCCGCCTACTTCTGCATGCGTCCTGCGTACCTATCTTTAACATTGGGTATGCAGGACATGCGGATGTATGCAGATGCCTTGTTTTGATGCTCCCGCTGACTGCATGGGAACGCAACTTGTTGCGTTTTGTGGGGATGGCGGGCGCGTCAAAACGACGCATCTGCATACATCCGCATGTCCTGCGTACCCAATGTTAAAGATAGGTACACAGGATGCATGTAGAAGTAGGCGGACCTAAATGGAAGAAATGTGGAAGTGGGCGGAGCTTAACAGAGGAAGTACGCAGCCCTCCACAAAGCCCCGGCACACACATGTGGACCCGGCCAAATACACATCACTCAGTAAGCATCTGAAGTAAGGTTGACCCATAGTGGTCTTGAACAATAGATCTCATCTTATTCTTCCTGATTCCTCTCTAGTTTTGCATTTTTCTAGTGTCTTGTTACTGTTGATAGCAAGAGGCACTACCTGCAGCCAATTCAGGTTCCATACAGTAGATAGTCCAGCTACTGTAGAAAGGCACAACCCAGGGCCGTAGTTAGAGTTTCTGCTGCCCTAGGCACTTTTAGTGCTGCCTCCCCCATTGGTGAGTATGACACTATCGGCAGTGACTTTGGCAATAATCTCTGATGTGAAAGTAGCCTTTTGCAGCAGGTCCGGCAGATCGCATGTGCTGCATAACGTATCACTTACAGCAACAGTGCGTTCGGCCTCATTCATTCCCTATGGGACTTGCGGACATGTGTGGCACTTGCGGTTTTGCTGCGATCCTATAAATGCGGTATTTGCAGCAGTGTTTTTTTTGTCTCACCGCAAGTGCAAAACCGCAAGTGCTGCACATGTCCACAAGTAGCTATCACTACCTGTCCCTGCGCCTTGCTAGCTCATCCCTAACCATCCCTCCCTGACCTAAAACTACACTATAAAACTTTAGAAAAACAATTTATTAACTGACATATTCCTCTGATAATGAGGGCTCCAGGCTACGGCGTAGACTGGGAAGGGCAGTCTCCGGGTCTCCATCCTCTCTGTGCACACCCTCAGTCCCTGCCTTACTGCCTGTGCTGCACTGTGCACAGACATCCCTCCACCGGATCCGGTAACCACCGCTCGCAGTAGCATACCGGCAGAGATGTATCTAGGGTTGCTGGCACCAGTGGCAAGAATTCATTTTGGCGCCCCCCCAGGACATATGTGATTTGCACACTTAGTCATGTACTCACGAGCTCCTCTCCTTAATGCTCTCAATGTTCAGTGAAAAACTGAGAGAAGCAGAAAAGAAGCTCTTTGTCACAGGACCACAAGTATGAAAGTCGCATATGAGTGAAGTGTCCATGTGATGACTACTGGAACCTGCAGACATGAATCCTGGCATCGCAGGCTTCTGAATTCTCACAACTAATGCACTGCACACTTTTAGGATTCTCCCTTGCCGGTGGACAGTCATGTCAGCACAAGCATGCGATTTGTATACTTCTGACCACATTCTGACTAGACATGACCGGCCTCGCTCAGTTTATTTTCAGTGAGTCAGGCCACACATGCTAGTCAGCACGTGACCGCATGTATGTAAATTGCCGGCATGAGAGAATCTTGGCAGCATGCAGTGCGCACTGTGAGAAGTCAGAAGTCTGCAGTCACAAAGAATGACTGCAGACTCATCACAAACCTGGACATCCCCTTTAATGCTCCTAACAAAAATAAAAACATGACTTAGTTACAATCACAAATAACATTTACATTTAGGTACCTTATAGATGATGTCGTCTCTGGAATCGTTCTCCTTCTTTTCTTCATCTTGTCCAGACCCCATGATGAGTTTTGTCATCCACAGCCGTCTCTGCAGACTTCCATCTTCTCCGCTCTTTTGCAGAAAATCTCCACAAGATGCCCTTAAAGATAGAAGTGTCATTAAAATGCTCCTGAATAAAAAATTGCCCCTCACTTTACTGTCTGCACAAAATATGACCCCCACACTGTCCCTCTTATGGTACATGCTCTTCACACTGACCTCTCCTTTCCATACCGGCCCCCTCTTCACACTGTTCTCTCACACTGTGTCCCCCCTATATTGCCCAGTACACTGTGTCCCCATGCTACGAACCCACTACTCAGTTTCTATTCTGTGCCCACTCACTTTTCTCCCCCCATACTGTCTCCTCACACTATTCCCCTCCCTCCTCATACTGTCTGTAAAGATTATAGGGATAACTCAGGAGACTCTTTGCATGGAGCAAGACAACTACAGGACACATTTTTATAAGTGGTAAAGTCTATATTATCACACGGTGATTCAAACAGGTGCAGAGAGAAACTCAAGTCCACAACACTTGGTGTAAATATTAAACGCAGCTTAACAGTCTATAGGAAACTTCAGAGGAAAATGCAATCATGCAGAAAGTCTATGAAACACAATTATTCTTGAGGATACTTGACACGAATAAGTCCTTGGTAGTCCAAACACAGATAGATATGCTTATAAGGCAGTTCAAATAATATCTTAGCACAACCAGGGAGGCCTGGGTAAAAGTCTCAGGTTTAAGCAGAGCAGCAACAGCTTACATGTCCAGCAAATGCAGATGGAAACAAACACAAACAGCCAGATGGAGGATTACTGGAAACCGATGTATGCAGCAGAAACTCAGAGCTGAGTAGCAGGATCTCCACACAGGTTCACAGGAGCAGGTGCAGGTGCAGCTGCAGCTGCAAAGCCAGGGAGTCATCAGGAGCTGGATGCAAGGCAGAATACTCTAGCACAGACTAAAGGCTGGGGTGGAGTTATATAGCAGGAAGACACAGTGCACATAAGACCAAAGACGCTATCTTGGAAAAGGGCAGTAATGCACAAAAGGTAATCAAAATGTTCAGAGTCCTGACACTGTCTCCTCTCACATCCCCCTGTTCACCATACTGTCTCCTCATGTATTTCCCCCCTCACTTTCTATACTGCCTGCTCACCTGACTCCCCATACTGTGTCTGCACACATGTCATCACCCTCACTCCCCGTACTCTGTCCACATACATTTTTCACATCTCTACTCATACTGTGTCCACATACATTCCCCCGTTCGCTACCCATACTGTCTGCACCCATCCCCCATACTGTTTCCTCATACATGTCCCCCATTTCCCCATACTGTTTCCCCATATATGCCCCCATTCCCCTGTACTGTTTCCTCATATATGCCCCTCATTCCCCTGTACTGTTTCCCCATCTCCCCCTTTGCTCTTCATTTTGTGTCCTCACATCTCCCCCACACTAAAAAATCCCCCCATCCCCACTACAAATCTCCCTACACACAAAAAATCCCCTCATTCCCACTCAAATTGTCCCCCTCGTGCACTTATCCTTTGGTGTCTTCTGCTCCACTGGAGCACTTATCACCAGTGTTCACCTCTGCAGCACGAGTGAGCGAAATCAGCAGCGTGATCACATGATCTGATCACGCTGCTCACGTCGCTCTGACCCGGCAGTCAGAGCCTTAATTGTACTCACTTCTGTAAGATGCGAGTACAATTGATCCCTGAGCAGGGGTGGACACTGACAGCTTGGGGCTCCTGTGCAAGAAATGTGTTTGGGCCCCCCTCCTTTTATGGCGACGAAGCTACATATATATATATATATATATATATATATATATATATATATAATTATATATATATATACAGCCACACACATACATGTGTATATATTACATACTGTATATACTCGAGTATAAGCTGACCCAAGTATAAGCCGAGGCACCTAATTTTGCCATGGAAAACTGGGTAAAGCTTATTGACTCGAGTATAAGCCGGGTATGTATTGTCCCCCTCATTCCTATACCGGTATATGTGGTTCCCCAATCCTGTCCTGGTATGCGTGGCTCCCCCTGTTGAATGCATTGCTTGGCTCCACCGGTCCCATCTTGTATGCACGCTTCCCCTGTACCATCTTGTATGCATGGCTCAGCTGCCCCCATCTTGTATGCATGGCTCGGCTCCCCCCTCCCATCTTGTATGCATGGCTCGGCTCCCCCCCTCCCATCTTGTATGCATGGCTCAGCTCCCCCCATCTTATATGCATGGCTCGGCTCCCCCAACCCATATCTTGTATGCTTGGCTCGGCTCCCCCTTCCATCTTGTATGCATGGCTCTGCTTCCCCCATCTTGTATGCATGGCTCGGCTCCCCCTCCCATCTTGTATGCATGACTCAGCTCTCCTCCATCTTGCATGCATGGCTCAGCTCCCCCTCCCATCTTGTATGCATGGCTCAGCTCCCCCCATCTCGTATGCATGGCTCAGCTCCTCCCATCTCATATGCATGGCTCAGCTCCCCCATCTTGTATGCATGGCTCAGCTCCCCCCATCTTGTATGCATGGCTCACCTCCCCCCATCTTGTATGCATGGCTCAGCTCCCCCCATCTTGTATGCATGGCTCAGCTCCCCCCCATCTTGTATGCATGGCTCAGCTCCCCCCATCTTGTATGCATGGCTCAGCTCCCCCCATCTTGTATGCATGGCTCAGCTCCCCCCCATCTTGTATGCATGGCTCAGCTCCCCCCTTCCATCTTGTATGCATGGCTCAGCTCCCTCCATCTTGTATGTATGGCTCAGCTTCATCCATCTTGTATGCATAGCTCAGCTTCCCCATCTTGTATGCATGGTTAAGCTCCCCCATCTTGTATGCATGGCTCAGCTCCCCCATCTTGTATGCATGGCTCAGCTCCCCCCATCTTGTATGCATGGCTCAGCTCCCCCCCATCTTGTATGCATGGCCCAGCTCCCCATCTTGTATGCATGGCTCAGCTCCCCCATCTTGTATGCATGGCTCAGCTCCCCCTATCTTGTATGCATGGCTCAGCTCCTCCCATCTTGTATGCATGGCTCAGCTCCCCCATCTTGTATGCATGGCTCAACTCCCCCATCTTGTATGCATGGCTCAGCTCCCCATCTTGTCTGCATGGCTCAACTCCCCCCATCTTGTATGCATGGCTCAGCTCCCCCCTCCCATCTTGTATGCATAGCTCCCCCATCCTCCTTCATCCTCCTTCTCCTCCCCGTCCTCCTTCTCCCCATCCTCCTTCTTCTCCCCATCCTACTTCTCTTCCCCCATCCTCCTCCTCCCCAGTCCTCCTTTGTTCTCCTTCTTCTCCCCCATCCTACTTCTCCTCCTTCGTCCTCCCCGTCTTCCTTCTTCTCCCCGTCCTCCTTTATCCCCCAGGCCGTCATACTCATCCTCCTCACAGCGCGCTGAACGGACTCCCTGCATCTCTGTCCCGACTCCCAGCTTAGTAGCTTCTTCCTGTGTGAGCAGTCACGTGGTCCCGCTCATTAAGGTCTTGAATATGGGTCCATATTCATCACCCTAATGAGCGTTACCATGTGACCGCTGTGAGCACAGGATGAGCTGCCAGCGCTGAGACCAATGGAGCTGCAGGCACCGCTGGAGGAGGGTGAGTATGTCATCTTCAAGGAGGGGGGAGTGAGGGGGGATGGTAGGTGGACGGGCGGTTGCCCCAGACTTAATAAAAAAAAGAAAGAAACCTTGCTCAGGTGCCGCCCCCCGCATCCTGCCTCCCTAGGGACGTGCCCTCACATGCCTAGTGGCAAATACAGTCCTTGCACAACCATATGTGCCCTGACAAGAAGGTTTGCTGTGTTCCCCTGTCTTAAAAACATGTAGTAGATATCAGGGAGCACACCATTACATGAAGAGTGATGAAGAGGGCCTTAGAAAAGCATCCCCCCAGCAGGTCCAGAATCTACTTCTTTGGTCAAGTGGGAACAGGAGAAGCCTAGCAGAATGCCCACCAGTGGGCTACTGGTGTATAGGTTTCTGACCAAATTGTTGAAAACGGACTCTTTGAGGGTAGCCTGAAGGCCCAGCATCTTGTGTTGGAACTTGTGCTCACAGCTCAACACAGTGAGATTTGATTGTATTCATCAGAGGACACCAATCTACAAATTTAAATATAAATGTTCAATAGTTGATTTGCCCTGGATTGGCACTGTAGAAGAATTCAACAATTACTCTAGGAAAGCTCTCAATTTGTCAATGGCTCAAAAGAAAGAATTCTTTGGAATTGTACATCTTTTGAGAAGCCATAAAAATTGGTCCAGCCATTAATGAAAAGATGGAGCACATTTATAGCTAGGCACTGGTTTAAGATCACCTGCAGATTTTGAGGGTTGGATGAATAATACTTTAAAGAAGAAAGTTCTCTTTTACGCACATTTGAAATAATTGCCAAATATTATTGATTTGAAAATATAAAGAAACAACACCAGCTCCCCCTTGTTGTCTCCAATAGTTAGGAAGCAGAAGGTCTTGCCACCACCCAGAGATTTTAGATACACGTTCGAGGGAAAAAGGGTCCAGCTTCCAGATCCAATTGGAATTAAAATCACGATTTTATTGTTAATCCATTAAAAAGATATAGACATTGCAAAAATAAAATATATGAAGGGTTGAGGATTAAGAATGTTTGGCGTTCGAAATGCACAGGTTTCACAAAGGTCTCCCCTTTCGTGTATTTTATTTTTGAAATGTGTATATCTTTTTTAACGGATTAACATTGAAATCAAGATTTTAACTCCAATTGGATTTGGAAGCTGGACCCTTTTTTCCTTGAACTTAATTATTATTGATGTAAAATTTTACATTACCTTTTTGTTCTATAACATAATTGTTTTGCAAAATAAAATTGTTTTCAAGATATGATGTGATGTTATTGGTTTGCCTAAGCTAAATAAACTTTAAAGGGTTTACTGGAATGGTATTGTATCTGATGTGCCTCTGATGACACGCCATTTTATGCATCTCGCTGATGTGGCCAAGATTCAAGTGCTCAAGTGTCCAAAGAACAAGATGTCATCCCTTCCTGTGCCACCAAAGACCTCTGGAGAGGTCTGCGCTGGGGTCATGAGGGTAAGAGTGGGTGAGTATACGTAATTTTATTTTGTACCTGCCCCCTTGTTTCTATAATTTTTTGTGAAACCCCTTTAATTAATATACATTCCACTAATAACCAATGAGCACTACAAAAATTATTGTATTACAGGTGAAAAATAACGTGCTTTCCCAGAAGACATAAATTAAATCAAAAGAATAAAACATAACAAGAACTCCCACAGCAAACACATATTTTACAGAATAGTTTGTATAGTTGTATACACAGTAAATATAGCCAAAGTAATAAACAAGGTGTAATGCTCTGATACATATAGTCTGTGTTAATGTTCAGTTCCGCAGTGCTGATATCAGGGATCTTAGCTGTATAGTGGTGGGGAGGGCAATGCTGAGTATCTTAGCAATTTGTAGCACTACATGCACTATAAAAAGCGATTGGATTTGGACCTCTTTAACAAATGAGTCCATCTCCAACATTATCAGCTCTCCGTTATATAGTAAACCGAGGCTTATTATTTTTCACAGTTCTGAGAGACAACTGCACATTATATTCACTGAACAGAAATCTCTTCCCTGTTGTCATTCCAGACAGTCTCACCACTTTTGGGTGATTAGAAATTGGAAATACATATACAACAGCCTCCTGACCTACTTGGGCACTGGAAAAAGAATGATGAGAGCAGAATATTGCTGGTCAAACTGTGTCAGTGTTGTTGATGCAGTTGTGATTGGTGTGTGCCCTCTTCAAAATACAGGTCAAGTATTAGGAGGGGATGGTGGAAATAGCTTAAATACACCAAAGACAATTGTATCGTTTCAGTGATAATTTCACATTTTTCTTTTCTTCAGATTGACATTGGAAGACTAAAGATTGGAAAACACTAAAAAGGACTGACGGTCTATAGGGAGCTGTGATTTTTTTTACACAAATATATACTTACAGTCAGGCTGAAAGAGTTGGCACTCTTAAAATTGTTGAAGAAACTGAAGTATTTTTCCCAGAAAATTATTGCAAATACATGTTTTGTTATACGCGTTTATTTCCTTTGTGTGTATTGGAACAAAAAAATGAGAAAAAAAGGCAAATTGGACATTATTTCACACAAAACCCCTAAAATGGTACTGACAAAATTGAACAGAAGAAGTCTGTGGTCTTTGGATAGGATGAGCCGATGTTTGTTCAGTAGATCTTTCAGTAACATTACTGAAACCTACCCCTTGAAACCAAGCCTATTCCCCCTTCCACCATGACCTCACTTTTCCCCATACATGTTGGATGTACACTTTTCCTCTTTTAACCAGCTGTTTGACAATGCTAGGCCCAGACCTGTCAATCACCAGTCACTAAATTAAAAATACCATCAGTATTTATTGGCTGAGATAGTGTGGTTGGACCACATAATTACCACAAAAGCTTTATATGCTGAAATGGGGACAGGTGGCTGGACCACAGAATTTACACAAAGGATTTAAAACGATGAAATGTGTACTGATGGCAGGACAACAGAATTAGCACAAAGGATGTAGATGCTGAAATTTGAACTGGTGGCAGGGCCACAGAGTTAGCACAAAAGATGATTTATATCCCGAAAGGTGGACTGGTGGCTGGACCTGTTATGGACCTGGTGGTTAGGAGCACCCGGAATGACCTGATGAGTAAACTAGAAATCGGAACAAGCTCTGGGAAAGTGGGAACTCTGCTGACTGCAAACACTACTTCTATCACACACACTAGAAATAGCCGTGGAGCGTACCTAACTCTCCCTAGACGCCTCTTCACAGCCTAAGAGCTAACTACCCCTAAAGATAGAAGTAGAAGCCTAACCTTGCCTCAGAGAAATTCCCCAAAGGTAAAGGCAGCCCCCCACATATATTGACTGTGAGTTAAGAGGAAAGTCACAAACACAGGAATGAAACAGGTTTTAGCAAAGGAGGCCAGACTTCACTAGTTTAGTCAGAGGATAGAAAAGGGAACTATGCGGTCAGCACAAAAAGACTACAAAAAGCCACGCAGAGTAAGCAAAAAGACTCCCCACACCGACTCACGGTGTGGAGGTGCCACTCTGCACCCCAGAGCTTCCAGCTAGCAAGGGAATATCATAATAGCAAGCTGGACTAGAAATAGCAGTACTAAGAAATATATTCAGGAAGCAGTAACAAAAAATGAACTAGCAAAGACTTGGCTTCTGCTGGAGCAGACAGGTCCTCAGAGAAGTCCAAGAGAGATCTGAACCAATACTGAAACAACGACAGCTGGCATGAAGTAACGATCTGAGTGGAGTTAAATAGGGAAGCCAGCATAGCAATAAACGAGAGCAAAGCCACCAGAGGGAGTCCAAGAGCAGAACTAACCAAAGTACCATTCATGACCTCAGGAGGGAGTCCGAGAACGGAATTCACAACATGGACCACAGAGTTAGCACAAAATATTTATATGCTGAAATGTGGACTGGTGGCTGGACCACACAATTAGCACAAAGGATTTTGATGCTGAAATGTGAACTGGTAGTGGGACCACAGAATTAGCACAAAAGATTTATATGCTGAAATGTGGACTGGTGGCTGGACCACACAATTAGCTCAAAGGTTTTAGATGTTGAATTGTGGACTGGTGGCGGGACCACAGAATTAGCACAAAACATTTATTTGCTGAAAAGTGGAATGGTGGTGAGACCACACAATTAGCAGAAAGGATTTAGATGCTGAAATGTAGACTGGTGGTTGGACCACACAATTAGCACTTCGGCTTTATATGCTGGTATGTCGATTTCACACAGGATCCAATTTATTTAGACTAGCTGAGAATTAACCACCTAGCTAACTATCTGACTACTTGCAGAAGCCTCACTATGCTGTTACAGTCACTAATTGGCGCTGAAGCTACATGTCCACTTTTTATTTGGATAGGGATATGTGACTTCGGCAGCCCATGACACAAACCCTTGTGTCTGGATGTGGTGGATGGTTTCTGCGCCCTGATTGGCTACCAGAATCTTCACACATTAAGTTAATAAAAAAAGAAAAAAAACAGTCTGTCGCTTCTCTGACCTCTCCCCACCCCCTCCTTTCATCAAACACGTCCCCTCGCTTATCATACAGACCTAACAAAAGCATTAGTGTAAACTAGATCATTTACTTAATTTACTGAACTTTGACCAAATTTTGCAGATTTTGAGAAAAATGCTTGGGAATCTGAAAATGAATCTGAATGTGCAATATTTGTGCCAAATAATAGACATTGGAGAACATTTTCTGAGCAAGTTCGCTCATCTCTAGACATAACGCGTCGCCGTGTTGTAAAGCATTTTCCTCCTGAAAATCTCTACAGGTTTGCGGACATACACTGACAGGAGGAAATTGACCAAGTTAATAACTGGCAAAAAGTGGGTGTAAAAAGGAATCTCATAACCAGGGCTGCCACTAGGGATTTCAGGGCCCCATACTGTCAAAATTTCGGGGCCCCCCCTCAAACTGCGCCCAGGCTCCACCCCCAGTTCCACCTCCACCCTAGCTGTGCCTCCACCCATCGAATCTTCCACAGTCCCTCTGCCCTCTCTTGGAAAAACTCCACTTGTGCACCACGTCCTCACCAATCACACATTAACACCATATCAGATACATAGCCATCAGCTTTTGTTTTGACCAAAAGATTTTTTAAGCCTACCACCACGACAAGGTAGACTCTTGATCTAACTAGAGGAATCTGACTAGTGGAACCGTTTATCAATATCGGTCTGCACTTGGTATGGGCCGCGGGTCTCCTGACATGAACTCAGCAGCCTCACAGCATGTATGAGGATGCTGGTCAGGAGATCGGCATCCGATCCATGCACTGCTATGTGAGCGCAGACCGATTTCCCCCTTTCAAAAATTACGCTGCCATAATAATAAAGATGCTTTCCAATCATATATACTCACTTGCATCAATAATTCTCCAGCCCACTTTCCAACCCCAACCAAAACTTATAAGTTACTGGATGATCCTGAGCTGCTGCCTGATGTTGTAATTGGGCATTAGGTTTTGCAGCAGGTCTGGATCACCCAGTAACAAATATACATTGCTGTTGGGGAGTGGAAGGGGGAGGGGGAAGGAATGATTGTATCATACAATCACGTACTGAAATGGTGGACAAAAATACATGGACTTGTTATTTACTCACACAGCCGATGTTGCCACCGCGCCCACCACCCAGTCAAGAAGAATCTAATGGTCGCCTCAGTCTGCCCACCATGCCGCCTCAGCCTGCCCACCAAATAAATGGAAACAGTGTATATTATTGCATATATAATCACCGATTATGCAAAACTAAAAAATATCTTTAGTGGTATTTATTAAAAATCTATAAATTGTAGAACATAAGTACACCTCAAAACTTAACTCAAAGTGATCGTATAAAAAATAAAAAGTAGTCAACAGTAAAGGGGGTGATCAAGTGGGGACTGGGGGCTGCAGGGCCCAGGTGGGAGGCTAGTGGGGACTGGGGGCTTCAGGGCCCAGGGGGAGGCTAGAGGGCTGCAGGGCCAAGGGGGAGGCTAGTGGGGACTGGGGGCTGCAGGGTCCAGGGGGAGGCTAGAGGGCTGCAGGGCCCAGGGGGAGGCTAGTGGGGACTGGGGGCTTCAGGGTCCAGGGGTGGAGCTAGTGGGGGCTGCAGGGCCCAGGGGAGGCTAGTGGGGACTGGGGGCTGCAGGGCCCAGAGGGGAGGCTAGTGGGGACTGGGGGCCTCAGGGTCCAGGGGGAGGCTACTAGGGGCTGCAGAGTCCAGGGGGAGGCTACTGGGGACTGGGGGCTGCAGGGTCCAGCAGGAGGCTAGTGGGGCTGCAGGGCCCAGGGTGAGGCTAGTGGGGACTGGGGGCTGCAGGGCCCCGAGGGGAGGCTGGTGGGGACTGGGGGCTGCATGGTCCAGGGGGAGGCTAGTGGGACTTGGGGCTGCAAGGCCCAGAGGGGAGGCTAGTGGGGACTGGGGGCTTCAGGGTCCAGGGGGAAGCTAGTGGGGGCTGCAGGGCCCAGGGGAGGCTAGTGCAGGTTGCAGGACCCAGGGTGAGGCTAGTGGGGACTGGGGGCTGCAGGGTCCAGGGGGAGGCTAGAGGGCTGCAGGCCCCAAGGGGAGGCTAGTGGGGACTGGGAGCTGCAGGGCCCAGAGGGGAGGCTAGTGGGGACTGGGGGCTGCAGGGTCCAGGGGGAGGCTACTAGGGGCTGCAGAGTCCAGGGGGAGGCTACTGGGGACTGGGGGCTGCAGGGTCCAGCAGGAGGCTAGTGGGGCTGCAGGGCCCAGGGGGAGGCTAGTGGGGACTGGGGGCTGCATGGTCCAGGGGGAGGCTAGTGGGACTGAGGGCTGCAAGGCCCAGAGGGGAGGCTAATGGGGACTGGGGGCTGCAGGGCCCCGAGGGGAGGCTGGTGGGGACTTGGGGCTGCATGGTCCAGGAGGAGGCTAGTGGGACTTGGGGCTGCAAGGCCCAGAGGGGAGGCTAGTGGGGACTGGGGGCTTCAGGGTTCAGGGGAAAGCTAGTGGGGGCTGCAGGGCCCAGGGGAGGCTAGTGCGGGTTGCAGGACCCAGGGTGAGGCTAGTGGGGACTGGGGGCTGCAGGGTCCAGGGGGAGGCTAGAGGGCTGCAGGCCCCAAGGGGAGGCTAGTGGGGACTGGGGGCTGCAGGGCCCAAAAGGGTAGCTAGTGGGGACTGGGGGCTGCAGGGTCCAGGGGGAGGCTACTAGGGGCTGCAGAGTCCAGGGGGAGGCTACTGGGGACTGGGGGCTGCAGGGTCCAGCAGGAGGCTAGTGGGCTGCAGGGCCCAGGGGGAGGCTAATGGGGACTGGGGGCTGCAGGGCCCCGAGGGGAGGCTGGTGGGGACTGGGGGCTGCATGGTCCAGGGGGAGGCTAGTGGGACTGAGGGCTGCAAGGCCCAGAGGGGAGGCTAATGGGGACTGGGGGCTGCAGGGTCCAGGGGAAGGCTAGTGGGGACTGGGGGCTGCATGGTCCAGGGGGAGGCTAGTGGGGACTGGGGGCTGCATGTTCCAGGGAGAGGCTAGTGGGGACTGGGGGCTGCAGGGTCCAGGGGGAGGCAGCGGCTAGTGGGGGCTGCAGGGCCCAGGGGGAGGCTAATGGGGACTGGGGGCTGCAGGGCCCAGGGGGAGGCTAGTGGGGGCTGGCAGTCCCCACTATCCTCCCACTGAACCCTGTTGGATGCAGCCCCCAGCCCCCACTCACTTTCCCTCATCAGCCACATGCTGCCAGGCGCAGCCACCTGAAGCCTCATCTGCTCACGAGACTCAGAGAGACTGGCCGCAGTCTCCTAACTTAACTCTGCCTGCCTGACAGCCCGCCGCCTCCCCCTCCTCCTCAGCCTACTTTGTCCACCTGCCCGCCGACACCTGGCACACCGCACGTTGCTCTGCTCAGAATGAATGAGGAAGTGCAAGCATGAGCAGTGTGATGTCAGGACCATGATGCACCCGGCCGGTCTCAACTTAAAGGTACAGTGCCCATTTTCGTCCGCCCGATGCATTAACAACACTGTAGGTGTATCTTTAAATCACCACAGTGTTGTTATGCATTGGGCATTCGGCAGAACAGAACAAAATGTCCAGGGGCCCGATGAACAGAAGCAAAGAGAAGGGGGCCCAAGCGGAGTGACCTGCCAGTGTGTTCGGGCCCCCCTTTTTGCCTCTGACCACTGGGCCCCATACTGCAGTAATGGCTGTAATGCCCTGATGGCGGCCCTGCTCATAACTATAGCATGGATCTATATAATACACAAGGTTTACACAAGAACAAATTGAATACATGTAGGGGTTTAGTAAAATTTAGAGTAGGTCTTCGTGTTGACATCCCAGTACTGAATGATCCCTTTTCTCTGTACTTTTTCAGCATCTTTCTATGGATAGAACATTTTTGAGAAAGGTTCTCTGAAAAATTGAAAAGAACATGACTAGGAGTATTTTTCTCTTCTTGCAGATGGGATTCTATCATTTCTCTGACATCTCCAGTGATGTTTTAAGACTCTATAATGAGGAATTACCTTTTAAGTCCCAAAATTGACAAAATTGAGCATAACCAAGAGTCTCACAATTGTACGCCAAGACATAACTATACAATATACAAGGCATGCTTTACATGTGAAAAGCAGAATAAACTTAGATTAATTTGGGGATCAGGTAAATTCACAGTAGGTTCTCATTGTCCTTAGTGGTAATATCAGCAATAGCAACATCTTAAAATTCTATAAACTCAGATCTGTTTATTTTTTTTGCCCCCGAAAAATATCTACATTTTTATGCACAATAGATCCTGTCAAAATGGAAAGGCTATGGCTATGGATTTCTTTTCTCTTCTTTCAGAAGGGTTTCTATTGCCTTGTCCAACATCCCCAATCATGGTTTAAGACTCTTTTTGTTAGGCATTAAATAGCAAAACAAAGGAAACATTTATAGACCTTAGAATGCAATGACATAAACCAATATTTTAAAATTTACAATAATAAAACATTAAAACAACTAAAATGTTGATAGTTCAGTTTTTTCTGATCCTGATAATACAGCTAACATCAATTATAGCACATAGTTAATGCCATAGAAAAAAACAATTGGAAAATTGCAATTTTTGGCTATTTTATACAGTACATAAAAAAAATATTATATTCTAAATTCTATTTGAAACTAGTGAAGAAAAAAATGTGTGCTAAAAAAGTAAACATGGCTGTGGTAATAATCAGTTAAGTGCTAGAATTGTAAGGTCATCATCTACAAAACCCTGCATTGGGTCTCCAGCAAAAACCACTGTCTTAGGCCCCCTTCACACTTCCGGGTGATTCATGTGGCGGAAAAACCAGTACTGGCGAGAGCTGTGGTCCGTGTCCGTGTGCCATCCGTATATACATATGTTACATCCGTCTCCATGTGCCACATACCGGCGCCTGGGAAAAGCACTACAGTTAGCTGTTCCCTTGTGCCGGGTGCTGAAGTCAGCTCTCATCATTGTCCCCTGGTCTCCCTGAGATCAGCGCGACCAGGCGACAATGGCTGGAGTTATATTCAGCACCCACTGTGTACATCGTGTATAAAATAAGATGATTAAAAAAATGGTATGGGCTCCCTAGTAATTTTTTGAACCAGCAGAGGGAAAGCCAACTGCTGGAGGCTCATGTTAATATTCGGGTAAAAGGGCCAATAGCTATAAATGTCCCCAGGCTATTAATATCAGTTCACAGTTGTTTGCATAGCCTTTACTGCTTCTTATAGGGGAGACACACCCCAAAAATTGACGTGGGTCCCCCCTATAATCAAAAGCCAGCAAAGTCTCAACAGACATATGTGGGCTGATATTAATAGCCTGGAAAGGGGCTATGGATATTGACCTCCTCCCAGACTAAAAAGATCATATCTCAGCCACCCCAGAAATGGTGCAACAATAAGATGTACCAAACAAGGTGCTTAGCCTCGCTCTTCCCACTTGCCCTGTGGCGATGGCAAGTAGGGTAATAGGGTTGGGGTTGATGTCAGCTCTGTAATATCAGCTTACATCAAGCCCAGGGGTTAGTAATGGAGAGGCATCTATAAAACGCAGTGACCTCAGTGAGATCACCACTAGCACCATGAGAATTTTCTCATGGTGCTATCGTGAAATCATGAAGGCCCTCATTATAATATTTTGGGCGCTGCTGATTTGTTGCACATATCCCAGCAGGCAGCAGAGGGCTGCTTTTTGCGTGCCGAGCTGACGTTTTTAGTGATACCATTTTGGTGCAGCTATGCTCTTTTGATCGCCTGTTATTGCATTTTAATGCAATGTTGTGGCGACCAAAAAAACGTAGTTCGTGTCTTTCAAATTTTTTTCTCTCTACATCCTTTAGCGATCAGGTTAATCCTTTTTTTATTGATATATCGGGCGATTCTGAACATGGGGATACCAAATATGTGTAAATTTGATTTAACTTTTATTGTTTTATTTTGAATGGGGCGAAAGGGGGGTGATTTAAACTTTTATATTTTTTTTATTTATTTCAGATTTTTTAAACATTTTTTTTTACTTTTGCCATGCTTCAATAGCCTCCATGGGAGGCTAGAAGCTTGCACAACTGGATCGGCTCTGCTACATAGAGGCGAAGCATAGATTGCCTCTATGTAGTAGAATTACAGGCTTGCTATGAACGCCGACCACAGGGTGGCACTCACAGCAAGCCGGCATCAACAACCATAGAGGTCTCAAGGAGAACTCTGATTGTTATGGAGATGCATTGCTGACCCCCTTTTATGTGACGGGGATCAGCAATGAGCTCATTCCTGGCCACGCGGCCGGAAGCGGTAGTTAAATGCCAGAGTTTGACAGCGGCATTTAACTAGTTAATAGTCGCGGGTGGATCATGATTCCACTCACTGCTATTGCGGGCACATGTCAGCTGTACAAAACAGCTGACATGTCACGACTTTGATGTGGGATCACCGCTGGCAGTGGGGTACTCGATACCGGGTCCAGTCGCAAAGGGGGAAGTCATGGTGGCTGCGACCCGGTCCGTGGCCCTGGGCATCAACGTTAAAGGGGTTAATGTTCAAAGTTTGTCGTGACGCCAGTTGTGGAGTTTGGTCAATAGGGGTGACCGACGCTGCATTAAAGGGGTCCTCTGGGGATGTTGCGGCAGCCCAAATGTTACACTTCCCACAGGTGAAGCGGGGTCCCCAGGGGTCCTATGGTGTGTGGTGTAGATGGTGTAGCCGGTGAATAAATGGAGGAGACAAGTGATAAGTCTTTACCTGGTTTACTTGTGGGTGACAGGCCACAGTCCAGGGTACCAGGCACAGGTGATGTTGGTCCTGGCTCAGAGGCAAGTGGGAGTCCTCCTGTACCAGTAGAGGTCCGTGAGCCTTTCCATGTAGTGCTCGTGTGTGAGGTCCCTGCAGCCTTAAGCTTGCTGGCAAGGTATGCTCTGCGCTCACTGTCTCTGAGGGTGCCCAGCCACAGTTCCCCTCTGAGCTCTGTCTCTTTCTAGTGCTCCTTCCTTTCTGGCAACTCCACATACAACCCTTCAGGTTGTTGCTCGCTTCCAGAGGCTGCAGCTCCACGTGTCTGCCAGGCCTCTCACGTCTTCTCCAGACGTCCTTCCACTTCAGTGTCTCCCTACAACTAACCTAACTCCTCCTCCAAACCAGGAAACATAAAGCCTAGGGAAGCTCCCCTGAATCTGGGTCTTGAGCTCCCCCTCCTGGCCTGGATTCAGAATGTGTTGCATGTAAATGCCTTACCTGGTGAAGAGAACTCCTTTGCCTCTGAGCATGACATCACCTTCCTCAAAGAAAAAGCAACATCACTGCAGCAACCGGTCACCTGGGGTGCTGCACTCCACCCCCGTTAACACAAGTTCTCCCGGACTGGGAAAAGAAAAACAGCATAACAGGCTATTAAAGACAATTTTTGGATATGCATATTAATAGGTGAAACTGGTTAAACTTGAGCATCCCTTTATGGGAGGTACAGTTCTTGAACGTTGCATAACATAACAGTAAAATAACTCTTTATTACAAGTGCACACAGGTTAAAGTGCAAACTTGAAAGGAACAAGGCACATTGACCAGTCCCGGTCCTGTTTTGCACCAGGTAGTTTTGCTCCAGTCCTGAAAAGCAAAACATGCACACATATATACTGTACAATTCTGCTTTAAGTCTGTAAGGAAACCATATAAACAAGGCAAACAAGGTCCCACCCACACCGGCAAATGGGCAGAACCAGGGTGCACCTTAACAGGTGCCAACTATTTATAAAATCAGTTTCCAGGGAAACACCTTGTCCATAAGTACTGCAAAAGAAAAGGCATGAAAACAACATATTTACATTGGTTATTTCACGCAGGTGAATGTTCTTTACATTTGCTTTTTCTAGGGCAGGTCCTGGCGTGTACAGCTTCCTAACTGGGGAAGTCCATGAACACAGGGGTCAGCAGGTGACTCCTTAGAAGAATGTTCAAGTTCCAAAGTTTGTGTAGCCTGAGTCTGTGTTGCTGTTCCACTTTCAGTGGCTACATGGGGGTGATCATAAGGGTCATGGCACCGTTTCACTTGAAGGGCGTAGTATCCCCTTTCTCCGTGGTGCCGGGTATAAGTGACTTTGTCACCAGGGTACAAATCACGGTCAGGGTGTCCTCTTAAGAGGTGTGACTCCACTTCCCTGCGATTTACAAACAGTTCTCTTTGGCCAATGTGCTCTCTGATAAATCCCCAACCTCTGTCCAAGTTAAAGGATACTACAGTTCCAGTTCTAATGGGCCCTCTACTGGCAGGTTTAATTAAACGAGATTGAGCTTTAGCTGTTAAGTGGCCTCCCATTTAGTTTGTCTCTGTCTTTCTTCATTAGCCAGTTTTAGGATCTGCTGTCTGCAGAATTCATCTTTGTCCACTAATTGTGCACCATTAGCTGCTGATAGGGCCTCCATAGGGACCCTTATAACATCTGTGTTGGGATGTTTCCAGTGTGGTGACTGTTTAGGTCTACATGCCTTCAGGGGTGATGCTACTGGGATCATAAGCTCAAACAATGTGTCACATGCATCAGTTATGCAGTCCCAAGTCATGGCAGTTGTCACTTGTTTGAGCACTAAGGTTGGTGGGGGTGCTAGTGGTCCCACTAAAGTGTCTTCAGCTACCGGGGCAGTGAATATACCTGTCTCACCGGTGCTAGTGTCTTGTTTGGCCTCCTCTGTTGGGGTCAGGAATTCTGGTTGTCGCTGTGTTTGTGCAGCGCCCCAGGGTCCTGGTCGTTGCAGTAATATTATTCTCCTCTAGGGGGGAGTGATGTTACATTTGGAGGCAAAGAAGGACAACTGAATCCAGGTATCACAAACATGCAACACATTTCGCACTCCAGGCCACCAGTGCACTCCTCACACGTAGGTAAAACTGGTTGCCTGGGGAGGAAGTTAGTCAGTTGCTGGCTGAGCTTCGCTCAATTAGTTGGTCCCTGACAGGGGTGGGATCCTGTCAGAGGTCGAGACAGAAGGACACGGAGCTGTGCCTGCCCTAAGTGGGGCAGCTTCTAGAAAGAGACACTGAAGGAGGACTGTATTGTAGAGAGGGTGAAGAAGTCATAGCAAAGGAGTGGATATCAGAGGAGTTCTGCCCTACACAGGCTGCCTCCTTCTGTGGCGCAGGATCCCGGTAGCCGACAACCGAGGGAGCAATGATCCTTTATGCCTTGCTCCAGAGACTGGCTGGACAGCTAATTTCACGTTACCTGTCCGCCCCTACACTATGTACGTCACTGCATCACCAATGAGACGGACATAGCGCTCCTAGACCTTTGCAGATAACGCCCAGACCGGACTGAGTTTTTCTTCCTGGCACATCCTTTACCTTTACTGAAAGTGAGGTTTTGACAAAGACCATCCTTGGTCGAAACGTTAACCTAAATTTATTGTCCGTCAAATCCTTCACATGCTATTGAGCACCTGGTGATGACTGTACGCACAAATAAATATTTTTTTGCATAAACTTTCAAGTTCCATGTGTGGCTGTTTCTCTATAAACATTGTGACTGTTGTTCAGCCTGCACCTTCCGCTCCAGAATACAGAGTGCACCACATTTTTACAGACTGCTCTCACGTAGTACCAGCGCCACCTTGTGCCAAAGCAGCTGCCACTACCACCTCTGCTGTCACCCCTACCTGCACCTTGACAAAGACCACCGTGTGCACTATCACCACCACAGAGACTGCGGTAACTACAGAACCGACTGTAACCTGTGCCAAGGCTATGTCAGAACCGAACTCAGTGGGCACTCAGACCCTTATATGGAGCGAAGAAGCCCCATATGCAGCACCCGGTAGCTGCCAGTACCCTAAAGGGCTACCTCCACTGGTGCTACCCCCAGAACTGCAATAGAACACACCAAACAGGAACACTGGTTGTACATAGTTCTTTAACTCTTTTTGCTGCTTTGAACCCGTCCAGGGTTATTTCTTAAAGGGGTCCAATGTTAAAGGGATCCTTGGTTTGCACAATTGCTTTCCGCTTAAAGACACTGAAGTCATGGACAGTGAATGGCTCACAAACTCTGCTGTAAATAGTTTACACCTTCTTAAAGATGCTTCCTACTGGTTTTACAAAAAGGAGCTTTTACAGAGACTGCTCCTGACAGAGACTGTTTCTAATATTGTTAGATAGTGTTTTGTTTTTCAGAGACCTGAAGAAAAACAAGTTTGTGTGGCAGAATTCCGGGTCAGGATACACGCCTTGTAGCCCGTCCAAGCCAACATTGGGGGTTTGTAATGGGTCCCTCGCATCACGTCACTTGTGTTGCTAAACTGACTTGAATATTGATGTGGTTGATATTGCACTACCTCATTGAGTTATCTGAACCCATAAAGGGTTCAATTTTTAATTGTTGCACTTTGCCAGATTTTTAAGATATTACAGGCTTAATATAGCAGATAAAGTAAAAAATTTGAATCCAGATAGAATTGTGTTTACATAGTTGAAAGTGTGTAGCTGAGAATATAGAGCACTTTGAATAAAAATTGAGATTGAGTTAGATGAAAGAAAATGTTTAATGATGCACTTTTGAATAAACTGAAGGAAGATGCAGTGAGCCCGTGGGGGTTGATAGACTGTCCTGCACCTGAATAGAGAAAATGAATGTTTTGCACTTGAAGAAAAATAACAGTAATAAAATTGAGTTGCACTTAATAGATAGCATACCTGTAAGGGTACTTGTATTTCATAGCTAGTTTATGGCTATATTGTTTCATGATAAAGTCGCACGCGCACAATGTAAATATGTTTGTTATGCAACGTTTAAGTGTCCTCACCTCCCATAAAGGGAAGCATCAGTTATATTAACTTGTTTTACAGCATTCAAAAATGTGTATGTCTTTTGCTAATGTATTGTTGTTTTCTTTTCCCAGTCCAGGAGTACTGGATTTAACGGGGGGGGGTGTAGGTGTAGCGCCCCAGGGTCCTGGTCGTTGCAGTAATATCGTTCTCCTCTAGGGGGGAGTGATGTTACGTTTGGAGGCAAAGAAGGACAACTGAATCCAGGTATCACAAACATGCAACACATTTTGCACTCCAGGCCACCAGGGGGAGCTCTGTTCCTATTTATTAGGGCACTCCTCACACTTAGGTAAAACTGGTTGCCTGGGGAGGAAGTTAGTCAGTTGCTGGCTGAGCTTTGCTCAGTTAGTTGGTCCCTGACAGGGGTGGGATCCTGTCAGAGGTCGAGACAGAAGGACAAGGAGCTGTGCCTGCCCTAAGTGGGGCAGCTTCTAGAAAGAGACACTGTAGGAGGACTGTATTGTAGAGAGGGTGAAGAAGTCATAGCAAAGGAGTGGATATCAGAGGAGTTCTGCCCTACACAGGCTGCCTCCTTCTGAGGCGCAGGATCCCGGTAGCTGGAACACCGAGGGAGCAACAATTCTTTATTCCTTGCTCCAGAGACCGTCAGGACAGCTAATTTCACGTTACCTGTCGGCCTCTACACCCAGGAGGCAAAGTGGCACCCCTTAGAGGCTGGGACATCATAGAGTCCCTGTAAAATGCCTCATGCCACCGGTCATACGGGTTTGTCCTATCCATCTGGGGGACAGAGAGAGAGACATAACATCTACAACATCTGTGAGGACCTTATGAGAAGCTTAGCAGTAAGGTACTACAACACCACGGTGCTAGAGGAAGGCTACTGATTTCTACCTGGACAAGGGGACTCTGGATTTGCCTCCAAACCGGCCGGACTCTGCTTGCCCTGTGGTCTGGTACCCTGGACTGTGGATGCTGAAGCCTTCAGTAAAAGGTAAAGGGACTGCAACCTTGTGTCCTCGTTCTTCACTGCGCCTCTCACCATCCACCATCTACACACTGGGAAGCCCTGTGGACATACTTCACCTGTGGGAAGGTATACCATCTAGCTGCCATAACATTACCCCAGCAGACCCCCTTTAAAGCAGCGTCGCTCACCTTGACCGAATACCACAGGTGGCATCATGAACACAAACTTTATCCCTTTAAAGACCTTTCCCTTTAACTCGGATGTCCCAAGGGCCAAGGACTGGGTCAGCCACCGTGACATCCCCCTGTGAACCGTAGGACCCGGTACCGAGTACCCCGCTGCCCTTGGGGGCAGCAGGGCCTGGTGCGGCGGTGTCGTCATCTCGGTTGTCAGCGTCTCGCTTGGGGGCGTATCACTTTCCGGCTGGGCCTCACTTTCCGGCTCCGCTGGGGCGGCAGTCGCGAGGTCCAGGTTTTCCGTTGGCGGTGTTGTCTCACGTTTCGGCGGGGTCTTGCTTTCTGGCTCTGTTGGGGCTGAAGGAGCGGGCTCCGGGTCTCCTGTTGGCGGCGTCTCCATCAGCGCGTCGCTCTCTGACTCCACTGAGGTTGATGGTGCAGGCTCCGCCAGGGCTGGGAACGCGGCTGGTAAGTGTTGGTGTGGCAGCTGGGCAGTCTTCATTCTCCAGACCAGGAAATCTTTCAAGGCGGCCACCGCTGTCATCTGGGCCTTCATCAGTTGCTGTGCCAGCTCCTCCTTCTCTGCGGCGAGAAGCTCTGGGTCCAGGATAGGTTGCAGGTCCGAGGTTTCTTGCCGCTGCGGACCGGGGACATCTTCTAGGGTTTCTCTCAGTTCTGGCAGCGCTTCTTCGCTGTTTACCAGGGACTTGACCAGGTTGCATGCAGCCATCCTGCTGCCGTGGTGTTCAACGTGCTTCCTCTTTTTTCTGTGCCTCACGCACTTTCCCACCAGCTCTCTCTGGGGGCGGACCCGTTCTGGTGATGGACATCTTTGTTTTGCATTAGTCTCTGTAGGGGGTGGATCCAGCTTTCGCGCCAGTGTACGAACTCCACCCATAGCAACACATCTTCTTCCTGCGCTATCCGCCTCGTGGTACAGCAATGGGGGCCATATTTCAATATCACACAGTATAACACAGTCCATTGCAATCCATGCTGCACTGTACCTGGCAATGCCAGGGCATGAAATTCTGTTCGTGATGGCAAAA
Organism: Ranitomeya variabilis; assembly: GCF_051348905.1. Classification (NCBI taxonomy): domain Eukaryota; kingdom Metazoa; phylum Chordata; class Amphibia; order Anura; family Dendrobatidae; genus Ranitomeya; species Ranitomeya variabilis. The sequence continues at coordinate 500,616,100 of NC_135234.1, read as the reverse complement.
GTTGATGTGCCCACAGGACAGTGGGGTACTCGGTACCGGGTCCGGTCGCAAAGGGGGATGTCACAGTGGCTGCGACCTGGTCCATGGCCCTGGGCATCAACGTTAAAGGGGTTAATGTTCAAAGTTTGTCGTGACGCCACCTGAGGAGTTCGGTCAATAGGGGGGACTGATGCTGCATTAAAGGGGTCCCCTGGGGGATGTTGCGGCAGCCCAGATGATACATTTCCCACAGGTGAAGCTGGGTCCCCTGGGGTCCTATGGGGTGTGGCATAGATGGTGTAGCCGGTGAATAAATGGAGGAGACAAGAGATAAGTCTTTACCTGGTTTACTTGTGGGTGACAGGTCACAGTCCAGGGTACCAGGCACAGGTGATGATGGTCTGGCCGGCTCAGAGGCAAATGGGAGTCCTCCTGTGCCAGTAGAGGTCTGTGAGCCTTTCCAAGTAGAGCTTGTGTGTGAGGTCCCTGCGGCCTTAAGCTTGCTGGCAAGGTACGCTCTGCGCTCACTGTCTCTGAGGGTGCCCAGCCACAGTTCCCCTCTGAGCTCTGTCTCTTTCTAGTGCTCCTTCCTTTCCGGCAACTCCACATACAACCTTTCAGGTTGTTGCTCCTTTCCAGAGGCTGCAGCTCCACGTGGCTGCCAGGCCTCTCACGTCTGCTCCAGACGTCCTTCCACTTCAGTGTCTCCCTACAACTAACCTAGCTCCTCCTCCAAACCAGGAAGCATAAAGCCTAGGGAAGCTCCCCTGAATCTGGGTCTTGAGCTCCCCCTCCTGGCCTGGATTCAGAATGTGTTGCATGTAAATGCCTTACCTGGTGAAGAGAACTCCTTTGCCTCTGAGCATGACATCACCTTCCCCGAAGGAAAAGCAACATCACTGCAGCAACCGGTCACCTGGGGTGCTGCAGTATATATTCAGATGTTTACAACGTTGTGGTATATGATATACATGAAAAGACTGCTGCCAAATAGATCAAGTTAGCTAATTAGCTGTCCTCTCTGTTAAGGCTACTATTGTATATACAGGGAGGAGGGAACATTTTTGAGCTTAGGAATAAGGATATAGATTAAATAATCAATATATCCCTGTGATTTTTCCCAGTCTTGCCACGGAGGTTGGGGCATTCTCACCTGTCACCGGAAAAAATACTATTAACCTTCAGATATGGGGTTAATCTGCAGGTTGAAATCATTCTTAACCTGCCCGATGCCTTCACGCAGCCAAACACTGTGGGGAGAAATTAAACTTTATTCCCCTTGCAGCATCACAACATCAGTCACGGGGTGTTCCCTCTGCAGGTTCAGTCACTGCTGAAAATACAGAGTGGTGACTCTATTCTCACCCCCAACCCTGACTGTCACTCCCTGTGCATTGGGGCAGGCTATCAGTCAGGGTCGGGGTAGCGCTTACAGCCGCCGTTCTGTATTCTCAGCGGTGACTCAAAGCGGCGACTGAACCCGGCTGGGGCGGCCCCCCTGAATGAAACCAGAATGTAGGCGGGGGAAGAAAATTAATTTTCTCCCCACATCATTCGGCTAAGTGCATTCGTCTGGCAGGTTTAGAGCACTATCAACCTGCAGATTCACCCCATATCTGCAGCTTATTAGCCAATACACAGCCTCCCCAAGAGAGACAGAGATAAGACTATCTTTGTCTTTTTCCATCTACAGATGTGCACCAGAGCACCTGTGTGTTACTCACATGACCTATTACATGATTTATCAAAGGGGATCATGTGACATGCACGTGATACATCGTGTATCGGGGGGACATGCCTTCTAAACTGCCAGGGGCAATGGCTACTCTTAATCCGCCCCTGACTATAATGTAGGAATGGCAAAGTACTTTATCAGTGTGCCATAAATATAAATATTAGAATAAACCATTAGCTGTTGTTTTCCACAATATTCTTGAAAAGAAAATGCAAATATACAATAATACATAATTATATAATAAATAACTGACTATTCTTTACTGTTCATTAGGAGATTTGCACATCAGATGCTGAGATCCCTGGAAAATGCTGTGATCCTCCAGAACTTACTCCAAAAACCATCAAGGAAATTGTCCATGAACAACTTCAACTTAGGAGAGAGAAATGTTTATAAGAATGCAAACTACACTGCTCAAGAAAAATAAAGGGAACACTTAAACAACACAATGTAACTCCAAGTCATTCACACTTCTGTGCAATCAACCTATGAAGCAACACTAATTGTGAATCAAACAAGAGGTAGAAATTATATGTAATTAGCAAGACAACCCTTATAAAGGAGTGATTCTGCAGAGGGTGACTACCGACCATTTCTCTGTTCTCATACATTTTGACTGTTGTTTTGGTCACTTTTGCATGTTATCATTTCTCTCACCCCTTGATGTACGTACAGTAGCATGAGGCGGTGTCTACAACCCACAGAACTTTCTCAGGTAGTACAGTTCATCCAGGATGGCACATCAATGCAAGCTGTGGCAAGAAGGGTAGCTGTGTCTGCCAGTGTCCAGAGCCTGGAACAGACACCAGAAGACAGGCTAGTAAACCAGGAGACATGGAGGGGGCTATAGGAGGGCAACAACCAAGCAGCAGGACAGCTACCTCCTCCTTTGTGCAATGAGGAACAGGAGGTTCAGTGCCAGAGTTCTGAAAAATGACCACCAGCAGGCCACTAGCATCCTTGTGTCTGCTCAAACTGTCAGAAACAGTCTCCATGAGGGTGGCATGATGGCCCGACATACACAGGGCGATTGACATTTGCCATAGAATACCAAGATTGGCAGTTTTGACATTGGAGAATGATCTGCTGCCTGCAACATCCTCCAGCATCATGTCTCATTCCATCCACCAATGCCACATTGCACCACAGACTGTCCAGGAGTTGACTGATGCTTTAATCCAGGTCTGGGAGGAGATCCCTCAGGAGAACATCCACTGCTTGATTAGGACCATGCCCAGGCATTGTATGTCATACAGTAATGTGGAGGCCACACACACTACTGAGCATCATTTCCTTGTCTTGAAGCATTTCCATTGAAGTGTCTATCAACCTGTAATTTCATTTTCCACTTTGATTTTGAGTATCATTCCAAATCCAGACCTCCATGGGATATTAATTTGGATTTACATTGATCATTTTTATGTTTTATTTTTCTCAACGCATTCCACTATGTAATGAATAAAGATTTGTAACTGAAATATTTCATTCAATGATATCTAGGATGTGGTATTTTAGTGTTCCCTTTTTTTGAGCCAAGTAAATTATAGCTTTAGGAAATGGAGCTCTTGTGGAAGTGATACCCCAAAACTGAAAGCTATGGAAAATAGATTAGAATACCCAATCAATTGACCTCTGCTTATTAGCTTATCATATTTCAGCAGACCATGGAGAGAATGAGTGTATAAACTTCTTTAAACCTGTTTCAAATCTTAATGTGAAATCCATTGGAAAAGGTTTCCAGTCTGTTTCTAATTATCACAACATGCTACAAGTGAAGGAAAAACAAGAAATGAGAAGAGATGCACTGGAATGAAAGCAAAAAAACATAACTCAACATCAAGATGCCAAGCAATTTCACTTCTGTTCCATGATCTGCATGTATTTGTATATTCCCTTGTTTGTGTATGGTTTCCTAACAATCAATATAGTTATATGAAAAAGTTTGGGCACCCCTATTAATCTTAAGCTTAATGTTTTATAAAAATTGTTTTTTTTTTGCAACAGCTATTTCAGTTTCATATATCTAATAACTGTTGGACACAGTAATGTTTCTGCCTTGAAATGAGGTTTATTGTACTAACAGAAAATGTGCAATCTGCATTCAAACAAAATTTGACAGGTGCAGTAGATCCTCCTTTTGCAAAAATAACAGCCTCTAGTCGCTTCCTGTAGCTTTTAATGAGTTCCTGGATCCTGGATGAAGGTATTTTTGACCATTCCTCTTTACAAAACAATTCAAGTTCAGTTAAGTTTGATGGTCGCCGAGCATGGACAGCCCTCTTCAAATGATCCCACAGATGTTCAATGATATTCAGGTCTGGGGACTGGGATGGCCATTCCAGAACAGTGTAATTGTTCCTCTGCATGAATGCCTGAGTAGATTTGGAGCGGTGTTTTGGATCATTGTCTTGCTGAAAGATCCTTCCCTGCGTAACTTCAACTTTGTCACTGATTCATGTGAGGAATCCATGCGTCCCTCAACTTTAACAAGATTCCCGATGCCGGCATTGGCCACACAGCCCCAAAGCATGATGGAACCTCCACCAAATTTTAATGTGGGTAGCAAGTGTTTTTCTTTGAATGCTGTGTTTTTTGGCCACCATGTATAACGCCTTTTTGTATGACCAAACAACTCAATCTTGGTTTCATCAGTCCACAGGACCTTTTTGCAAAAAGAAATTGGCTTCTCCAAATGTGCTTTTGCATACCTCAGCCGACTCTGTTTGTGGCGTGCTAGCAGAAACGCTTCTTTCGCATCACTCTACCATACAGCTTCTCCTTGTGCAAAGTGCGTTGTATAGTTGACCAATGCACAGTGACACCATCTGCAGCAAGTTGATGCTGCAGCTCTCTGGAGGTGGTCTGAGGATTGTCCTTGACTGATCTCACCATTCTTCTTCTCTGCCTTTCTGATGTTTTTCTTGGCCTGCCACTTCTGGCCTTAACAAGAACTGTACCTGTGTTCGTCCATTTCCTTACTATGCTCCTCTCAGTGGAAATTGACAGGTTACATCTCTGAGACAGCTTTTTGTATCCTTCCCCTGAACAACTATGTTGAATAATCTTTGTTTTCAGATCATTTGACAGTTGTTTTGAGGAGCCCATGATGCCACTCTTCAGAGGAGATTCAAACAGGAGAACAACTTGCAAGTGGCCACTTTAAGTAGCTTTTCTCATGATTGCATACACCTGGCTATGAAGTTCAAAGCTCAATGAGGTTACAAAACCAAAAAAAGTGCTTTAGTAAGTCAGTAAAAAGTAGGTAGGAGTATTTAAAACAAGAAAATGATAAAGGTGCCCATACTTATGCACCTGTCAAATGTTGTTTGAATGCAGATTGCACATTTTCTGTTAGTACAATAAACCTCATTTCAAGGCAGAAACATTACTGTGTCCAAGAGTTATTAGATATATGAAACTGAAATAGCTGTTGCAAAAAAAACAATTTTTATAAAACATTAGGCTTAAGATTAATAGGGGTGCCCAAACTTTTTCATATAACTGTATGTATTTTACAGTGAAAAATGCATTATCTTGTAAATTAATAGGAAAATTATATATAGTTCAAATAGAGCCTAAAAGAAAAGTAGACTATACCCATGAGATAGCTGTCAGATGAACGTTGCTAATTGTTAAACAACTATCTGTACTAAATTCTTCCAAGTTTCGGATGAGACCCATCCAAATCTATGGGTGCGCAACAAAATTGGATCCTACACATGGAACATCCAAGTGGCACATGATTTCTAAGGATACATTTCTGTTATTAACATTTTCTTGTGTACTTATATGAAAACGAATCGCACACAGATCCCATGGATGTCACAACCGATGTAAAAAATGGACACACGGATGGCAAATGGATGAAAATACAGTATAATAAAAATTAGAAGAAAATTGTCCAAGTTTTCTGGATGAAACTCGGACGATTTTTCATATGCTTGTCTGCAGGGATCCATAAAAGGATTCTCCAAGAAATGTAATACAATAAATAAATAATACACATTTAAATATTAAACATTTTTCTAAATACCTTTTTTTTTAGCAAAAAGGTATGCCTTATCTGGTGCACTTTGTCAGGATTCTAAACATGGCAACTGTGAGGACCTGCGGTGCCTACCCAATCCATCAAACTACAGGCACTCTAGTCTATCTCTGTCACCTGAATTACTCCTGAAGGTGGAGACACCAGGGTCTCGTCTCATGCCTTGCTATTCTTCTATATTAACCCTTATCTGTTCCCTCCCCCACCCAGGGAGGTTTGAGACTGAGGTGTATAGGATAACACTAACCAGACAAACAAAGGAATATGCACAGCTCTAAATGAAAACTACAATCATATAAAATAAACTCACCAAACAACAGAGTGGAACACAGGGGAGGTATAGGAAGGTGAAATCAAATAGGAAAGGATGAGGATGAAACCCAAACAAACTCCACGTAACAATCTCCTGAACAACTCTCAAAGGCTTACTCCAAACACAAACTTCAATTCCAACTCCTATCCAGGCTGTAATAAATAACTTTTAAAGCATGCATTGACTAAGATCGGGAGCGATCGAAACGCGTTGCATGTGCTCTGCACCCTAACATTTGTATCAAGGCAAGGATTTATCATGTTTGAAGATTTTAACAATTGAATAAAGAATCGTTTTTTATGGAGCTGGAGCGCCTCCTGTTTCTACTTTTGTAATAACTATCACTGGCAATTCCTAAGTGACAGTGTCGAGCATATATAGTAGAGGAGAGTGGCCAACACTGATCAGCTGAGAAAATCCAGGTTGGAAAACCAAGAGATCAACTGAACTGATTAACCCTTGCACTGCCAGCAAATAAAAAGGGTGCACTGGTTAATAAGATAGTGAAGCAGTTGTAATCACTGCAGGAGTTCGTGAAACCTGATGCTGCAATCTTCTGGCCTCTCTCTGGCAGTATTCCTGTGACCTTGAGAAGCACAAGACATTAAAACTGTCAGGCTGTTTATTTCCAGTCAGCTAAAGAAACATGTTTATCTTCTCTTTACTCCAGCTCCACTCAGTCTCCTCCCAGGTTGACTGTACAGGGGAAAGCGCACTCACGCTGCCTGACTGGACATTACTCTGACATGACCTCTGTCTCCTGTGTCATGTGGCCTGTTGTGAATTCTGCTCTTGGTCTCCCTCCGGTGGTTGTTGGTGGTAGTGCAGTTGTCTTGAAGTTGTAATCCAGGGCAGGTGTTTCTGCTGATTGCAGCTCTATTAGGTATTTAGGTGTGCAGGATCCATGAGTCCGTGCCAGTTGTCCATTGTACTTGGAGGGATTGCATCTCTCTCTGGTTCCTCATGCCCTGCTGACAAATTCAGCTAAGATAAGTGTCTGTTTTTTGTCTCTGTGCACACATGCAGTGTGCTTTGCAATTCAGTGCAATTCATTGTGTTTTTGTCCAGCTTAGACTTTGTTTGGATTTTTCAGTCATGCTGGATTCTCAGGATAGGCAGATATACTTTCTATGTCTTTAGTTAGATGTAGAATATTTGTATTATCTGCTGTGGGTATTTTTAGGATTTTTATACTGACCGCTTAGAATTCTGTCCTATCCTTTTCTATTTAGCTAGAAGTGCCTCTTTTGCTAAATCCTTTTTTTCTGCCTGCGTGTGTCTTTCCTCTTATACTCACAGTCAATATTTGTGGGGGGCTGCCTATCCATTGGGGTTCTGCTCTGTGGCAAGATAGAATTCCCGTTTCCATCTATAGGGGTATTTAGTCCTCCGGCTGTGTCGAGGTGTCTAGGACGTGTTAGGTACATCCCACGGCTACTTCTAGTTGCGGTGTTAGTTTAGGGTTTGCGGTCAGTACAGGTACCACCTACTCCTGAGAAAGTCTCTCATGCGGCTCCAAGGTCACCGGATCATAACAGTACAACTGGCCAACAATGAGTTAAATGCATCTCAGAAGAAGGGAAGAAAGAGCCTTTTTTCTGTAGCCTGCTTTGTCTTTTCTTCCCTCTTTTCCTCTGGGTGACTGAGGAGTCTTGTGCTAGCATGGATGTTCAGGGATTAGTTTCTCGTGTAGACCAGCTTGCTGCTAGGGTACAGGGTATTTCTGATTATATTGTTCAGACTCCGCTTTTAGAGCCTAGGATTCCTACTCCTGATTTGTTTTTTGGGGACAGGTCCAAATTTTTGAGTTTTAAAAACAACTGCAAACTGTTTTTTGCTCTGAAGCCTCGTTGCTCTGGTGATCCCATTCAGCAGGTTAAAATTGTCATCTCCCTGCTGCGTGGCGACACTCAGGATTGGGCATTTTCCCTGGAATCTGGGAATCCGGCCTTGCTTAATGTAGATGCCTTTTTTCAGGCTCTAGGATTATTATATGATGAACCAAATTCTGTGGATCAAGCGGAGAAGACCTTGTTGGCCCTGTTTCAGGGTCCAGAAGTGGCAGAATTGTATTGTCAGAAATTTAGAATATGGTCTGTACTGACTAAATGGAATGAGGATGCTTTGGCGGCAATTTTCAGAAAGGGTCTTTCTGAATCTGTTAAAGATGTTATGGTGGGGTTTCCCACACCTGTTGGTCTGAGTGATTCTATGTCTCTGGCCATTCAGATTGATCGGCGCTTGCGGGAGCGCAGAACTGTGCGCTCTGTGGCGTTGTCCTCAGAGCAGATGCCTGAGCCTATGCAGTGTGATAGGATTCTGTCTAGAATGGAACAACAAGGATTCAGACGTCAGAATAGGTTGTGTTTTTATTGTGGCAATGCTTCTCATGTCATTTCAGTCTGCCCAAAGCGTACAAAGAGAATCGCTAGTTCAGTTACCATCGGAACTGTACAACCTAAATTTCTGTTATCTGTGACCTTGATCTGCTCATTGTCGTCATTTTCTGTCATGGCGTTTGTGGATTCAGGCGCCGCTTTGAACTTAATGGACTTTGAATTTGCCAGGCTTTGTGGTTTCCCCTTGCAGTCTTTGCAGAACCCAATTCCTTTAAGGGGCATTGATGCTACACCTTTGGCTAAAAATAAACCCCAGTTTTGGACACAGGTGACCATGTGCATGGCGCCAGCCCATCAGGAAGATTGTCGTTTTCTGGTGTTGCATAATTTGCATGATGCTATTGTGCTGGGTTTTCCATGGTTGCAGATACATAATCCTGTGTTGGATTGGAAGTCTATGTCTGTGACTAGTTGGGGTTGTCAGGGGGTTCATAATGACGTTCCTGTGATGTCAATCTGCTCTTCCTCCTCTTCTGAAGTTCCAGAGTTTTTGTCTGATTTTCAGGATGTATTCGATGAGCCCAAGTCCAGTTCCCTTCCACCGCATAGGGACTGTGATTGTGCTATTGACTTGATTCCAGGCTGTAAGTTTCCTAAGGGCCGACTTTTCAACCTGTCTGTGCCGGAACATACCGCCATGCGGAGTTATGTTAAGGAGTCTTTGGAGAAAGGGCATATTCGGCCATCTTCTTCACCGTTGGGAGCGGGATTTTTTTTTGTTGCTAAGAAGGATGGCTCCTTGAGACCCTGTATTGATTATCACCTCTTGAATAAGATCATGGTCAAGTTTCAATACCCTTTACCTTTGCTTTCCGATTTGTTTGCCAGGATTAAGGGGGCTAGTTGGTTTGCTAAAATTGACCTTCGGGGGCATATAATCTTGTTCGTATTAAGCAGGGTGACGAATGGAAAACTGCATTTAATACGCCCGAAGGCCATTTTGAATACCTTGTGATGCCATTCGGGCTCTCTAATGCTCCATCTGTTTTTCAGTCCTTCATGCATGATATCTTCTGGAATTATCTTGATAAATTCATGATTGTATATTTGGATGACATCTTAATTTTTTCCGATGATTGGGAGTCTCATGTGAAACAGGTCAGGATGGTATTTCAGATCCTTCATGATAATGCTTTGTTTGTGAAGGGGTCTAAGTGTCTCTTTGGAGTGCAGAAGGTTTCTTTTTTGGGCTTCATTTTTTCTCCCTCATCTATAGAGATGGATCCAGTTAAGGTTCAGGCCATTCATGATTGGATTCAGCCCACATCCGTGAAGAGCCTTCAGAAATTTTTGGGCTTTGCTAATTTTTATTGCCGTTTCATTGCTAACTTCTCCAGTGTGGTTAAACCCCTGACCGATTTGACGAAGAAAGGCGCTGATGTAACGAATTGGTCCTCTGCGGCTGTCTCTGCCTTTCAGGAGCTTAAACGCTGATTTACTTCTGCCCCGGTGTTGCGTCAGCCAGATGTTTCTCTTCCGTTTCAGGTTGAGGTTGACGCTTCTGAGATTGGGGCAGGGGCCGTTTTGTCTCAGAGGAATTCTGATGGTTCCTTGATGAAACCGTGTGCCTTCTTTTCCCGTAAGTTTTCGCCTGCTGAACGCAATTATGATGTCGGCAATCGGGAGTTGTTGGCTATGAAGTGGGCGTTTGAGGAATGGCGACATTGGCTTGAGGGAGCCAAGCACCGTATTGTGGTCTTGACCGATCATAAAAATCTGATTTACCTCGAATCTACCAAACGGCTGAATCCTAGACAGGCTCGATGGTCCCTGTTTTTCTCCCGTTTTGATTTCGTGGTCTCGTATCTTCCAGGTTCTAAGAATATTAAGGCTGATGCCCTCTCTAGGAGTTTTTTGCCTGATTCTCCTGAGGTACTTGAGCCGGTCAGCATTCTGAAGGAAGGGGTGGTCCCTTCTGCCATTTCCCCTGATTTGCGACGGGTTCTGCAGGAATTTCAGGCTGACAAACCTGACCGCTGTCCTGTGGGGAAACGGTTTGTTCCTGATAGATGGACTAGTAGAGTTATTTCTGAGGTTCATTGTTCTGTGTTGGCTGGCCATCCTGGTATTTTTGGTACCAGAGATTTGGTTGGTAGGTCCTTTTGGTGGCCTTCTTTGTCGCGTGATGTGCGTTCTTTTGTGCAGTCCTGTGGGATTTGTGCGCGGGCCAAGCCTTGTTGTTCCCATGCTAGTGGGTTGCTTTTGCCTTTGCCGGTCCCTGAGAGGCCCTGGATGCATATTTCTATGGATTTTATTTCAGATCTTCCAGTTTCCCAGAAGATGTCGGTTATCTGGGTGGTTTGTGACCGGTTTTCTAAGATGGTTCATTTGGTGCCTTTGCCTAAATTGCCTTCCTCTTCTGATTTGGTTCCGTTGTTTTTTCAGCATGTGGTTCGTTTGCATGGTATTCCAGAAAATATTGTGTCCGACAAAGGTTCCCAGTTTGTTTCTAGGTTTTGGCGGGCCTTTTGTGCTAGGCTGGGCATTGATTTGTCTTTTTCTTCCGCATTTCATCCTCAGACAAATGGCCAGACCGAGCGAACTAATCAGACTTTGGAAACTTATTTGAGATGCTTTGTGTCTGCTGATCAGGATGATTGGGTGGCTTTCTTGCCATTGGCCGAGTTCGCCCTTAATAATCGGGCTAGTTCGGCTACCTTGGTTTCGCCCTTCTTTTGTAATTTTGGTTTTCATCCTCGTTTTTCTTCATAGCAAGTTGAACCTTCTGATTGTCCTGGTGTGGATTCTGTGGTTGACAGGTTGCAGCAGATTTGGGCTCATGTGGTGGACAATTTGGTGTTGTCTCAGGAGGAGGCTCAGCATTTTGCTAACCGTCGTCGGTGTGTTGGTTCCCGGCTTTGGGTTGGGGATTTGGTCTGGTTGTCTTCCCGTCATGTTCCTATGAAGGTTTCTTCCCCTAAGTTTAAGCCTCGGTTTATTGGTCCTTATAGGATTTCTGAGATTATCAATCCGGTGTCTTTTCGTTTGGCCCTTCCGGCCTCTTTTGCCAACCATAATGTTTTCCATAGATCCTTATTGCGGAAATATGTGGTGCCCGTTGTTCCCTCTGTTGATCCTCCTGCTCCTGTGTTGGTTGATGGGGAGTTGGAGTATGTGGTTGAGAAGATTTTGGATTCTCGCTTTTCAAGGCGGAGGCTTCAGTACCTTGTCAAATGGAAGGGTTATTGCCAGGAGGATAATTCTTGGGTTTTTGCCTCTGATGTCCATGCTGCTGATTTGGTCCGTGCCTTTCATCTGGCTCATCCTGATCGGCCTGGGGGTTCTGGTGAGGGTTCGGTGACCCCTCTTCAAGGGGGGGTACTGTTGTGAATTCTGCTCTTGGGCTCCCTCCGGTGGTTGTTGGTGGTAGTGCAGTTGTCTTTGGGTTGTAATCCAGGGCAGGTGTTTCTGCTGATTGCAGCTCTATTAGGTATTTAGGTGTGCAGGATCCATGAGTCCGTGCCAGTTGTCCATTGTACTTGGAGGGATTGCATCTCTCTCTGGTTCCTCATGCCCTGCTGACAAATTCAGCTAAGATAAGTGTCTGTTTTTTGTCTCTGTGCACACATGCAGTGTGCTTTGCAATTCAGTGTAATTCATTGTGTTTTTGTCCAGCTTAGCCTTTGTTTGGATTTTTCAGTCATGCTGGATTCTTAGGAGATGCAGATATACTTTCTATGTCTTTAGTTAGATGTAGAATATTTGTATTATCTGCTGTGGATATTTTTAGGATTTTTATACTGACCGCTTAGAATTCTGTCCTATCCTTTTCTATTTAGCTAGAAGTGCCTCTTTTGCTAAATCCTGTTTTTCTGCCTGCGTGTGTCTTTCCTCTTATACTCACAGTCAATATTTGTGGGGGGCTGCCTATCCTTTGGGGTTCTGCTCTGAGGCAAGATAGAATTCCCATTTCCATCTATAGGGGTATTTAGTCCTCCGGCTGTGTCGAGGTGTCTAGGACGTGTTAGGTACATCCCACGGCTACTTCTAGTTGCGGTTATAGTTTAGGGTTTGCGGTCAGTACAGGTACCACCTACTCCTGAGAAAGTCTCTCATGCGGCTCCAAGGTCACCGGATCATAACAGTACAACTGGCCAACAATGAGTTAAATGCATCTCAGAAGAAGGGAAGAAAGAGCCTTTTTTTCTGCAGCCTGCTTTGTCTTTTCTTCCCTCTTTTCCTCTGGGTGACTGAGGAGTCTTGTGCTAGCATGGATGTTCAGGGATTAGTTTCTCGTGTAGACCAGCTTGCTGCTAGGGTACAGGGTATTTCTGATTATATTGTTCAGACTCCGCTTTTAGAGCCTAGGATTCCTACTCCTGATTTGTTTTTTGGGGCAGGTCCAAATTTTTGAGTTTTAAAAACAACTGCAAACTGTTTTTTGCTCTGAAGCCTCGTTCCTCTGGTGATCCCATTCAGCAGGTTAAAATTGTCATCTCCCTGCTGCGTGGCGACCCTCAGGATTGGGCATTTTCCCTGGAATCTGGGAATCCGGCCTTGCTTAATGTATATGCCTTTTTTCAGGCTCTAGGATTATTATATGATGAACCAAATTCTGTGGATCAAGCGGAGAAGACATTGTTGGCCCTGTTTCAGGGTCCAGAAGTGGCAGAATTGTATTGTCAGAAATTTAGAAAATGGTCTGTACTGACTAAATGGAATGAGGATGCTTTGGTGGCAATTTTCAGAAAGGGTCTTTCTGAATCTGTTAAAGATGTTATGGTGGGGTTTCCCACGCCTGTTGGTCTGAGTGATTCTATGTCTCTGGCCATTCAGATTGATCAGCGCTTGCGAGAGCGCAGAACTGTGCGCGCTGTGGCGTTGTCCTCAGAGCAGATGCCTGAGCCTATGCAGTGTGATAGGATTCTGTCTAGAACGGAACAACAAGGATTCAGACGTCAGAATAGGTTGTGTTTTTATTGTGGCAATGCTTCTCATGTCATTTCAGTCTGCCCAAAGCATACAAAGAGAATCGCTAGTTCAGTTACCATCGGAACTGTACAACCTAAATTTCTGTTATCTGTGACATTGATCTGCTCATTGTCGTCATTTTCTGTCATGGCGTTTGTGGATTCAGGCGCCGCTTTGAACTTAATGGACTTTGAATTTGCCAGGCGTTGTGGTTTCCCCTTGCAGTCTTTGCAGAACCCAATTCCTTTAAGGGGCATTGATGCTACACCTTTGGCTAAAAATAAACCCCAGTTTTGGACACAGGTGACCATGTGCATGGCGCCAGCCCATCAGGAAGATTGTCGTTTTCTGGTGTTGCATAATTTGCATGATGCTATTGTGCTGGGTTTTCCATGGTTGCAGATACATAATCCTGTGTTGGATTGGAAGTCTATGTCTGTGACTAGTTGGGGTTGTCAGGGGGTTCATAATGACGTTCCTGTGATGTCAATCTCCTCTTCCTCCTCTTCTGAAGTTCCAGAGTTTTTGTCTGATTTTCAGGATGTATTCGATGAGCCCAAGTCCAGTTCCCTTCCACCGCATAGGGACTGTGATTGTGCTATTGACTTGATTCCAGGCTGTAAGTTTCCTAAGGGCCGACTTTTCAACCTGTCTGTGCCGGAACATACCGACCATGCGGAGTTATGTTAAGGAGTCTTTGGAGAAAGGGCATATTCGGCCATCTTCTTCACCGTTGGGAGCGGGATTTTTTTTGTTGCTAAGAAGGATGGCTCCTTGAGACCCTGTATTGATTATCGCCTCTTGAATAAGATCATGGTCAAGTTTCAATACCCTTTACCTTTGCTTTCCGATTTTTTTGCCAGGATTAAGGGGGCTAGTTGGTTTGCTAAAATTGACCTTCGGGGGGCATATAATCTGGCATATAATCTTGTTCGTATTAAGCAGGGTGACGAATGGAAAACTGCATTTAATATGCCCGAAGGCCATTTTGAATACCTTGTGATGCCATTCGGGCTCTCTAATGCTCCATCTGTTTTTCAGTCCTTCATGCATGATATCTTCTGGAATTATCTTGATAAATTCATGATTGTATATTTGGATGACATCTTAATTTTTTCCGATGATTGCGAGTCTCATGTGAAACAGGTCAGGATGGTATTTCAGATCCTTCGTGATAATGCTTTGTTTGTGAAGGGGTCTAAGTGTCTCTTTGGAGTGCAGAAGGTTTCTTTTTTGGGCTTCATTTTTTCTCCCTCATCTATAGAGATGGATCCGGTTAAGGTTCAGGCCATTCATGATCGGATTCAGCCCACATCCGTGAAGAGCCTTCAGAAATTTTTGGGCTTTGCTAATTTTTATTGCCGTTTCATTGCTAACTTCTCCAGTGTGGTTAAACCCCTGACCGATGTGACGAAGAAAGGCGCTGATGTAACGAATTGGTCCTCTGCGGCTGTCTCTGCCTTTCAGGAGCTTAAACGCTGATTTACTTCTGCCCCGGTGTTGCGTCAGCCAGATGTTTCTCTTCCGTTTTAGGTTGAGGTTGACGCTTCTGAGATTGGGGCAGGGGCCGTTTTGTCTCAGAGGAATTCTGATGGTTCCTTGATGAAACCGTGTGCCTTCTTTTCCCGTAAGTTTTCGCCTGCTGAACGCAATTATGATGTCGGCAATCGGGAGTTGTTGGCTATGAAGTGGGCGTTTGAGGAATGGCGACATTGGCTTGAGGGAGCCAAGCACCGTATTGTGGTCTTGACCGATCATAAAAATCTGATTTACCTCGAATCTGCCAAACGGCTGAATCCTAGACAGGCTCGATGGTCCCTGTTTTTCTCCCGTTTTGATTTCGTGGTCTCGTATCTTCCAGGTTCTAAGAATATTAAGGCTGATGCCCTCTCTAGGAGTTTTTTGCCTGATTCTCCTGAGGTACTTGAGCCGGTCGGCATTCTGAAGGAAGGGGTGGTCCTTTCTGCCATTTCCCCTGATTTGCGACGGGTTCTGCAGGAATTTCAGGCTGACAAACCTGACCGCTGTCCTGTGGGGAAACTGTTTGTTCCTGATAGATGGACTAGTAGAGTTATTTCTGAGGTTCATTGTTCTGTGTTGGCTGGCCATCCTGGTATTTTTGGTACCAGAGATTTGGTTGGTAGGTCCTTTTGGTGGCCTTCTTTGTCGCGTGATGTGCGTTCTTTTGTGCAGTCCTGTGGGATTTGTGCGCGGGCCAAGCCTTGTTGTTCCCATGCTAGTGGGTTGCTTTTGCCTTTGCCGGTCCCTGAGAGGCCCTCGATGCATATTTCTATGGATTTTATTTCAGATCTTCCGGTTTCCCAGAGGATGTCGGTTATCTGGGTGGTTTGTGACCGGTTTTCTAAGATGGTTCATTTGGTGCCTTTGCCTAAATTGCCTTCCTCTTCTGATTTGGTTCCGTTGTTTTTTCAGCATGTGGTTCGTTTGCATGGTATTCCAGAAAATATTGTGTCCGACAAAGGTTCCCAGTTTGTTTCTAGGTTTTGGCGGGCCTTTTGTGCTAGGCTGGGCATTGATTTGTCTTTTTCTTCCGTATTTCATCCTCAGACAAATGGCCAGACCGAGCGAACTAATCAGACTTTGGAAACTTATTTGAGATGCTTTGTGTCTGCTGATCAGGATGATTGGGTGGCTTTCTTGCCATTGGCCGAGTTCGCCCTTAATAATCGGGCTAGTTCGGCTACCTTGGTTTCGCCCTTCTTTTGTAATTTTGGTTTTCATCCTCGTTTTTCTTCGGGGCAAGTTGAACCTTCTGATTGTCCTGGTGTGGATTCTGTGGTTGACAGGTTGCAGCAGATTTGGGCTCATGTGGTGGACAATTTGGTGTTGTCTCAGGAGGAGGCTCAGCATTTTGCTAACCGTCGTCGGTGTGTTGGTTCCCGGCTTCGGGTTGGGGATTTGGTCTGGTTGTCTTCCCGTCATGTTCCTATGAAGGTTTCTTCCCCTAAGTTTAAGCCTCGGTTTATTGGTCCTTATAGGATTTCTGAGATTATCAATCCGGAGTGTTTCGTTTGTCCCTTCCGGCCTCTTTTGCCAACCATAATGTTTTCCATAGATCTTTATTGCGGAAATATGTGGTGCCCGTTGTTCCCTCTGTTGATCCTCCTGCTCCTGTGTTGGTTGATGGGGAGTTGGAGTATGTGGTTGAGAAGATTTTGGATTCTCGCTTTTCAAGGCGGAGGCTTCAGTACCTTGTCAAATGGAAGGGTTATTGCCAGGAGGATAATTCTTGGGTTTTTGCCTCTGATGTACATGCTGCTGATTTGGTCCGTGCCTTTCATCTGGCTCATCCTGATCGGCCTGGGGGTTCTGGTGAGGGTTCGGTGACCCCTCTTCAAGGGGGGGTACTGTTGTGAATTCTGCTCTTGGGCTCCCTCCGGTGGTTGTTGGTGGTAGTGCAGTTGTCTTTGGGTTGTAATCCAGGGCAGGCGTTTCTGCTGATTGCAGCTCTATTAGGTATTTAGGTGTGCAGGATCCATGAGTCCGTGCCAGTTGTCCATTGTACTTGGAGGGATTGCATCTCTCTCTGGTTCCTCATGCCCTGCTGAAAAATTCAGCTAAGATAAGTGTCTGTTTTTTGTCTCTGTGCACACATGCAGTGTGCTTTGCAATTCAGTGCAATTCATTGTGTTTTTGTCCAGCTTAGACTTTGTTTGGATTTTTCAGTCATGCTGGATTCTCAGGAGATGCAGATATACTTTCTATGTCTTTAGTTAGATGTAGAATATTTGTATTATCTGCTGTGGATATTTTTAGGATTTTTATACTGACCGCTTAGAATTCTGTCCTATCCTTTTCTATTTAGCTAGAAGTGCCTCTTTTGCTAAATCCTGTTTTTCTGCCTGAGTGTGTCTTTCCTCTTATACTCACAGTCAATATTTGTGGGGGGCTGCCTATCCTTTGGGGTTCTGCTCTGAGGCAAGATAGAATTCCCATTTCCATCTATAGGGGCATTTAGTCCTCCGGCTGTGTCGAGGTGTCTAGGACGTGTTAGGTACATCCCACGGCTACTTCTAGGTGCGGTGTTAGTTTAGGGTTTGCGGTCAGTACAGGTACCACCTACTCCTGAGAAAGTCTCTCATGCGGCTCCAAGGTCACCGGATCATAACAGTGGCCCACCCTACTTCTACTGCTTGTCCTCTGGGAACTAGGATCTAGTGATTGTTGGTAGCTGCCATCCTGGAATTCTTTATAAAGATATTTGGAATAATGTTTAATGTATAAATTCTATATATAGTGTTATTTACTATATTTATTTATTTTAGTACCTTTCGCAGAGAACCCCTTCAAGATGAGGGGAAAAGAGGTGATAAGTGTCCAATCCCAAAAACAAGAACTTCATTTTCAATTAATGTAATTGGCAATTAATTACAGCATTAAATGAAGTTGATTATAATATTTTAGATGTTATATAGCCTTAAATGAAAAGAATAAATTGGTATGTCACATGCACAAATACATATTGTAATTGTAAATGGTGAGATATGCCACCCTTACATTTGTTTTTACTTAAACGCATTGTATAAGAATACTATTGATGGGCTGTGTCTTATAAAGCATTAGCTTTAATGAGGTTGAGATGCAATGTGAGAAACAGGAATACTTTTTAAGATTCTAGAATTTACAATGTTTTTTTTTCCCCATTTTCTTTACATGTAAAGTTTAATTTATAGTTCTGTTTTAAAATCATATATCTTATTTGATATTTAAAGGGAACCTGTCAGCAGGATTGTGCTCAGTAACCTACAGACAGTGTCAGGTTGGCGCCTTTATACTCATGTGTATGGCTTCTGACAGGTCACTGATCCCTCAGTGACCTGCCCCCTAGTTTACATAATGAATCGCATCTATAATGTGTATTTAACTATTGTTTTTGATGGTATACATATATTTTAAAAAAATCATTCTGAAAATACTGCCTGAGTAGTAGCAGCTATTGGGAATCAGATAGCTGCTTCTGCGCAGGCACGGATGGCACCATCTTGGAGGAAGCAATTTCTTTTTCTTTAGCATCGCTGATAAATCCTACTGCGCAGGTGCGGCTGGCTCCATCTTAATGGAGACAATTTTTTTTTCTAGCAAGATCGACGATAGCTGCTACTGTGCAGGCGTGGCTGGCACCGTTTTGAGACAGATTTTTTTTTAAACTGATGTATACCATCAAAAACAATATTAAAAGCACATTAAGATGTGATCATGCTGCAGCGCAGGCACCTCTGCCGGCGCCTGCCTGCAGAAGGGGATTTAAAAAAAATATATATACCGTATTTTCCGGCGTATAAGACGACTTTTTAACCCCTCAAAATCTTCTTAAAAGTCGGGGGTCGTCTTATACGCCGGGTACAGACAAATGTGCATATGGTGGGTGGGGGGGAGTGGTCCCGATGACGAAGAGAGGGGGCGTCTCACAGGAAAGTGTGAGTGGAGTAGCTCCGTTACCTCATTGCGGCAGCGTGGGGGTCTCTGTGCTGGGGAGCGGCGGCTCCTCATTGCGGTAGCATAGGGTTTCTGTGCTGGGAGGGGCAGCTCCTCTTCGTGCCATGGGGGCTCTGTGCTGTGGGGCGGTGCATCTTCTTGCAGCGTCGGGGCTCCTCCGGCATCTCCTCAAGGCCCGGAGGCACCGGCAGCTCCATTGCTGCGATGCGGTGGCCTCCGGGAAAATGGCCGCTGGGGAGGCGCATGCTCAGATTCAGATTTCGTCCTGAGATCTCGGGAGACGAGATCTGAATCTGAGCATGCACCACCCCCAGCGGCCATTTTTCCGGAGGCCACCGCATCACAGCAATGGAGCTGCCGGTGCCTCCGGGCCTTGAGGAGATGCCGGAGGAGTCCCGACGCTGCAAGGAGATGCACCGCCCCACGGCACTTAGAGGAGCTGCTGCTCCCAGCACAGAAACCCTATGCTACCGCAATGAGGAGCTGCCCCTCCCCAGCACAGAGACCCCCACGCTGCCGCAATGAGGTAATAGGGGGCTACTCCACTCACACTTTCCTGTGAGACACCCCCTCTTCATCATCAGGACCACTCCCCACCCCAAAAGGCACATTAGTCACCGGCCCAACAAGACGACATACGGCATATAAGAAGACCCGCGACTTTTAAGAAGATTTCATATTTTAACTGGAAAAGTTGGGGGGTCGTCTTATACGCCCAGTCGTCTTATATGCCACAAAATACGGTATATATATAATATTCATTATGTAAACTAGAGGGCAGGTCACTGAGGGATCAGTGACCTGTCAGAAGGCATATACATGAATACCTAAGCAGAGCACCACATGAAGACTCCCCACAGGCCACCCCAGAGCACGAGCATATCATTAGCTCAAAATTACAAATAAAGATTAAACGACAACCACAAGACGGATTTGATCAACCAAGGTATCATTTTAATCAGTATAACAGCGCCAACCTGGCACTTTGTGTAGGTTACTCTGCACAATCCTGCTGACAGTTTCCCTTTAAATATCAAGGTACATTCACACTGGCAGATTTGTGAACATAATCACTGCTGGGAGCATAAGTTGATGAGCTCTCAGCTATTTTACATGGCTTGAACAAACTACTGTATTTTCCACTTTGTAAGATGCACTTTTGTCCGATGCTTGCCGCCACACTATCCCCGGTGCTGCCATGTGCTGTTGCTGCCGCCGTGCTGTGTCCCCGATGCTGCCGTGTGCTGCTGCCGTCGTGCTGTTACCGGTGCTTGCTGCTGCTCTCTGTCCCATGCTGCATGGGTGGGCTCTGCAGTTCCATCCATGCTTTCCTGTGCGGTGGATTCTTTCCAGGAAAATGGCCACTAGGAGGTCTCAGGAGATGAGATTGACACGCCCACAGGGCAGTGGGGTACTCAGTAATGGGTCCGGTCGCAAAGGGAGATGTCACGGTGGCTGTGACCCGGTCTGTGGCCCTGGGCTTCAACGTTAAAGGGGGTTAAATGTTCAAAATTTGTCGTGATGCCACCTGTGGAGTTCGGTCAATAGGGGGACTGATGCTGCATTATAGGGGTCCCCTGGGGGATGTTGTGGTAGCCCAGATGTTACACTTCCCACAGGTGAAGCGGGGTCCCCAGGGGTCCTATGGTGTGTGGCGTGGATGGTATAGCTGGTGAATAAATGAGAGAAGATGAGTTGTAAGTCTTTACCTGGTTTACTTGTGAGTGACAGGCCACAGTCCAGGGTACCAGGCATGGATGATGGTGGTCCTGCCGACTCAAAGGCAAATTAGAGTTCTCTTTTTCCATGAGCCTTTCCTACTTGACCTTTCTAAGTGAGGTCTCTGCTGCTTTAAGTTTCCTACAAGGTCCTCCAATTTCCCCCTGTCCTGGGACAGGAACCTGCATGACGGGCAGCTTGAGCCTTTTTGCAGGGACTCTCAGATGCCCTGGGCTCCTCCAGTGCTGCTGCGTCTCAGGCGTGATGCGGGCAGGTGTCGTGTAGTGTTATGCCCTCCGGTTCTGCTCCGTGTCCTAGAGTCCACGAAAGCCTCGGGCTGCCCTGCCACAGTTTCCCTCTGAGCTCTGTCTCTCTCCTGTGCTCCTTCCCTTCTGGCTGCTCCACATGCAACCCAACAGGTTACTCCTTCCCAGAGGCTGCAGCTCCCTCTTGGCCAGGCCTCTCTGTCTGCACTCTGTTTCAGACTTCCTTCTTCTATCTCTCCCTCCTGGAGACTAACTAGCTCCTCCTACAGGTCAGGATCTTTGTACAGGGAAGTTCCCCTGAATCTGGGTCTTGAGCTCCCCCTCCTGGCCTGGATTCAGAATGTGTTGCATGTGTGTGCCTTACCTGGTGAAGAGAACTACTTTGCCTCTGAGCATGATATCACCTTCCCTAAAGGAAAATCAACATCACTGCAGCAACTTGTAACCTGGGGTGCTGCAAGATCGCAGCGCTGAAATCTCATCTCCCGAGATCTTGTTGCCGAGATCTCCTTCTGCACATGCGCCACCTCCCGGCGGCCATTTTCCCGGAAGGAATCCATCACACAGGAAAGCATGGATGGAACTGCAGAGCTCCCCCATGCAGCACGGGACAGAGAGCGGCAGCAGCACCGGACAGAACATGGCGTCAAGCATCGGGTACACAGCATGGCAGCATCACCCGATAAAAGAGCGTGGCAGCAAGCATCAGGGATACAGCGTGGCAGCAACATCCAGTAAAAGAGCGAGGCATCGGGGACACAGCATGGTGGCAGCACCCGGCAGCAAGGAACAGAGTGCGATGGTAAGCTTTGGGGACACAGCATGGCGACAGCACCCGGCAGCATGGGACAGAGTGCAACGACAACACCCGCCTCCTCCAGCAGCAACCCTGAGACTCCGCTTCACCACAGCCACCACCCCAGGTAAGCAATAAGATGCATGGATTATAAGAAGCACCACCATTTTATTAAAAAAGTTTTTTTCCTATTTTTCTCCTCAAAATCAGTCTCTATATGGTATATAGAGACTGACGATTATTGCTTGGTTAAGGTAAAAATACTGGAATGATCAATATTTGTTATATCGAAAAGATACGTAAGAATATGTAATAAAAAGGGAAAATTATTTGCTAGGAAATATTTAAGAGAGGCCTTTATCCTGAGAAAAGGAATCCTGTGTCAAATGTCAAACCGCTGATACATGCAAACAACTTAGAGGCCAGAAGGACTATGGTGAAAAACAACAGCCAGCATGGGGGCTGAGATCCTTCACATGCTTATTCCCATAGCTGGGGAGATACACACACTGAATGCACTAATGAGCGCTACACCTCCCTCAGATAAATCTCTGTTCTAGCAACAATTCTTTTCCCTTGGTTATTTCTCACATACTGTAAACTGTTCTACATGATTTCTACATCTACATCACTACTGTTGTCTATAACCTGATGCACTGCTAACATGACATGAGAATTAGGATTATTCACAGGTATGTTGGTTCCCTCATTGTATTGTTTTCCCCTTTAATTTCAAAATGA
This sequence comes from Ranitomeya variabilis, assembly GCF_051348905.1. Lineage (NCBI taxonomy): Eukaryota > Metazoa > Chordata > Amphibia > Anura > Dendrobatidae > Ranitomeya > Ranitomeya variabilis. The sequence goes on along the minus strand of NC_135234.1, from coordinate 500,593,739 downwards.
CAGTATTTTGGCATTTTTATTTGTCAAAACATTTTTAGCTCAAAGTGTATTGCATAAAAGCAAACAAGATTTCAGGGTGAATAAAAAGAGAGATAAAATCATGTTATCGCAATGTATTATTAACCCTCTATAACTAACTTGTATGGCCACATCTAGAATATGGTGTCCAGTTTTAGACTTCACATTATAAAAATTATATTGGGAAGTTATAGTCTGTTCAAAAGCGGACAACTAGATTATTAGATGAGGTTGGAAAAGTTAGAATTATATAATCATAGAGGGTTAGATTTGGAAGGAACCTCAAGGGACATCATGTCCAACCCCTTGCTCAATGCAGGATTCACTAAACAATCTCCGACAGATGTCTTTCCAGCCTCTGTTTGAAGACTTCCTTTGAAGGAGAACTCGTCACCTCTAGTGGCAGCCTGTTCCATTTATTGATCACACTTACTGTAAAAAAGTTTTTTCTAATATCTAATCTGTATGTTCTCCCTTTCAGTTTAATTCCATTGTTTCTCATGTTTCCATGTGCAAATGATAATAAGGATGATCCCTCTACACTGTGACAGCCCTTCATGTATTTGTAGACAGCTATTAAATCTCCTCTTAGCCTTCTTTTTTGCAAGCTAAATATTCCCAGATCCTTTAACCGTTCCTTGTAGGACATACTTTGCAGTCTGCTCACAAATCCTGGTAGCTCTTCTCTGAACTTGCTTCAGTTTTTCAATGTCTTTTTCACAATGTGGTGCCCAGAACTGGACATAGTATTTCAGGTGAGACCTGACCAAGGAGGAGTAGAGGAGGATAATTAGTTCGCATGATCTAGACTTTATGCTTCTCTTAATACATCCCAGAACTGTGTTTGCTTTATTTTATCTGCAGTCTGTAACATATTAGTATACCCAAGTCTTTTTCACATGTTCTTTTGCTTAGTTCTATACCTCCCATTCTGTAGATGTAATTTTTGGTTTTCTTGCCCAGGTGTAGAACCTTGCAATTTCTCCATTTTAAAAACCATTCTATTAGTTGTTGCCAATTGTTTAAGCTTATCCTTTTGAATCATTTCCCTGTCTTCTCTAGTGTTAGCTATCCCTCCTTGCTTTGTATCCAAATTTGATTTGACCTAGAACGCAAACCCAGCTGGGCACTAGATTGCAATCGAAAATCCTTTGGTAATCTTCAGATTTCCTGGTGCATTACAAACAGGCAAGGCACCCAGTGCCAGAGGCAGCAAAACAGTGCCAAAACATCTTTGAACCTTCACCATATTTGACTGTAGGTACTGTGTTCTTTTCTTTGTAGGCCTCATTCCATTTTTGGTAAACAGTGCAATGATATGCTTTACCAAAAATCTCCAACTTTGTCTCATCTATTCATAGGATGGTTTCCCAGAAGGATTTTGGCATACTCATGTACAATTTTATAAACTGCAGTCTAGCATTTTTATGTTTTTGTGTCAGCAGTGGGATCCTCCTGGGTCTCCTGCCATTGCATTTCATTCCATTCAAATGTCAACTGATAGTTTGCTCTGACACTGATGTACCCTGAGCCTGCAAAACAGCTTGAATTTCTTTGGAACTTGATTGGGGCTGCTCATCCACAATCTGGATTATCCTGCTTTGCAACTTTTCATCAATTTTTCTCTTCCGTCCAAGACCAGGGAGACTAGCTACAGTGCCATGGGCTGTAAACTTCTTGATTATGTTGTGCAAAATGAACAAAGGAACATCAAAATCTCTTGAGATGGACTTGTAACCTCAAGATTGTTGATATTGTTCAACAATTTTGGTTCTCAAGTCCTCAGATGTTCTCCATGCTTAGTGTGGCACACACAGACACACAATGCAAAGATTGAGTCAACTTGGACAGCATGGCGGCTAAGTGATTCAAATCTCACCAAGGACAACATCTGCAAAGAGTTTGTATGTTCTCCCCGTGTTTGCGTGGGTTTCCTCCGGGTACTCCGGTTTCCTCCCACATTAAAAAGACATACTGATAGGGATTCTAGATTGTGAGCCTCAATGGGGACAGTGCCAATAATGTTTGTAAAGTGCTGTGGAATTAATGGCACTATATAAATGAGTAAAATAATAACTTCTCCCCCTTTTATCTGGTTTCAGGTACGATTTTCATATTGCCCACACCTGTTACACCTGTTATCATAGGTGAGTTTGAACGAGCATCACATGTTTGAAACAAAGTTGTTTACCTACAATTTTGGAAAGGTGCCAACAATTTTTTCGTGCCCATTTTTGGGGTTTTGTGTGAAATGATGTCAAATTTGTCTTTTTTTTCTCTTATTTTTTGTGTTGTTCCTATACACACAAAGGAAACGAACATGTGTATAGCAAAACACGTGCAATTGCAATAATTTTTTTGGGGAAAAGTACTTCATTTTCTGGAACAATTTCAAAGGTGCCAACACTTTCGGCCATAACTGTAACTGGCGGAGAGAGTTTGAGCTTGATTGACCTATCTGTTTTTTCAATTTCTATAACTACTTACCTACGTATAAATATGAATAAACAAATAGATGCTCACTCTTTTTACTAAAATATGTTGGCGTAGGGAGATGTAATTACAATTGCGATAGTGCAGTCACCTTCATAATAAAGAAGTTTAATTTCATCAAAATGTTTGTGTTTGGGTGGTCAATGTGTAGAATGGCCATGAAATATATTTTTGAAATACAAGTATCTACATAAAAAGAAATTACAGTACATTAGCTTCCATATTGTTAAATTTGATTTTGCCATTTGGAAATCTGGAGAAAAAACCTTATAACACGTTTGATACAAATGGAATATGAACCCATGTGTGTGTGATCATCGCAATAGCTTTTTGTCACCTTAAAAGTAATGTGTCTTAAAATTACAGATTACAAGCGCTTCTCACAAAATTACAATATCATCAAAAAATTAATTTATTTCAGTTCTTTAATACAAAAAATGAATCTCATATATCATATATAGTCATTACAAACAGAGTGATCTATTTCAAGTGTTTTTCTGTTAATGTTGATGATTATGGCTTACAGACACTGAAAACCCAAAAATCATTATCTCAGTAAATTAAAATAATTAACAAAAAATACCTGCAAAGGTTTCCGAAGGGTTTATAAAGGTCCCTTAGTATGTTTCAGAGTGTAAACCACTGCTTGCTTGTCTCTGGAAAACACTTATGGAGTCAAAATCTTCACTACTCCTGTAGATAAATTCCCAAAGGGGTGTAATTTCCAAAATGGATAACAGCTGCAGCTTGGAATACCAAACTATTGCACAACTCTTAGGGAGAACAGTATATATCAGCTTGAAGAGTATAACCCAATTATATTAAAACATAACCTTTAATAACCTCATTAAAATGCAGACATACAATAAACAATAAGGTGCTCATGCCGATAACAGTGCAGATAAAAAACTGGTTGGATCTCACCAATTGTAGACCAGGGAAACCCACGTAGATAATAGCGGGTCCCAGGGAGGGTCCAGAGGAAATGGAGAAATGTATAAGGGAGTGGGGACCTGTTCACTGCTCCCCTGTCGTGCCCCAGCATTTACTCCTGTCCTGACAAGGACAGGCCCTAGTGAGCCTTAGACTGGACACCCCCCACCAAATGTATGATGATAAATGCTTCCCAACGCGTTTCTTCTCCAATCACGGAGATTCATCAGGGGAATTCAGCAAAAGAATGAGCTCCATTTTGCCCAAATGCACAGCATTGAGGATATCAGCAATGGCTGTATATCCTCTGGTAGTCAGAGAGATTATGTGTGACCGTCTGCCACACACGGTGAGTAAACCAGAAGTGACACCCGCTGTCGGTTTATAAAGATAATGGGCCAGAAACCCCCCAGGAAGTGAAAATAAACCACCCCCCAACGTCCGTCCCCTATGACTCACTGTATCATGCTGTGCTCCAACATCATGGAACGCACGCCAGTCCCACACTGATATATAACTTCCGGCCGCCGCTTATTCCCAGCGTGCCGCGCTCCATATCCCTGGAGCGCGCGCCGGCACTGTATCACTACCTAACATCCGGCCATCACTTACGTTCGGCGTCCCAGAGGACCGGAAGTGCCCGAATGCGCTCCAAAGTCGTGGAGCGCATACATAGTATCCGGCCACCGCTTTCACTCAGCGTACCGAGTGGCCGGAGGTGTCCGCGCCATTTTGGAAATGCACCTTCCGGTGCGACAGTGTCTATATGCGTTCCACAGAGGAACGCCCAGTATGACGCCACACTGCGTGCGCCCAACTCAACCTGTGGCTGACAGTGTTTCACTGTTACTATGTGCTCAAGCCGAGACCCCATAGCCGGATAGCCCCAAAAGTATACATACCGCTATCCATCTAATCAGGCGGTGCTGATAATGAAAAACATTAACAGACAGTGGTATGTATTGCAAAAAATATTGCAGCGATACAGTGCCTCTGATACAGTAGTAGAGGCACAATGATACAGTAGTAGGGATGATATAATGCACAAACCTGTTAACCTTGAAAGGGGAAGCAATATACAGGCACAACGATACAGGAGTACATATGATCACCGTTACCCCAAACATAGATTCCCCCAAGGGCAAAGGACATTTCTTGGGCAGAATTTACCATGTAACATTGCGAAAATATTGCAGCGATACAGTGCCTCTGATACAGTAGTAGAGGCGCAATGATACAGTAGTAGGGATGATATAATGCACAATCATATTAACCTTGACAATCAAAAAAAGGGAAGCAATATACAGGCACAACGATACAACGATACAAGAGTACATATGATACCCCAAACATAGATTCCCCCACGGGCAAAGGACATTTCTTGGGCAGAATTTACCATATAACATATACGATAAAATGCCTATAATTATATTAATCGTCCATGCCGTTCAGATGCCCTACATTACTGGAAGTGTCCAGGTAAAATGTATGTGAAACTAGTGAGTACACATCTCATCAAGAATAGGGATAGAAATAGGGAATATCAGTGTAAAAATGGGGGGAAATTAACAAGAAGGAGGGGAGGGGGAGGGGGGGGGTTGGCCGGGTTACGTTAATTCAACACATACCCAAATAGATGACAGCAATAAAACTATTCGTATATCCAAAGGTAAATATGTGGATCCCTCATGAATTGGAAAGTATCCTGATGTGAATAACAATATTTATAGCCCATCAGTACCAGTCTTGTTAAAAAGAGGGAAACCAAGGAGCAAAGATAATGATCTTGCCCCATCAATTTGCATATGTTTTGTTTACTATGACCATTTCAAAGGGCTGGTACAGACACTAACATGTGTCCGCAAGAGTAGTGGTAGATAGACACTAGAATACAGGATATATGATGGGCAGACCACAGGAGAGAGGCAATATAATGAATCGAGAACAAATGCGACAAAAAAGATGGCTCATAATGTAAATGTCGGACCTACAAGAAACAGCCAAAATTGAGCTGTTCATTGAGTCCATGCGGGTGACAGGTGTCCAACAAGAAAATCCATCTTGCCTCTCTTTGTAACAAGATTTTATCAAAGTCACCTCCCCTGGGTGGAGGAGACACCTTGTCAATCCCCATAAAGCCAATGACCTTTACATCACCACCATGCTGGGTATTCACATGCCTGGCAATGGGGGTATCCCTCTGGTTGCGGATGTCCCCCAGATGTTCTCCTATCCGTCTGCGAAGTTCACGCGTAGTTTTGCCAATATAGGAGATACCGCAGGTGCAGACAGCCCGGTACACTACCCCTTTAGACTTGCAATTAATGAATTCCTTGATGGAATATGTTTTCTGAGTACGAATGTTATGGAATTCTTTAGCCACCTGTATAGATTCACATGCAATACATCTGCCACATTTGTAGCAGCCCCTGGGTCTATTGGGCAGCCATGTGGAGTGAACCGGGGTAGTAAGATGACTGTGTACCAGTCGGTCCCCTAGTGTTTTGCACTTTCTGTAGGTAACCTGGGGTACCGTACCAACCGCCTCCCTCAGGTCCTCATCCATTGCTAGAATACCCCAGTACTTCTCAAGAATGGCCCTAACCAGAGGGGCCCCATTGTCAAATGCACAGATCATTCTAATGGTCTTGGAGTTATCATTCTCCCTCCTCCGTGGTACCAGGAGATCATTTCTGACCCTCGTATTAGCATGCTGATATGCCTCCCTCAGCACCCGATCAGGGTAACCTCTCTCCAAAAATCTGGATCTCAGATCTCTTGCTTTGATCCTGAAATCAGCCTCATCAGAGCAGTTCCTCCTCAAGCGGAGGTATTGGCCCTTGGGGATACCTTTTTTGAGGGAATATGGATGGTGGCTGTCCCATCTCAACACAGAATTAGTGGAGGTAGGTTTTCTGAAGATTGTGGTATCAAGACCATCCCGGCTGTTTTTAGAAATCAGGATGTCAAGGAATGGTAGACTTTTTTCTCCCAACTCAGAGGTAAATCTCAGACCCAGATTGTTTTGGTTAAGTGATGACAAGAATTTGTAGAAGGTATCCTCGGTACCCTTCCACAAAACCAACACATCGTCTATATAACGGACCCACAGGTCAATATAGACGGTAAAATGTTCATTGGCCTCAGTAAATACGGTGGTGTCCTCCCACCAGCCCAGGAACAAGTTGGCATAGCTGGGTGCACATGGGCTACCCATAGCAGTGCCCCTGAGCTGGTGGAGGACCTTCCCGTCAAATAAGAAATAGTTGTTGTGAAGGACATAATCAAGAAGGGTCAACACAAACTGATTATGAGGGACAAACTGTTGTCCCCTAGTACTCAAAAAGTACTGTACCCCCTGTATCCCACAATCATGTGGGATAGATGAGTACAGCGACTCCACGTCAATGCTTATCAGCAACGACCCGGGTTCAATAGAAATACCTTCAAGTCTGCGCAACAAATCCATGGTATCCCTGATATACGATGGGAGGGATATCACAAATGGTCTGAGAATCTGATCAATGTAGATACCCGCATTCTGACAGATACTACCTATCCCCGACACAATCGGTCTCCCCTTTAGGGGGGCTGTGCCTTTGTGAACTTTTGGGAGGGTATAGAATGTAGCCGTGGTCGGGTGCTGAGGGAGGAGGAAATGATATTCCTCTTGACTTATTAAGTTATCAGCTAATGCTTTTTGTAGAATATTTTCAAGATCCCTCAAACATCGTGCTGTTGGATTCTGCAAAACCCGAGCATAAGTGGTATGATCGTTCAATAGAGTCAGACACATATCCTTATATTGTTCCACATCCATCACTACCACGTTGCCCCCCTTGTCGGAGGGCTTAAAGATAACAGTATTATCTGTTTCCAAATTACGGAGTGCTGTGATCTGTGCTTTGGTAAGGTTGTGCCGTGATTTATTACCCGTAAGCTGTTTGATATCCCTGGTGGCCAAATTAAGGAAAACGTCAATGGCTGACATGTCAGCCCCCACCGGTGCCATCCTTCTACTTGGATTCTTTAATTGTGTAAATGGGCCCAACCCCCTCAAAGTTTGAGGTATAGACTCAAGACCCGCTAGTAGTTGGACATCTTGTATCATGTCAGGAGGGATCCCCAAATCAGCTGCAGTTTTTTTGTCCTTCTGCTTAAAAAGTTTGTGCCACCTTAATCTCCTGACAAAGAGATGTAAATCTTTTATCATGTCAAAGAGAGCAAAGTCAGTAGTTGGTATAAAGGATAGTCCTTTGGACAAAACTGACATTTCTATATCACTGAGGTTTCTACCAGACAAATTTATGACCTGTGGGGCTAGTCCCTGCTGTACGTGTTGTGACTCCTCAATTGGTAGGGACGGTCTAAAAAACCGGGCCTTGGTGTAGCGGAGTGGTATCTACCTCCTCTCTGATAACCCCTGTTTCTCCCTCGCTGTCGTCCCCTGGATGGTCCGGCCCTGCCCTCAATATCAGACAGGTCCGTCTCCGTAGAAGAAAGGTCCGTCTCTCTATCACCCCTCTCCTGTCGTTCTGCCACCACCTGGTATATTTTATTGTCCTTAAAGTCTTGTAGGTCTCTAAGATACTGTTTATGTTTCCTTTCCTTGAGATTATATTGGAATTTTTCGATCGTATTCTGTAACTGACTCTCCTTAGTGACGAAATCACTTTCTGTGCTAAATTTTTTTGTAATCTCAATTTGATCTTTAAGTTTGAGATTCAATCTTTCCAGATTGGCCTTTTCCTCACTCACCAATAACTGCATAAGTCTAAGGGAACTGGAGGTAGCCTCTTTTTCCCACAGACTCATAAGTTGCGGTGTTCTACAGCGTGCAGCTGGTAATAGTGAGATCCGGAGCCCCCTGGGTACAATATTATTTGCCAAATAGTTCTCAAGACTTTGCAACTCCCACCATGAAACTATCTGTTCTTTATAGGTTCTGGTGAGGTCTTTAAAGACCGTATTATACGTAGGTGTATACTTCTTCTGAGCAAAGGTTTTTTCAGAGAAGATATCCTTGGCTTCTGTCAGCCATAAGTCAGTGTCTGGCCCTGCCGCCAAAAAACCAGCCATAACAAAACTAATAGTATAGATAACAGCTGCAGCTTGGAATACCAAACTGTTGCACAACTCTTAGGGAGAACAGTATATATCAGCTTGAAGAGTATAACCCAATTATATTAAAACATAACCTTTAATAACCTCATTAAAATGCAGACATACAATAAACAATAAGGTGCTCACGCCGATAACAGTGCAGATAAAAAACTGGTTGGATCTCACCAATTGTAGACCAGGGAAACCCACGTAGATAATAGCGGGTCCCAGGGAGGGTCCAGAGGAAATGGAGAAATGTATAAGGGAGTGGGGACCTGTTCACTGCTCCCCTGTTGTGCCCCAGCATTTACTCCTGTCCTGACAAGGACAGGCCCTAGTGAGCCTTAGACTGGACACCCCCCACCAAATGTATGATGATAAATGCTTCCCAACGCGTTTCTTCTCCAATCACGGAGATTCATCAGGGGAATTCAGCAAAAGAATGAGCTCCATTTTGCCCAAATGCACAGCATTGAGGATATCAGCAATGGCTGTATATCCTCTGGTAGTCGGAGAGATTATGTGTGACCGTCTGCCACACACGGTGAGTAAACCAGAAGTGACACCCGCTGTCGGTTTATAAAGATAATGGGCCAGAAACCCCCCAGGAAGTGAAAATAAACCACCCCCCAACGTCCGTCCCCTATGACTCACTGTATCATGCTGTGCTCCAACATCATGGAACGCACGCCAGTCCCACACTGATATATAACTTCCGGCCGCCGCTTATTCCCAGCGTGCCGCGCTCCATATCCCTGGAGCGCGCGCCGGCACTGTATCACTACCTAACATCCGGCCATCACTTATGTTCGGCGTCCCAGAGGACCGGAAGTGCCCGAATGCGCTCCAAAGTCGTGGAGCGCATACATAGTATCCGGCCACCGCTTTCACTCAGCGTACCGAGTGGCCGGAGGTGTCCGCGCCATTTTGGAAATGCACCTTCCGGTGCGACAGTGTCTATATGCGTTCCACAGAGGAACGCCCAGCATGACGCCACACTGCGTGCGCCCAACTCAACCTGTGGCTGACAGTGTTTCACTGTTACTATGTGCTCAAGCCGAGACCCCATAGCCGGATAGCCCCAAAAGTATACATACCGCTATCCATCTAATCAGGCGGTGCTGATAATGAAAAACATTAAAGGGAACCTGTCACCTGAATTTGGCGGGAGCGGTTTTGGGTCATATGGGCGGGGTTTTCGGGTGTTTGATTCACCCTTTCCTTACCCGCTGGCTGCATGCTGGCCGCAATATTGGATTGAAGTTCATTCTCTGTCCTCCGGAGTACACGCCAGCGCAAGGCAATATTGCAATATTGCCTTGCGCTGGCGTGTACTCCGGAGGACAGAGAATGAACTTCAATCCAATATTGCGGCCAGCATGCAGCCAGCGGGTAAGGAAAGGGTGAATCAAACACCCGAAAACCCCGCCCATATGACCCAAAACTGGTCCCGCCAAATTCAGGTGACAGGTTCCCTTTAACAGACAGTGGTATGTATTGCAAAAAATATTGCAGCGATACAGTGCCTCTGATACAGTAGTAGAGGCACAATGATACAGTAGTAGGGATGATATAATGCACAAACCTGTTAACCTTGAAAGGGGAAGCAATATACAGGCACAACGATACAGGAGTACATATGATCACCGTTACCCCAAACATAGATTCCCCCAAGGACAAAGGACTCCTGTATCGTTGTGCCTGTATATTGCTTCCCCTTTCAAGGTTAACAGGTTTGTGCATTATATCATCCCTACTACTGTATCATTGTGCCTCTACTACTGTATCAGAGGCACTGTATCGCTGCAATATTTTTTGCAATACATACCACTGTCTGTTAATGTTTTTCATTATCAGCACCGCCTGATTAGATGGATAGCGGTATGTATACTTTTGGGGCTATCCGGCTATGGGGTCTCGGCTTGAGCACATAGTAACAGTGAAACACTGTCAGCCACAGGTTGAGTTGGGCGCACGCAGTGTGGCGTCATGCTGGGCGTTCCTCTGTGGAACGCATATAGACACTGTTGCACCGGAAGGTGCATTTCCAAAATGGCGCGGACACCTCCGGCCACTCGGTACGCTGAGTGAAAGCGGTGGCCGGATACTATGTATGCGCTCCACGACTTTGGAGCGCATTCGGGCACTTCCGGTCCTCTGGGACGCCGAACATAAGTGATGGCCGGATGTTAGGTAGTGATACAGTGCCGGCGCGCGCTCCAGGGATATGGAGCGCGGCACGCTGGGAATAAGCGGCGGCCGGAAGTTATATATCAGTGTGGGACTGGCGTGCGTTCCATGATGTTGGAGCACAGCATGATACAGTGAGTCATAGGGGACGGACGTTGGGGGGTGGTTTATTTTCACTTCCTGGGGGGTTTCTGGCCCATTATCTTTATAAACCGACAGCGGGTGTCACTTCTGGTTTACTCACCGTGTGTGGCAGACGGTCACACATAATCTCTCCGACTACCAGAGGATATACAGCCATTGCTGATATCCTCAATGCTGTGCATTTGGGCAAAATGGAGCTCATTCTTTTGCTGAATTCCCCTGATGAATCTCCGTGATTGGAGAAGAAACGCGTTGGGAAGCATTTATCATCATACATTTGGTGGGGGGTGTCCAGTCTAAGGCTCACTAGGGCCTGTCCTTGTCAGGACAGGAGTAAATGCTGGGGCACGACAGGGGAGCAGTGAACAGGTCCCCACTCCCTTATACATTTCTCCATTTCCTCTGGACCCTCCCTGGGACCCGCTATTATCTACGTGGGTTTCCCTGGTCTACAATTGGTGAGATCCAACCAGTTTTTTATCTGAACTGTTATCGGCGTGAGCACCTTATTGTTTATTGTATGTCTGCATTTTAATGAGGTTATTAAAGGTTATGTTTTAATATAATTGGGTTATACTCTTCAAGCTGATATATACTGTTCTCCCTAAGAGTTGTGCAACAGTTTGGTATTCCAAGCTGCAGCTGTTATCTATACTATTAGTTTTGTTATGGCTGGTTTTTTGGCGGCAGGGCCAGACACTGACTTATGGCTGACAGAAGCCAAGGATATCTTCTCTGAAAAAACCTTTGCTCAGAAGAAGTATACACCTACGTATAATACGGTCTTTAAAGACCTCACCAGAACCTATAAAGAACAGATAGTTTCATGGTGGGAGTTGCAAAGTCTTGAGAACTATTTGGCAAATAATATTGTACCCAGGGGGCTCCGGATCTCACTATTACCAGCTGCACGCTGTAGAACACCGCAACTTATGAGTCTGTGGGAAAAAGAGGCTACCTCCAGTTCCCTTAGACTTATGCAGTTATTGGTGAGTGAGGAAAAGGCCAATCTGGAAAGATTGAATCTCAAACTTAAAGATCAAATTGAGATTACAAAAAAATTTAGCACATAAAGTGATTTCGTCACTAAGGAGAGTCAGTTACAGAATACGATCGAAAAATTCCAATATAATCTCAAGGAAAGGAAACATAAACAGTATCTTAGAGACCTGCAAGACTTTAAGGACAATTAAATATACCAGGTGGTGGCAGAACGACAGGAGAGGGGTGATAGAGAGACGGACCTTTCTTCTACGGAGACGGACCTGTCTGATATTGAGGGCAGGGCCGGACCATCCAGGGAACGACAGCGAGGGAGAAACAGGGGTTATCAGAGAGGAGGTAGATACCACTCCGCTACACCAAGGCCCGGTTTTTTAGACCGTCCCTACCAATTGAGGAGTCACAACACGTACAGCAGGGACTAGCCCCACAGGTCATAAATTTGTCTGGTAGAAACCTCAGTGATATAGAAATGTCAGTTTTGTCCAAAGGACTATCCTTTATACCAACTACTGACTTTGCTCTCTTTGACATGATAAAAGATTTACATCTCTTTGTCAGGAGATTAAGGTGGCACAAACTTTTTAAGCAGAAGGACAAAAAAACTGCAGCTGATTTGGGGATCCCTCCTGACATGATACAAGATGTCCAACTACTAGCGGGTCTTGAGTCTATACCTCAAACTTTGAGGGGGTTGGGCCCATTTACACAATTAAAGAATCCAAGTAGAAGGATGGCACCGGTGGGGGCTGACGTGTCAGCCATTGACGTTTTCCTTAATTTGGCCACCAGGGATATCAAACAGCTTACGGGTAATAAATCACGGCACAACCTTACCAAAGCACAGATCACAGCACTCCGTAATTTGGAAACAGATAATACTGTTATCTTTAAGCCCTCCGACAAGGGGGGCAACGTGGTAGTGATGGATGTGGAACAATATAAGGATATGTGTCTGACTCTATTGAACGATCATACCACTTATGCTCGGGTTTTGCAGAATCCAACAGCACGATGTTTGAGGGATCTTGAAAATATTCTACAAAAAGCATTAGCTGATAACTTAATAAGTCAAGAGGAATATCATTTCCTCCTCCCTCAGCACCCGACCACGGCTACATTCTATACCCTCCCAAAAGTTCACAAAGGCACAGCCCCCCTAAAGGGGAGACCGATTGTGTCGGGGATAGGTAGTATCTGTCAGAATGCGGGTATCTACATTGATCAGATTCTCAGACCATTTGTGATATCCCTCCCATCGTATATCAGGGATACCATGGATTTGTTGCGCAGACTTGAAGGTATTTCTATTGAACCCGGGTCGTTGCTGATAAGCATTGACGTGGAGTCGCTGTACTCATCTATCCCACATGATTGTGGGATACAGGGGGGGGGGTACAGTACTTTTTGAGTACTAGGGGACAACAGTTTGTCCCTCATAATCAGTTTGTGTTGACCCTTCTTGATTATGTCCTTCACAACAACTATTTCTTATTTGACGGGAAGGTCCTCCACCAGCTCAGGGGCACTGCTATGGGTAGCCCATGTGCACCCAGCTATGCCAACTTGTTCCTGGGCTGGTGGGAGGACACCACCGTATTTACTGAGGCCAATGAACATTTTACCGTCTATATTGACCTGTGGGTCCGTTATATAGACGATGTGTTGGTTTTGTGGAAGGGTACCGAGGATACCTTCTACAAATTCTTGTCATCACTTAACCAAAACAATCTGGGTCTGAGATTTACCTCTGAGTTGGGAGAAAAAAGTCTACCATTCCTTGACATCCTGATTTCTAAAAACAGCCGGGATGGTCTTGATACCACAATCTTCAGAAAACCTACCTCCACTAATTCTGTGTTGAGATGGGACAGCCACCATCCATATTCCCTCAAAAAAGGTATCCCCAAGGGCCAATACCTCCGCTTGAGGAGGAACTGCTCTGATGAGGCTGATTTCAGGATCAAAGCAAGAGATCTGAGATCCAGATTTTTGGAGAGAGGTTACCCTGATCGGGTGCTGAGGGAGGCATATCAGCATGCTAGGACGAGGGTCAGAAATGATCTCCTGGTACCACGGAGGAGGGAGAATGATAACTCCAAGACCATTAGAATGATCTGTGCATTTGACAATGGGGCCCCTCTGGTTAGGGCCATTCTTGAGAAGTACTGGGGTATTCTAGCAATGGATGAGGACCTGAGGGAGGCGGTTGGTACGGTACCCCAGGTTACCTACAGAAAGTGCAAAACACTAGGGGACCGACTGGTACACAGTCATCTTACTACCCCGGTTCACTCCACATGGCTGCCCAATAGACCCAGGGGCTGCTACAAATGTGGCAGATGTATTGCATGTGAATCTATACAGGTGGCTAAAGAATTCCATAACATTCGTACTCAGAAAACATATTCCATCAAGGAATTCATTAATTGCAAGTCTAAAGGGGTAGTGTACCGGGCTGTCTGCACCTGTGGTATCTCCTATATTGGCAAAACTACGCGTGAACTTCGCAGACGGATAGGAGAACATCTGGGGGACATCCGCAACCAGAGGGATACCCCCATTGCCAGGCATGTGAATACCCAGCATGGTGGTGATGTAAAGGTCATTGGCTTTATGGGGATTGACAAGGTGTCTCCTCCACCCAGGGGAGGTGACTTTGATAAAATCTTGTTACAAAGAGAGGCAAGATGGATTTTCTTGTTGGACACCTGTCACCCGCATGGACTCAATGAACAGCTCAATTTTGGCTGTTTCTTGTAGGTCCGACATTTACATTATGAGCCATCTTTTTTGTCGCATTTGTTCTCGATTCATTATATTGCCTCTCTCCTGTGGTCTGCCCATCATATATCCTGTATTCTAGTGTCTATCTACCACTACTCTTGCGGACACATGTTAGTGTCTGTACCAGCCCTTTGAAATGGTCATAGTAAACAAAACATATGCAAATTGATGGGGCAAGATCATTATCTTTGCTCCTTGGTTTCCCTCTTTTTAACAAGACTGGTACTGATGGGCTATAAATATTGTTATTCACATCAGGATACTTTCCAATTCATGAGGGATCCACATATTTACCTTTGGATATACGAATAGTTTTATTGCTGTCATCTATTTGGGTATGTGTTGAATTAACGTAACCCGGCCAACCCCCCCCCCTCCCCCTCCCCTCCTTCTTGTTAATTTCCCCCCATTTTTACACTGATATTCCCTATTTCTATCCCTATTCTTGATGAGATGTGTACTCACTAGTTTCACATACATTTTACCTGGACACTTCCAGTAATGTAGGGCATCTGAACGGCATGGACGATTAATATAATTATAGGCATTTTATCGTATATGTTATATGGTAAATTCTGCCCAAGAAATGTCCTTTGCCCGTGGGGGAATCTATGTTTGGGGTATCATATGTACTCTTGTATCGTTGTATCGTTGTGCCTGTATATTGCTTCCCTTTTTTTGATTGTCAAGGTTAATATGATTGTGCATTATATCATCCCTACTACTGTATCATTGCGCCTCTACTACTGTATCAGAGGCACTGTATCGCTGCAATATTTTCGCAATGTTACATGGTAAATTCTGCCCAAGAAATGTCCTTTGCCCTTGGGGGAATCTATGTTTGGGGTAACGGTGATCATATGTACTCCTGTATCGTTGTGCCTGTATATTGCTTCCCCTTTCAAGGTTAACAGGTTTGTGCATTATATCATCCCTACTACTGTATCATTGTGCCTCTACTACTGTATCAGAGGCACTGTATCGCTGCAATATTTTTTGCAATACATACCACTGTCTGTTAATGTTTTTCATTATCAGCACCGCCTGATTAGATGGATAGCGGTATGTATACTTTTGGGGCTATCCGGCTATGGGGTCTCGGCTTGAGCACATAGTAACAGTGAAACACTGTCAGCCACAGGTTGAGTTGGGCGCACGCAGTGTGGCGTCATGCTGGGCGTTCCTCTGTGGAACGCATATAGACACTGTCGCACCGGAAGGTGCATTTCCAAAATGGCGCGGACACCTCCGGCCACTCGGTACGCTGAGTGAAAGCGGTGGCCGGATACTATGTATGCGCTCCACGACTTTGGAGCGCATTCGGGCACTTCCGGTCCTCTGGGACGCCGAACATAAGTGATGGCCGGATGTTAGGTAGTGATACAGTGCCGGCGCGCGCTCCAGGGATATGGAGCGCGGCACGCTGGGAATAAGCGGCGGCCGGAAGATATATCAGTGTGGGACTGGCGTGCGTTCCATGATGTTGGAGCACAGCATGATACAGTGAGTCATAGGGGACGGACGTTGGGGGGTGGTTTATTTTCACTTCCTGGGGGGTTTCTGGCCCATTATCTTTATAAACCGACAGCGGGTGTCACTTCTGGTTTACTCACCGTGTGTGGCAGACGGTCACACATAATCTCTCCGACTACCAGAGGATATACAGCCATTGCTGATATCCTCAATGCTGTACATTTGGGCAAAATGGAGCTCATTCTTTTGCTGAATTCCCCTGATGAATCTCCGTGATTGGAGAAGAAACGCGTTGGGAAGCATTTATCATCATACATTTGGTGGGGGGTGTCCAGTCTAAGGCTCACTAGGGCCTGTCCTTGTCAGGACAGGAGTAAATGCTGGGGCACGACAGGGGAGCAGTGAACAGGTCCCCACTCCCTTATACATTTCTCCATTTCCTCTGGACCCTCCCTGGGACCCGCTATTATCTACGTGGGTTTCCCTGGTCTACAATTGGTGAGATCCAACCAGTTTTTTATCTGCACTGTTATCGGCGTGAGCACCTTATTGTTTATTGTATGTCTGCATTTTAATGAGGTTATTAAAGGTTATGTTTTAATATAATTGGGTTATACTCTTCAAGCTGATATATAATTTCCAAAATGGGATCACTTGAGGGGGGTATTCTGCTCTTTTGGCATTTAGGATCTCTGTATATGGAGTGCACAAGCTATTCTATAATAATTTGTCCTTCAAGAGTCAAATAGCGCTCTGTCCTCCCTGAGTCTCGCTGTGTGGCTAAGCAGTAGTGTACAGCCACATATGGGGTATTGCCAGTTTCAACAGAAATTGTGTGACACATTTTGGCACCATTTTTACCATTTCCCCATGTGAAAATGTAAAATCTGGGGCTAAAAAATTTTTTTGTGGTAAAAAAGTAATTATTTTTTCTTCACTGCCCAATGATATAAAATTCTGTGACCCACCTGTGGTGTCAATATGATCACTGCACCCCTGGATGAATTAATTGAGAGTTATAGTGTGTAAAATGGGGTCACTCAGGGGGGTTTATGCTGTTCTGGAACCCCAGGAGCTCTGCCAATGTGACATGGCCCCTTCAAACCAGTGCAGCAAAATCTTCACTGTAATAGCCTTCCCTTTTGAGCTTTGCGCTGTGCCTCAAAGTAGTTTTCAACCACTTATGAGGTATTGATGTACTCTGGAGAAATTGCATAATTGTTCGTTTTCTCCTATTATCCCTCTTGAAAATTGTAAACTTGGGGTCAAAGCAACATTTTAGTGGAAAAAATAGTAATATTTCATTTACTCAGCCCAATGTTATACAAGTTTGTGAATCGCCTGAGGGTTAAAAATACTCAATACTTCCCTAGATGAATTCCATTAAAGGGGTAGTTTACAAAATGAGATCACCTGTGATTTTTTTGTTGTTGCTGTTTTGGCATGTCAGGGGCTCTTCAAATATGACATGGAATCCACAATCTATTATAAAAATAGCCAAAATAGCACTCATTTCCCTTTCAGCCCTACCATGCACCCAAGAAAGTCGTTTAAAAAAAAATATAGGGTACCTGCGTACGTTGGAAAAATTGCACAACAAATTTTGGCATTCATTTTTTCCTATTACTCTTATGAAAATAAAACAAAATTGGGCTAAAACAGCATTTATGTGGGAAAATTTTGGTTTTCTATTTTCATAGCTATACGGTATACATTTCCGTGAAGCATCTGGGGGCTCAAAGTGCTCCCCACATATCTAGATAGAGTCCTTGAGGGGTATAATTTCCAAAATGGGGTAATTTGTGGGGGTTATTGATTCAAGCCAATTTTTATTCCAGAAGTTGAATGGCGCTCCTTCCCTTCCGAGCCCTGCTGTGTACCTAAAAAGTAGTTTTCCTCCACATATGTGGTATTGGCGTACCCAGGAGAAATTGCACAACAAGTTTTGGGGTCCATTTTTTCTTGCTACCCTTGTGAAAATAAAAAGTTTGCTGCTAAAATAACATTTTTGTGGGAAAAATGTGTTCTTTTAATTTTCACAGCTCAACATTATAAAATTTTGCGAAGCCCCTGAGGTTTCAAGGTGCTCACCACACATCTACATAAATTCTTTGAGGGGTCTAGTTTCCAAAATGGGGTAATTTGTGGGAGGTTTTTCACTGTTTAGTCACATCAAGGGCCCTCCAAACGCTATTCCAGCTAATTTTGCATTCCAAAACTCAAATGATGCTCCTTCCTTTCTGAGCCCAGCCGTGCACCCAAACAGTAGTTTTCCACCACATATAGGGTATTAGCTTACTCAGGAGAAATTGCACAACAAATTTTATGGTGCATTTCCTCCTGTTACCCCTGTTAAAATAAAAAAATTGTCGCTAATGTAACATTTTTGTTACTGGTCCATGCATGCGGTTCCGGCTAGCGGACATTGGGGCTCTCGCCGCTCCCCGTGTCTTCACATTATGGTGAAAATGAGAAATTGTTGATCAACTTTTATCCCTTTTAAATTCGTAACAAAAAACATTATGTTTCAAAAATTGTGCTGATGTAAAGTAGACATTTGAGAAATGTTATTTATGAACTATTTTGTGTGACATATCTCTGTGATTTAAGGGCATACAGATTAAAAGTTTGAAAATTGTGAAATTTATATAAAAAAAACCCACACTATCATGAAGTACAATATGTCACAAAAAAATAATCTCAGAACCACTAGGATATTTTGAAGCTTTCCAGAGTAATTACCTTATAAAGTGACACTGGTCAGAATTGTAAAAATTGGCCCGGTCACAAAGGCGAAAACAGACTCTGGCGTGAAAGGGTTAAACGATTAAGTGAAAACAGTAATGGGGCAAAGTATTAGGCAAGATGCAAAAATATTGTTCAGATCTTTAAAGGTCACAACTGACCTGATCCTAAAGGTGTTAATGGATATGCCCAGTCCTCCTTCATAATTTTAACAGTTACATACTAATCTGTGATCTTAATAAAAGGGAAGCAGAATTATATTCTTAATTATTTTTTTTGCAGATTAAAGACTGATTGAAAAGCTCACTTATCTGTGAACATAACTGAGGACATAGCAGTATTCACACTACCTATGGAGAGACAGGGAGTCAGTGCTGTTTGTACAGATATTATTTGCAGAGAGAGAGGAAGGCAGTACTTTCTGTACTTATGTTTCACCACCCCAGGTGGCCGGTTGCTGCAGTGATGTTGCCTTCCCTTCAGGGTGATGTCACGCTTGAAGGGAAGGGGGATTCTTTCTATCAGGTAAGGCACTTACATTAAACACATCTGAATCTAGGCCAGGAGGGGGAGCTCTGAACCCAGATTCAGGGGAGCGTCCCTTAGCTATATGTATCCTCATCTGGAGGAGGAGCAAGTCAGTTTGTAGTGAGTCTGAGAGGAGTGAGGAGAGTAGAAGGACATCTGGAGCAGATGTGGGGCCAAGCAGCCACGAGAGAGCTGTGACCTGTGGAAAGAGAGATATCGTGAGGAGTTGAATGGTGAAGGAGCTGAGAGGGAAGAAGCACAGTGGAGGAAAGGACTCAGGAGGGGAAAAACGGAAGGACACCCTCAGAGCCAGAGCGCAGAAGCTGGGTACCGGGAGCCAGAGGTCGTGTTGTTCTCCATGACGCGCGACAGAACCGGAGGGCAGAGTACTATATGTCAATTGCCTATAGCACGTCTGAGGTGAAGCAGTAACCCTAAGAACCGGGTCATCTAAGAGATCTTATAAACAGGCTCAAACTGCCTATCGTACAGACATCTGTCTTAGGACAGGAGAGAGGGGACCCTGTCAGCAAGCTTTAAGCTGCAGGGACCTCGCCATCTGGCGCAAGTAGGAAAGGCTTACGGACCTCACCTGAAGGGAGACCCCTTATTGCCTCCAAGCCGGCCGGACTACAACTACCCTACACCTAGTACCCCGGACTGAGGACTACTACCATCAGTAAACCAGGTAAAAGACTGCAAACTCTGTGTCCTCCACTTATTCGTCGGCATACACCATCTTTGCCACACACCTTAGGAGCCCAGGGGACCCTGCTTCACCTGTGGGAAGCGTTACCATCTTGCTGCAACAACATCACCCCAGAGGACCCCTTTAAGCAGCGTCGGTCCCTACTGACCGAATACCACAGGTGGCATCACGAACAATAGACATTGCAAATCCCTTTAAACACTTCTCCCTTTAATTGGGTGCCCAGGGCCACGGACCGGGTCACAGCCACCGTGACATCCCCTTTAAGACAGGACCCGGTACCGAGTACCCCGCTGCCCTGGTGGGGCGTTCCAATATTATTTATGGGTAGAGATAGGCAGGCAGTAATATCTGTACCTACATAATTTACTGGTATAAATTGGGAGTTAGTACTATCTATAACTATATCACTTCTAGGTTGAAACAGGGAGACAGTACTATCTTTACCTACATGCATTATGGGTAACAAAGGAGGCAGTGTTATTGTTACCTTCACAGTTTACAAGTAAAGTAACAATGCAGTAGTATCTGTGCTTACATTATTCATAAGAAATGTGTGTTTTCAATGCTGTGGGAATGAATATGTGAGAAAACTGCATGATTGATTACTACGCATGGAGAGACAGGAAAGCATTATCATCTGTGCCTACATAATTTACAAGGAAAATAGTATTTGTATATTTACAGCATTTACAAAAACTTATACACAATGTAAACATAAATCTAATAGGGTTAAAGATGTTGTCTGGTCAAAACCAATAAGTCTGCAGTTACTCTGTGTGAGTCCTTGGAATAGAGGGTATGTATGAGCTATACATACCCCCGGCAGAGGTGCATCTAGGGTTTCTGGCACCCGGGGCAAGAATTCAGTTTGGCGCCCCCCCCCCCCCCCCAGAACGTATGCGATTTTCACACTTAGTCATGTGCCCACAAGCTCCTCTCCCTGATGCTCTCAATGTTCAGTGAAAAATTGAGAGAAGCAGAAGAGAAGCTCGTTGTCACAGGACCACAAGTATGAAAGTCGCATATGAGTGAAGTGTCCATGTGTCGACTACTGGAACCTGCAGAGCTGAATCCTGACATCGCAGCTTCTGAATTCCCACAACTAATGCACTGCACACTTTTAGGATTCTCCCTTGCCAGTGGACGGTCATGTCAGCACAAGCATGTGATTTGTATACTTCTGACCACATTCCGACCAGATGTGCCCGGCCTCACTCAGTTCATTTT